>NC_134477.1:4903544-4956314 GCF_964194025.1 Convolutriloba macropyga
GGACTGAATGAGGTTTCTTATTTCTCAAGTTCGCTGTTTGGTTTCATCAAATTTTGCATGTTTGATAAATGTTTTTGCACGCATAGTGCCTAAAAGTCCATATATAGTTGTTATTAGACATAATTTGAACAATTGGAGCAGAAAAGAAGGTAAAGAAAGGTTTTGAAAGATGAAAAATGTTGCCAGATAGGGAAATTTACTAGAAATGAAATTTTTTTCAAACTATTGAGTGGTCAGGATTTCAAGTCAGTGACTTTCTTGGCCAGGTTTTAATGAATGGCTTGTTCCTACATACGTGATAGTTTGTGAATTAGACAAGAAAAACATCGGATTTCAACATTGGTGAAGAAACCTTGAATTTTGTGTACAATTGGTCTCCGCTTTCGAGAGGGGCTGTTGGTGTCCTTTTTTCGACCATCTGGAGAAACATATATTGGTTTCTGATGGCTATTAGTGGTTCCGAATGCTTGATGACATCTGGAAACGGGTACATAAAAAAATCTGACGCCTCTGATGCGTTTTCATCTCGGTCCCATTTTGGGCTGAATGAGGTTACCTTTTTTCTCAAGTTCGCTGTTTGTTTCATCAAATTTCTCATGTTTGATCATTGTTTTTGCACTTAAAACGCCTAAAAGCCCACATATAGTTGTTAATGGACATAGTTTGAACAGCCGGAGCAGAAAAGAAGCTAATGAAAGGTTTTGAAAGGTGAAAAATGGTGCCAGATAGGGAAATTTACTGGAATTGAATTTTTTTCAAACTTTGAGTGTTCAGGATTACAAGACAGTGAACTTCTTGGCCTGGTTTTATTGAATGGCTTGGTCCTAGAAACGTGATAGTTTGTGATTTAGACAAGAAGAACATCGAATTTTAACTTTGGTGAAAAAAACCTTGAATTTTGTGTAAATCTGTCTCTGTTTTCGAGTGGGGCTGTTATGTCCTTTTATTTGACCATCTGGAGAATTATATATTGGTTTCTGATGGCTATTAGTGGTTCCAAATGCCTGGTAGGCATATGGAAACGGGTGCATTTAAAATCTGGGGTCTCTGATGCGTTTTCATCCTGGTGTTTTTTTGGGCTGAATGAGGTTACCTTTTTTCTCAAGTTCGCTGTTTGTTTCATCAAATTTTTCATGTTTGATAGATGTTGTTGCACGCATAATGCCTAAAAGTCCAAATATAGTTGTTATTAGACACAGTTTGGTCAATCGGAGTAGAAAAGTAGGCAATGAAAGGTTTTGAAACATTAAAAATCTTGCCACATAGGGAAATTTACTAGAATTGATTTTTTTTTCAAACTATTCAGTGGTCAGGAATTGAAAACAGTGACTTTCTTGGCCTGATTATAATAAATGGCTTGTTCCTACAAACAAGATAGTTTGTGTATTAGACAAGAAAAACATTGAGTTTTTTCGTACAATTTTTCTCTGATTTCGAGAGGGGCTGTTGGTGTCCTTTTTTCGACCATCTGGAGAAACATATCTTGGTTTCTGATGGCTATTAGTGGTTTCAAATGCTTGGTAGACATATGGAAACGGGCGCATGAAAAACTGAGGCCTCTGATGCGTTTTCATCTTGGTGCTTTTTTGGCCTGAATGATGTTACCTTTTTTTAACTTCGCTGTTTGTTTCACCAAATTTGTCATGTTTGATAAACGTTTTTGCACTGAAAGTGACTAAAAGCCCCTATATTGTTCTTATTAGACATAGTTTGAACAATCGGAGCAGAAAAGAAGGTGATGAGAGGTTTTGAAAGATGAAAAATGGTGCCAGATAGTGAAATTTACTAGAATCGCATTTTTTTTAAAAAAAAATTTGAGTAGTCAGGATTCCAAGACAGTAAAATTTTTGCCCTGGTTCTAATGGATGGCTTGTTCCTACAAATGAGATAGTCTGCGAATTAGACAAGAAAAGCATCGAATTTTAACTTTGGTGAAGAAAACCTTGATTTTTGTGTCAATTTGTCTCTGCTTTCCAGAGGGGCTGTTCTGACCTTTTATTCGACCATCTGGAGAAACATATATTAGTTTCTGATGGCTATTAGTGGTTCCAAATGCTTGATGACATCTGGAAACGGGTACATAAAAAAAATCTGATGCCTCTGATGCGTTTTCATCTCGGTCCCTTTTTGGGCTGAATCAGGTTACCTTTTTTCTCAAGTTCGCTGTTTGTTTCATCAAATTTCTCATGTTTGATCATTGTTTTTGCACTTAAAACGCCTAAAAGCCCACATATAGTTGTTAATGGACATAGTTTGAACAGCCGGAGCAGAAAAGAAGCTAATGAAAGGTTTTGAAAGGTGAAAAATGGTGCCAGATAGGGAAATTTACTAGAAATGAATTTTTTTTCAAACTTTGGATTCCAAGACAGTTCACTTCTTGGCCTGGTTTCAAAGAATGGCTGGTTACTACAAACGTGATTGTTTGTGAGTTAGACAAAAAAACATCGAATTTCAACTTTTTTGGAAAAAACATTCAATTTTGTGTACAATTAGTCTCTGCTTTCGAGAGGGGATGTTGGTGTCCTTTTTTCATCCATCTGGAAAAATATATATTGGTTTCTGATGCTTGGTAGACAACTGGAAGCGAGTGCATAAAAATCTTAGTCCTCTGAGGCGTTTTCGTTTTGGTGCTTTTTGGCCTGAATGAGGTTACCTTCTTTCTAAAGTTCGCTGTTTGTTTCATGAAATTTCTCATGTTTGATCTCTTTTTTGCACTCAAAGTGCCTAAAATCTCCTATATTGTTTTTATTAGACATAGTTTGAACAATCGGAGCAGAAAAGAAGGTGATGAGAGGTTTTGAAAGGTGAAAAATGGTGCCAGATAGGGAAATTTACTAGAAATGAATTTTTTTTCAAACTTTGGATTCCAAGACAGTTCACTTCTTGGCCTGGTTTCAAAGAATGGCTGGTTACTACAAACGTGATTGTTTGTGAGTTAGACAAAAAAACATCGAATTTCAACTTTTTTGGAAAAAACATTCAATTTTGTGTACAATTAGTCTCTGCTTTCGAGAGGGGATGTTGGTGTCCTTTTTTCATCCATCTGGAAAAATATATATTGGTTTCTGATGCTTGGTAGACAACTGGAAGCGAGTGCATAAAAATCTTAGTCCTCTGATGCGTTTTCATCCTGGTGCTTTTTTGGCCTGAATGAGGTTAACTTTTTTTCTCAAATTCGCTGTTTGTTTCATCAAATTTCTCATGTTTGATAAACGTTTTTGCACTGAAAGTGACTAAAAGCCCCTATATTGTTCTTATTAGACATAGTTTGAACAATCGGAGCAGAAAAGAAGGTGATGAGAGGTTTTGAAAGATGAAAAATGGTGCCAGATAGTGAAATTTACTAGAATCGCATTTTTTTTAAAAAAAAATTTGAGTAGTCAGGATGCCAAGACAGTAAAATTTTTGCCCTGGTTCTAATGGATGGCTTGTTCCTACAAATGAGATAGTTTGCGAATTAGACAAGAGAAACATCGAATTTCAACTTTGGTGAAGAAAACCTTGATTTTTGTGTCAATTTGTCTCTGCTTTCCAGAGGGGCTGTTGTGTCCTTTTATTCGACCATCTGGAGAAACATATATTGGTTTCTGATGGCTATTAGTGGTTCCAAATGCTTGATAGACATCTGGAAACGGGTGCATAAAAAAATTTGAGGCCTCTGATGCGTTTTCATCCTGGTGCTTTTTTGGCCTGAATGAGGTTAACTTTTTTTCTCAAATTCGCTGTTTGTTTCATCAAATTTCTCATGTTTGATAAACGTTTTTGCACTGAAAGTGACTAAAAGCCCCTATATTGTTCTTATTAGACATAGTTTGAACAATCGGAGCAGAAAAGAAGGTGATGAGAGGTTTTGAAAGATGAAAAATGGTGCCAGATAGTGAAATTTACTAGAATCGCATTTTTTTTAAAAAAAAATTTGAGTAGTCAGGATGCCAAGACAGTAAAATTTTTGCCCTGGTTCTAATGGATGGCTTGTTCCTACAAATGAGATAGTTTGCGAATTAGACAAGAGAAACATCGAATTTCAACTTTGGTGAAGAAAACCTTGATTTTTGTGTCAATTTGTCTCTGCTTTCCAGAGGGGCTGTTGTGTCCTTTTATTCGACCACCTGGAGAAACATATATTGGTTTCTGATGGCTATTAGTGGTTCCAAATGCTTGATAGACATCTGGAAACGGGTGCATAAAAAAATTTGAGGCCTCTGATGCGTTTTCATCCTGGTGCTTTTTTGGCCTGAATGAGGTTACCTTTTTTTCTCAAGTTCGCTGTTTGTTTCATCAAATTTCTCATGTTTGATAAATGTTTTTGCACTGAAAGTGCCTAAAAGCCCCTATATAGTTGTTATTAGACATAGTTGGATCGATTGGAGCAGAAAAGAAGGTAATGAAAGGTTTTGAAAGACGAAAAATGGTGCCAGGTAGGGAAATTTACTAGAAATGAATTTTTTTTCAAACTTTGGATTCCAAGACAGTTCACTTCTTGGCCTGGTTTCAAAGAATGGCTGGTTACTACAAACGTGATTGTTTGTGAGTTAGACAAAAAAACATCGAATTTCAACTTTTTTGGAAAAAACATTCAATTTTGTGTACAATTAGTCTCTGCTTTCGAGAGGGGATGTTGGTGTCCTTTTTTCATCCATCTGGAAAAATATATATTGGTTTCTGATGCTTGGTAGACAACTGGAAGCGAGTGCATAAAAATCTTAGTCCTCTGAGGCGTTTTCGTTTTGGTGCTTTTTGGCCTGAATGAGGTTACCTTCTTTCTAAAGTTCGCTGTTTGTTTCATGAAATTTCTCATGTTTGATCTCTTTTTTGCACTCAAAGTGCCTAAAATCTCCTATATTGTTTTTATTAGACATAGTTTGAACAATCGGATCAAAAGAGCAGTTAATGAAAGATTTTGAAAGGTGAAAAATGGCGCCAGATAGGGAAAATTACTAGAATTTAATTCTTTTCAAACTTTTGAATGGTCAGGATTCCAAGACAGTGAACTTCTTGGCCTGGTTCTAACGAATGGCTTGTTCATACAAACGTGATAGTTTTTGAATTAGACAAGAAAAACATCGAATTTCAACTTTGGAGAAAAAAAAACCTTGAATGTTTTGTACAATTTGTCTCTGCTTTCGAGAGGGGCTGTTGGTGTCCTTTTTTCGACCATCTGGAGAAATGTATATTGACTTCTAATGGCTATTAGTGGTTCCACATGCTTGGTAGACATCTCGAAACGTGTGCATGAAAAATGTGGGTCCTTTTGATGCGTTTTCATCTTTGTGCTTTTTTGGCCTGAATGAGGTTACCTTTTTTCTCAAGTTCGCTGTCTGTTTCATCAAATTTCTCATGTTTAATAAATGTTTTCGCACTCAAAGTGCCTAAAAACTCCTATATATTTTTTATTAGAAACAGTTTGGTCAATCGGAGCAGAAAAAAAGGTTTGAAAGATTAAAAATGGTGCCAGATAGGGAAATTTACTAGATATGGAATTTTTTTCAAACTTTTGAGTGGTCAGGATTCCAAGACAGTGAACTTCTTGGCCTGGTTATGAAGAATGGGTTGTTCATACAAACGTGATAGTTTGTGAAATAGACCAGAAAAACAACGAATTTCAACTTTGTGGAAAAAACCTGGAATTTTGTGTACAATTTGTCTCTGCTTTCGAGATGGGCTGTTGGTGTCCTTTATCTCGACCATCTGGAGAAGCATATATTGGTTTCTAATGGCTATTAGTGGTTCCAAAATGCTTGGTAGACATCTGGAAACGGGCGCATATAAAATCTGAGGCCTCTGATGCATTTTCGTCTTGATGCTTTTTTGGCCTGAATGAGGTTAACTTTTTTATCAAGTTCGCTGTTTGTTTCACCAAATTTGTCATCTTTGTTAGGCGTTTTTGCACTGAAAATGACTAAAAGCCCCTGTATTGTTCTTATTAGACATAGTTTGAACAATGGGAGCAGAAGAGAAGGTAATGAGAGGTTTTGAAAGATGAAAAATAGTGCCAGGTATGGAAATTTACTAGAAATGAATTTTTTTTCAAACTTTGGATTCCAAGACAGTGAACTTCTCGGCCTGGTTTTAAAGAATGGCTGGTTACTACAAACGTGATAGTTTGTGAGTTAGACAAAAAAACATCGAATTTCAACTTTATTGGAAAAAACATTCAATTTTGTGTAAAAATTAGTCTCTGCTTTCGCGAGGGGATGTTGGTGTCCTTTTTTCGACCATCTGGAGAGATATGTATTGGTTTCTTATGGCTATTAGAGGGTCCAAATGCTTGGTAGACAAATGGAAGCGAGTGCATAAAAAATCTTTGTCCTCTGAGGCGTTTTCATTTTGGTGCTTTTTGGCCTGAATGAGGTTACCTTTTTTCTAAAGTTCGCTGTTTGTTTCATGAAATTTCTCGTGTTTGATATTTTTTTGCACTCAAAGTGCCTAAAATTGCCAATATTGTTCTTATTAGAAATAGTTTGAACAATCGGAGCAGAAGAGAAGTTAATGAAAGATTTTGAAAGTTGAAAAATGGTGCCAGATAGGGAAATTTACTAGAATTTGATTCTTTTCAAACATTTGAGTGGTCAGGATTCCAAGACAGTGAACTTCTTGGCCTGGTTCTAAAGAATGGCTTGTTCATACAAAGGTGATAGTTTTTGAATTAGACAAGAAAAACCTCGAATTTCAACTTTGGGGAAAAAAACCTTGAATGTTGTGTACAATTGGTCTCTGCTTTCGAGAGGGGATGTTGGTGTCCTTTTTTCGACCATCTGGAGAAATGTATATTGATTTCTATTGGCTATTAGTGGTTCCACATGCTTGGTAGACATCTCGAAACGTGTGCATGAAAAAAGTGGGGCCTTTTGATGCGTTTTCATCTTTGTGCTTTTTTGGCCTGAATGAGGTTACCTTTTTTCTCAAGTTCGCTGTCTGTTTCATCAAATTTCTCATGTTTCATAAATGTTTTCGTACTCAAAGTGCCTAAAAGCTCCTATATATTTTTTATTAGAAAAAGTTGGGTCAATCGGAGCAGAAAAGAAGGTAATGAAAGGTTGTGAAAGATTAAAAATGGTGCCAGATAGAAAAATTTACTAGATATGTATTTTTTTTCAAACATTTGAGTCGTCAGGATTCCAAGACAGTGAAGTTCTTGTCATGGTTCTAATTGATGGCTTGTTCCTACCAACGTGATAGTTTTTGAATTTGACAAGAAATCATCGAATTTCAACTTTGGGGAAAAACCTTGATTTTTTGTACAATTTGTCTCTGCTTTCAAGAGGGGCTGTTGGTGTCCTTTTTTCGACCATCTGGAGAAACATATATTGGTTTCTGATGGCTATTAGTGGTTCCAAATGCTTGCTAGACATTTGGAAAAGGGTGCATAAAAAATCTGGGGTCTCTGATGCGTTTTCATCTTGGTGCTTTTTTGGCCTGAATGAGGTTACCTTTTTTCTCAAGTTCGCTGTCTGTTTCATCAAATTTCTCATGTTTCATAAATGTTTTCGTACTCAAAGTGCCTAAAAGCTCCTATATATTTTTTATTAGAAAAAGTTGGGTCAATCGGAGCAGAAAAGAAGGTAATGAAAGGTTGTGAAAGATTAAAAATGGTGCCAGATAGAAAAATTTACTAGATATGTATTTTTTTTCAAACTTTTGAGTCGTCAGGATTCCAAGACAGTGAAGTTCTTGTCATGGTTCTAATTGATGGCTTGTTCCTACCAACGTGATAGTTTTTGAATTTGACAAGAAATCATCGAATTTCAACTTTGGGGAAAAACCTTGATTTTTTGTACAATTTGTCTCTGCTTTCAAGAGGGGCTGTTGGTGTCCTTTTTTCGACCATCTGGAGAAACATATATTGGTTTCTGATGGCTATTAGTGGTTCCAAATGCTTGCTAGACATTTGGAAAAGGGTGCATAAAAAATCTGGGGTCTCTGATGCGTTTTCATCTTGGTGCTTTTTGGCCTGAATGAGGTTACCTTTTTTCTAAAGTTCGCTGTTTGTTTCATGAAATTTCTCGTGTTTGATATTTTTTTGCACTCAAAGTGCCTAAAATTGCCAATATTGTTCTTATTCGAAATAGTTCGAACAATCGGAGCAGAAGAGAAGTTAATGAAAGATTTTGAAAGTTGAAAAATGGTGCCAGATAGGGAAATTTACTAGAATTTGATTCTTTTCAAACATTTGAGTGGTCAGGATTCCAAGACAGTGAACTTCTTGGCCTGGTTCTAAAGAATGGCTTGTTCATACAAAGGTGATAGTTTTTGAATTAGACAAGAAAAACCTCGAATTTCAACTTTGGGGAAAAAAACCTTGAATGTTGTGTACAATTGGTCTCTGCTTTCGAGAGGGGATGTTGGTGTCCTTTTTTCGACCATCTGGAGAAATGTATATTGATTTCTATTGGCTATTAGTGGTTCCACATGCTTGGTAGACATCTCGAAACGTGTGCATGAAAAAAGTGGGGCCTTTTGATGCGTTTTCATCTTTGTGCTTTTTTGGCCTGAATGAGGTTACCTTTTTTCTCAAGTTCGCTGTCTGTTTCATCAAATTTCTCATGTTTCATAAATGTTTTCGTACTCAAAGTGCCTAAAAGCTCCTATATATTTTTTATTAGAAAAAGTTGGGTCAATCGGAGCAGAAAAGAAGGTAATGAAAGGTTGTGAAAGATTAAAAATGGTGCCAGATAGAAAAATTTACTAGATATGTATTTTTTTTCAAACTTTTGAGTCGTCAGGATTCCAAGACAGTGAAGTTCTTGTCATGGTTCTAATTGATGGCTTGTTCCTACCAACGTGATAGTTTTTGAATTTGACAAGAAATCATCGAATTTCAACTTTGGGGAAAAACCTTGATTTTTTGTACAATTTGTCTCTGCTTTCAAGAGGGGCTGTTGGTGTCCTTTTTTCGACCATCTGGAGAAACATATATTGGTTTCTGATGGCTATTAGTGGTTCCAAATGCTTGCTAGACATTTGGAAAAGGGTGCATAAAAAATCTGGGGTCTCTGATGCGTTTTCATCTTGGTGCTTTTTTGGCCTGAATGAGGTTACCTTTTTCTCAAGTTTGCTGTTTGTTTCATCAAATTTCGCATGTTTGATAAATGTTTTTGCACGCATAGTGAATAAAAGTCCATATATAGTTGTTATTAGACATAATTTGCACAATTGAAGCAGAAAAGAAGGTAATGAAAGGTTTTGAAAGATGAAAAATGGTGGCAGATAAGGAAATTTAATAGAATTGAAAATTTTTTCGAACATTTGAGTGGTCAGGATTCCAAGACAGTGAACTTCCTGGCAATGTTCCTATGGATGGCTTCTTCCTACAAACGCGATAGTTTGTGAATTAGACATGAAAACATCGAATTTCAACTTTGGGGAAAAAAACCTTAAATTTTTTGTATAATTTGTCTCTGCTTTCGATAGGGGCTGTTGGTGTTATTTTCGACCATCTGGAGAAACATATATTGGTTTCTAATGAATATTAGTGGTTCCAAATGCTTGGTAGACATCTGGAAACGGGTGCATAAGAATCTGGGGTCTCTGATGCGTTTTCATCTTGGTGCTTTTTTGGCCTGAATGAGGTTACCTTTTTTTCAAGTTCGCAGTCTGTTTCATCAAAATTTTCCTGTTTGATAAATGTTTTAGCACTCAAAGTGCTTAAAAGCCCCTATATATTTGTTATTAGACACAGTTTGGTCAATCGGAGCAGAAAAGAAGGCAAGGAAAGGTTTTGAAAGATTAAAAATGGTGGCAGAGAGGGAAATTTACTAGAGTTGAAATTTTTTCAAACATTTGAGTGGTCAGGATTCCAAGACAGTGAACTTCTTGGCATTGTTCTTATGGATGGCTCCTTTCTACGAACGCGATAGTTTGTGAATTAGACATGAAAACATCGAATTTCAACTTTGGGGAAAAAAACCTTGAATTTTGTGTACAATTTGTCTCTGCTTTCGAGAGGGGCTGTTGGTGTCCATTTTTTGACCATCTGGAGAAACATATATTGGTTTCTAATGGCTTTTAGTGGTTCCAAATGCTTGGTAGACATCTGGAAACGGATGCATAAAAATCTGAGGCCTCTGATGCGTTTTCATCTTGGTGTTTTTTGGCCTGAATGAGTTTACTTTTTTCTCAAGGTCGCTGTCTGTTACATCAAATTTCTCATGTTTGATAAATGTTTTCGCACTCAAAGTGGCTAAAAGCCCCTATATAGTTGTTATTAGACACATTTTGGTCAATCGGAGCAGAAAAGAAGGTAATGAAAGGTTTTGAAAGATTAAAAATGGTGCCAGATAGGGAAATTTACTAGAATTGAAATTTTTTTCAAACTTTTGAGTGGTCAGGATTCCAAGACAGTGAACCTCTTGGCATGGTGCTTATGGATGGCATGTTCCTACAAACGTAATAGTTTGTGAATTAGACAAGAAAACACCGATTTTCGACTTTGGGGGAAAAAACCTTGAATTTTGTGTACAATTTGTCTCTGCTTTCGAGAGGGGCTGTTGGTGTCATCTTTCGATCATTTGGAGAAACATATATTGGTTTCTGATGGTTATTAGTGGTTCCAAATGCTTGGTAGACATCTGGAAACGGGTGCATAAAAATTTGAGGCCTCTGATGCGTTTTCATTTTGGTGCTTTTTTGGCCTGAATGAGATTACCTTTTTTCTCAAGTTCGCTGTTTGTTTCATCAAATTTCTCATGTTTGATAAATGTGTTTGCACTCAAAGTGCCTAAAAGCCCCTCTATAGTTGTTATTAAAAATATTTTGAACAATCGGAGCTGAAAAAAGGTAATGAAAGGTTTTGAAAGAATAAAAATGGTGCCCGATAGGGAAATTTTGTAGAATTGAAATTTTTTTTCAAACTTTTATGTGGTCAGGATTCCAAGACAGTGAACTTCTTGGCCTGGTTATAAAGAATGGGTTGTTCCTATAAACGTGATAGTTTGTGAATTAGACAAGAAAACATCGAATTTCAACTTTGGTGAAAAAACCTTGAATTTTGTGTACAGTTTGTCTCTGCTTTCGAGAGGGGCTGTTGGTGTCCTATTTTCGACCGTCTGGAGAAACATATATTGGTTTCTGATGGCTATTTGTGGTTCCGAATGATTGGTAGACATCTGGAAACGGGTGCATAAAAAATATGAGGCCTCTGATGCGTTTTCATCCTGGTGTTTTTTCGGGCTGAATGAGGTTAACATTTTTCTCATGTTCGCTGTTTGATATTCTCATGTTTGATAAAAGTTTTGGCACTCAAAGTGTCAAAAAGCCCCTGTATAGTTGTTATTAGACATAGTTTGAACAATCGGAGCTGAAAAGAAGGTATTGAAATGTTTTGAAAGATGAAAAATGGTGCCAGATAGGCAAATTTACTGGAATTGAATTTCTTTTAAATTTTGAAGGTCAGGATTCCAAGACAGTGAACTTCTTGGCCTGGTTTTAATGAATGGCTTGCTCGTAAAAACGTGATAGTTTGTGAATTAGACAAGAAAAACATCGAATTTCCGCTTTGGTGAAAATACCTTGATTTTTATGTACAATTTGTCTCTGCTTTCGAGAGGGGCTGTTGGTTTCCTTTTTTTCGACCATCTCGAGAAACATATATTAGTTTCTAATGGCTATTAATTGTTCGAAATGCTTGGTAGACATCTGGAAACGAATGCATAAAAATCTGAGGCCTCTGATGCGTTTTCTTCTCGGTGTTTTTTGGCCTGAATGAGGTTACCTTTTTATTCAAGTTCGCTGTTTGTTTCATCAAATTTCTCATGTTTGATAAGTGTGTTTGCACTCAAAGTGCCTAAAAGCCCCTCTATAGTTGTTATTAAACATATTTTGAACAATCGGAGCTGAGACAAAGGTAATGAAAGGTTTTGAAAGATGAAAAATGGTGCCCGATAGGGAAATTTACAAGAATTGAAATTTTTTTCAAACTTTTATGTGGTCAGTATTCCAAGACAGTGAACTTCCTGGAATGGTTCTAATAGATGGCTTGTTCCTATAAACGTGATAGTTTGTGAATTAGACAAGAAAACATCGAATTTCAACTTTGGTGAAAAAACCTTGATTTTTTTGTAGAACTTGTCTCTGCTTTTGAGAGGGGCTGTTGGTGTCCTATTTTCGACCATCTGGAGAAACATATAATGGTGTCTGATGGCTATTAGTGGTTCCAAATGCTTGGTAGACATCTGGAAACAGGTGCATAATAAAATCTGAGGCCTCTGATGCGTTTTCATCTAGGTGTTTTTTTTTGGCCAGAATGAGGTTTATTTTTTCTCAAATTCGCTATTTCTTTCATCAAATTTCCCATGTTTGATAATTTTTTTTGCACTTAAAGTGCCTAAAAGACCCTGCATAGTTGTTATTAGACATAGTTGGAACAATCGGAGCTGAAAAGAAGGTAATGAAATGTTTTGAAAGATGAAAAATGGTGCCAGATAGGGAAATTTACTGAAATTGAATTTTTTTTTTAATTTTGAGTGGTCAGGATTCCAAGACAATGAACTTCTTGGCCTGATTTTAATGAATGGCTTGTTCGTAAAAACGCGATAGTTTGTGAATTAGACAAGAAAAACATCGAATTTTAGCTTTGGTCGAAAATCCTTGATTTTTATGTACAATTTGTCTCTGCTTTCGAGAGGGGCTGTTGGTTTCCTTTCTTTTGACCATCTGGAGAAACATATATTGGTTTCTGATTGGTATTAGTGGTTCCATATGCTTGGCAGACATCTGGAAACGGGTGCATAAAAAAATTGAGGCCTCTGATGCGTTTTCATCCTGGTGCCTTTTTTGGCTTGAGTGGTTAGGATTCCAAGACAGTGAACTTCTTGGCCTGTTTTTAATGAATGGCTTGTTCCTACAAACGTGATAGTTTGTGAATTAGACAAGAAAAACAGCGAATTTCAACTTTGGTGAAAAAACCTTGAATTGTGTGTGACAATTTTTCTCTGCTTTCGAGAGAGGCTGTTGGTGTTCTTTTTTTCGATCATCTGGAGAAACAAATATTGGTTTCTGATCGCTATTAGTGGTTCCAAAATGCTTGGTAGACATCAGGAAACGGGTGCATAAAAAATCTGAGGCCCCTGATGCGTTTTCATCTTGGTGCTCTTTTGGCCTGAATGAGGTTACTTTTTTCTCAAATTCGCTGTTTCTTTCATCAAATATCTCTTGTTTGATAAATGTTTGTGCCCTCAAAGTGCCTAAAAGATCCTACACTGTTGTTATTAGACATAGTTTGAACAGTCGGAGCAGAAAAGAATGTAAGGAAAGGATTTGAAAGATGAAAAAAGGTGCCATATATGGAAATTTACTAGAATCGAAATTTTTCTCAAACTTTTGAGTCGTCAGGATTCCAAGACAGTGATCTTCTTGTGAATTAGACAAGAAAATCGTCGAATTTCAATTTTGATGAAAAAAAAACCTTGAATTTTGTGGACAATTTGTCTCTGCTTTCGAGAGGGGCTGTTGGTGTCCTTTTTGTCGACCATCTGGAGAAAGAAATATTGGTTTCTGATGGCTATTAGTGGTTCAAAAATGCTTGGTAGACATCTGGAAACGGGCGCATAAAAATCTGAGGCCTCTGTTGCGTTTTCATCTAGGTGCTTTTTTGGCCAGAATGAGGTTAATTTTTTTCTCAAATTCGCTGTGTCTCTCATCAAATTTCTCATGTTTGATAAATGTTTTTGCACTCAAAGTGCCTAAAAGACGCTACATTGTTGCTATTAGACAAAGTCTGAACGGTCGGAGCAGAAAAGAAGGTAATGAAAGGTTTTGAAAGATGAAAAATGGTGCCAGATTGGGAAATTTACTAGAATCGAAATTTTTTCAAACCTTGAGTGGTCAGGATACCAAGACAATGACCTTCTTGGCCTGATTTTAAAGAATGGCTTGGTCCTAGTAACGTGATAGTTTGTGAATTAGAGCAGAAAAACAACGAATTTCAACTTGGGTGAAAACCTTGAATTTTGTGTACAATTTGTCTCTGCTTTCGAGAGCGGCTGTTGGTGTCATTTTTTTCGACCATCTGGAGAAACATATATTGGTTTCTGATGGCTATTAGTGTTTCCAAATGCTTGGTAGACATCTGGAAGCGGGTGCATAATAATCGGAGGCCTCTGATGCGTTTTCATCTTGGTGATTTTTTGGCCTGAGTGAGGTTACTTTTTTCTCAAATTCGCTGTTTCTTGAATCAAATTTCTCATGTTTGATAAATGTTTCTGCACTCAAAATGCCTCAAAGAACCTACATTGTGGTTATTAGAAATAGTTTGAACAGTCGGAGCATAAAAGAAGGCAATGAAAGGTTTTGAAAGATGAAAAATGGTGCCAGATAGGGAAAATTACTAGAATCGAAATTTTTTTCAAACCTTGAGTGGTCAGGATTCCAAGACAGTGATCTTCTTGGCCTGGTTCTTATGGATGACTTGTTCCTACAAACGTGATAGTTTGTGAATTAGACAAGAAAACATCGAATTTTGACTTTGGGGGAAAAACCTTGAATTTTGTGTACAATTTGTCTCGGCTTTCGAGAGCGGCTGTTGGTGTCATTTTTTTCTACCATCCGGAGAAACATATATTAGTTTCTGATGGCTATTAGTGTTTCCAAATGCTTGGTAGACATCTGGAAGCGGTTGCATAAAAATTGGAGGCCTCTGATGCGTTTTCCTCTTGGTGACTTTTTGGCCTGAGTGAGGTTACTTTTTTCTCAAATTCGCTGCTTCTTGAATCAAATTTCTCATGTTTGATAAATGTTTTTGCCTTCAAAGTGCCTAAAAGACCCTACATTGTTGTTATTAGACATAGTTTGATTAGTCGGAGCAGAAAAGAACTCAATGAATGGTTTTTAAAGATGAAAAATGGTGCCAGATAGGGAAATTTACTAGAATCGAAATTTTTTTCAAACCTTGAGTGGTCAGGATTCCAAGACAGTGATCTTCTTGGCCTGGTTTTAATGAATGGCTGGTTCCTACAAACCTGATTGTTTGTGATTTAAACAAAAAAATCACCGAGTTTCAACTTTGGTGAAAAAAAACCTTGAATTTTTTGTACAATTTGTCTCTGCTTTCGAGAGGGTTGTTGGTGTCCTTTTTTTCGACCATCTGGAGAACCATTTATTGGTTTCTGATGGCTATTAGTGGTTCGAAAATGCTTGGTAGACATCTGGAAACGGATGCATAAAAAATTTGAGGCCTCTGATGCGTTTTCATCCTGGTGCTTTTTTGGCCTGAATGAGGTTACCTTTTTCTCAAATTCGCTGTTTCTTTCATCAAATTTCTCATGTTTGATAAATGTTTTTGCCTTCAAAGTGCCTAAAAGACCCTACATTGTTGTTATTAGACATAGTTTGAACAGTCGGAGCAGAAAAGAACTTAATGAATGGTTTTGAAAGATGAAAAATGGTGCCAGATATGGAAATTTACTGGAATCGATTTTTTTTCAAACATTTGAGTGGTCAGGATTCCACGACAGTGACCTTCTTGGCCTGGTTTTAACGAATGGCTGGTTCCTACAAACCTGATTGTTTGTGAATTAGACATGAAAATCATCGAGTTTCAACTTTGGTGAAAAAAACCTTGACTTTGTGTACAATTTGTCTATGCATTCGAGAGGGGTTGTTGTTGTCCTTTTTTTTCGACCATCTGTAGAAACATTTATTGGTTTCTGATGGCTATTAGTGGTTCCAAAATAATTGGTAGACATCTGGAAACGGGTGCATAAAAAATTTGAGGCCTCTGATGCGTTTTCATCCTGATGCTTTTCTGGCCTGAATGAGGTTACCTTTTTTCTCAAATTCGCTGTTTCTTTCATCAAATTTCTCATGTTTCATAAATGTTTTTGCACTCAAAGTGCCTAAAAGACCCTACATAGTTGTTATCAGACATAGTTTGAACTGTCTGAGCAGAAAAGAACTTAATGAATGGTTTTGAAAGATGAAAAATGGTGCCAGATAGGGAACTTTACTAGAATCGAAATTCTTTTCAAATTTTGAGTGGTCAGGATTCATAGACAGTGATCTTCTTGGCCTGGTTTTAATGAATGGCTGGTTCCTACAAACCTGATTGTTTGTGAATTAGACATGGAAATCATCGAGTTTGAATTTTAGTGAAAAAAACCTTGACTTTGTGTTCAATTTGTCTCTGCTTTCGAGAGGGGCTGTTGGTGTCATTTTTTTCGACCATCTGGAGAAACATATATTGATTTCTGATGGCAATTAGTTGTTCCAAAAAGCTTGGTAGACATCTGGAAACGAGTACATAAAAAATCTGAGGCCCCTGGTGCGTTTTCATCTTGGTGGTTTTTTGGCCTGAATGAGGTTACTTTTTTCTCAAATTTGCTGTTTCTTTCATCAAATTTCTCATGTTTGATAAATTTTTTGGCACTCAAAGTGCCTAAAAGACCCTACATTGTTGTTATTAGACATAGTTTGAACAGTCGGAGCAGAAAAGAAGGTAATGAAAGGTTTTGAAAGATGAAAAATGGTGCCAGATATGGAAATTTACCGGAATCGATTTTTTTTTCAAACATTTGAGTGGTCAGGATTCCACGACAGTGACCTTCTTGGCCTGGTTTTAATGAATGGCTGGTTCCTACAAACCTGAGTGTTTGTGAATTAGACATGAAAATCATCGAGTTTCAACTTTGGTGAAAAAAACCTTGACTTTGTGTACAATTTGTCTCTGCTTTCGAGAGGGGCTGTTGGTGTCATTTTTTTCGACCATCTGGAGAAACATATATTGGTTTCTGATGGCTATTAGCGGTTCCAAAAAGCTTGGTAGACATCTGGAAACGAGTGCATAAAAAATCTGAGGCCCCTGGTGCGTTTTCATCTTGGTGGTTTTTTGGCCTGAATGAGGTTAATTTTTTTCTCAAATTCGCTGTTTCTTTCATCAAATTTCTCATGTTTAATAAATGTTTTTGCACTCAAAGTGCCTAAAAGACCCTACATTGTTGCTATTAGACAAAGTTTGAACAGTCAGATCAGAAAAGAAGGAAATGAAAGGTTTTGAAAGATGAAAAATGGTGCCAGATTGGGAAAATTACTAGAATCGATTTTTTTTTCAAACATTTGAGTGGTCAGGATTCCAAGACAGTGATCTTCGGGGCCTGGTTTTAATGAATGACTGGTTCCTACAAACCTGATTGTTTGTGAATTAGACAAGAAAATCATCGAGTTTCAACTTTGGTGAAAACAAAACCTTAACTTTGTGTACAATTTGTATCTGCTTTCGAGAGGGGCTGTTGGTGTCATTTTTACGACCATCTGGAGAAACATATATTGGTTTCTGATGGCTATTAGTGGTTCCAAAATGCTTGGTAGACATCTGGAAACGGGTGCATAAAAAATCTGATGCTTCTGATGCGTTTTCATCTTGGTGCTTTTTGGCCTGAATGAGGTTACTTTTTTCTCAAATTCGCTGTTTCTTTCATCAAATTTCTCATGTTTGATAAATGCTTTTGCACTCAAAGTGCATAAAAAAACCCTACCTTGTTGTTTTTAGACTAAGTTTGAACAGTCGAAGCAGAAAAGAAGGTAATGAAAGGTTTTGAAAGATGAAAAATGGTGCCAGATAGGGAAATTTACAAGAATCGAAATTTTTTTCAAACTTTTGAGTGCTCAGGATTCCAAGACAGTGATCTTCTTGGCCTGGTTTTAATTAATGGCTGGTTCCTTCAAACCTGATAGTTTGTGAATTAGACAAGAAAATCGCCGAATTTCAACTTCGGTGAAAAACCTCGAATTTTGTGTACAATTTGTCTCTGCTTTCGAGAGCGGCTGTTGGTGTCCTTTTTTCGACCATCTGGAAAAACATATATTGGTGACTGATGGCTATTAGTGGTCCCAAAATGCTTGGTTGACTTCTGGAAACGGGTGCATAAAAAATCTGATGCTTCTGATGGGTTTTCATCTTGGTGCTTTTTGGCGTGAATGAGGTTACTTTTTTCTCAAATTCGCTGTTTCTTTCATCAAATTTCTCATGTTTGATAAATGTTTCTGCACTCAAAGTGCCTAAAAGACCCTACAATGTTGTTATTAGACATAGTTTGAACAGTCGGAGCAGAAAACAAGGTAATGAAAGGTTTTGAAAGATGAAAAATGGTGCCAGATAGGGAAATTTACAAGAATCGAAATTTTTTTCAAACTTTTGAGTGGTCAGGATTCCAAGACAGTGATCTTCTTGGCCTGGTTTTAATTAATAGCTGGTTCCTTCAAACCTGATAGTCTGTGAATTAGACAAAAAAATCGTCGAATTTCAACTTCGGTGAAAAACCTTGATTTTTCTATACAATTTGTCTCTGTTTTCGAGAGGGGCTGTTGGTGTCCTTTTTTTCGACCATCCCGAGAAAAAAAGATTTTGTTTCGGTTTCTGATGGCTCTTAGTGATTCCAAAATGCTTGGTAGATATCTGGAAACGGATGCCCAAAAAAATCTGAGCCCTGTGACGCGTTTTGATCTTGGTGCTTTTTGGCCTGAATGAGGTTACTTTTTTCTCAAATTCGCTGTTTCTTTCATCAAATCTCTCATGTTTGATAAATGTTTTTGCACTCAGAGTGCCTAAAAGACCCCACATTGTTGTTAATAGACACATTTTGAACAGTCGGAGCAGAAAACAAGGTAATCAAAGGTTTTGAAAGATAAAAAATGGTGCCAGATAGGGAATTTTACTAGAATCGAATATTTTTCAAAATTTGAGTGGTCAGGATTCCCAGACAGTGATCCTCTGGGCCTGGTTTTAATGAATGGCTGGTTCCTACAAACCTGATTGTTTGTGAATTAGACAAGAAAATCATCGAGTTTCAACTTTGGTGAAAAAAAAACCTTAACTTTGTGTACAATTTGTATCTGCTTTCGAGAGGGGCTGTTGGTGTCATTTTTACGACCATCTGGAGAAACATATATTGGTTTCTGATGGCTTTTAGTGGTTCCAAAATGCTTGGTAGACATCTGAAAACGGGTGCATAAAAAATCTGATGCTTCTGATGCGTTTTCATCTTGGTGCTTTTTGGCCTGAATGAGGTTACTTTTTTCTCAAATTCGCTGTTTCTTTCATCAAATTTATTATGTTTGATAAATGCTTTTGCACTCAAAGTGCATAAAAAAACCCTACCTTGTTGTTTTTAGACTAAGTTTGAACAGTCGAAGCAGAAAAGAAGGTAATGAAAGGTTTTGAAAGATGAAAAATGGTGCCAGATAGGGAAATTTACAAGAATCGAAATTTTTTTCAAACTTTTGAGTGCTCAGGATTCCAAGACAGTGATCGTCTTGGCCTGGTTTTAATTAATGGCTGATTCCTTCAAACCTGATAGTTTGTGAATTAGACAAGAAAATCGTCGAATTTCAACTTCGGTGAAAAACCTTGAATTTTGTGTACAATTTGTCTCTGCTTTCGAGAGCGGCTGTTGGTGTCCTTTTTTCGACCATCTGGAAAAACATATATTGGTGACTGATGGCTATTAGTGGTCCCAAAATGCTTGGTTGACATCTGGAAACGGGTGCATAAAAAATCTGATGCTTCTGATGCGTTTTCATCTTGGTGCTTTTTGGCCTGAATGAGGTTACTTTTTTCTCAAATTCGCTGTTTCTTTCATCAAATTTCTCATGTTTGATAAATGTTTCTGCACTCAAAGTGCCTAAAAGACCCTACATTGTTGTTATTAGACATAGTTTGAACAGTCGGAGCAGAAAACAAGGTAATGAAAGGTTTTGTAAGATGAAAAATGGTGCCAGATAGGGAAATTTACAAGAATCGAAACTTTTTTCAAACTTTTGAGTGGTCAGGATTCCAAGACAGTGATCTTCTTGGCCTGGTTTTAATTAATAGCTGGTTCCGTCAAACATGATAGTCTGTGAATTAGACAAGAAAATCGTCGAATTTCAACTTCGGTGAAAAACCTTGATTTTTCTATACAATTTGTCTCTGTTTTCGAGAGGGGCTGTTGGTGTCCTTTTTTTCGACCATCCCGAGAAAAAAAAATTTTGGTTCGGTTTCTGATGGCTCTTAGTGATTCCAAAATGCTTGGTAGATATCTGGAAACGGATGCCCAAAAAAATCCGAGCCCTGTGACGCGTTTTGATCTTGGTGCTTTTTGGCCTGAATGAGGTTACTTTTTTCTCAAATTCGCTGTTTCTTTCATCAAATCTCTCATGTTTGATAAATGTTTTTGCACTCAGAGTGCCTAAAAGACCCCACATTGTTGTTAATAGACATAGTTTGAACAGTCGGAGCAGAAAACAAGGTAATCAAAGGTTTTGAAAGATGAAAAATGGTGCCAGATAGGGAATTTTACTAGAATCGAATATTTTTCAAAATTTGAGTGGTCAGGATTCCCAGACAGTGATCTTCTTGGCCTGGTTTCAATGAATGGCTTGGTCCTAGAAACGCGGTAGTTTGTGAATTAGAGAAGAAAAAGAACGAACTTCAATTTTGGTTAAAAACCTTGAATTTTCTGTACAATTTGTCTCTGCTTTCGAGAATGGCTGTTGGTGTTCTTTTCGACCATCTGGAGAAACATATATTGGTTTCTGATGGCTCTTAGTGGTTCCAAAATGCTTGGTAGACATTTGGAAACGGCTGCATAAAAAATGTGGGCCTCTGATGCGTTTTCATCTTGGTGCTTTTTTGGAATGAATGAGGTTACTTTTTTCTCAAATTCGCTGTTTCCTTAAACAAAATTCTCAAGTTTGGTAAACCTTTTTGCACTCAAAGTGCCTAAAAAACCCTACATAGTTGTTATTAGACATAGTTCGAAGAATCGGAGCTGACAAGAAGTCAATGAAAGGTTTTGAAAGATGAAAAATGGTGCCAGATAGGGAAATTTACAAGAATTGAAAATTTTTTCAAAATTTTGAGCTGTCAGGATTCCAAGACAGTGAACTTCTTGGCCTGTTTTTACTGAATGGCTTTGTCCTACAAACGTGATAGTTTGTGAATTAGACAAGAAAATTGTCGAATTTCAACTTCGGTGAAAAACCTTGAATTTTGTGTACAATTTGTCTCTGCTTTTGAGAGGGTCTGTTGGTGTCCTTTTTTTCGACCATCTGGAGAAACATATATTGGTTTCTGATGGCTCTTAGTGATTCCAAAATACTTGGTAGATATCTGGAAACGGGTGCCCAAAAAAATCTGAGCCCTCGGACGCGTTTTCATCTTGGTGCTTTTTTGGCCTGAAGGAGGTTATTTTTTTCTCAAATTCGCTGTTTCTTTCATCAAATTTCTCATGTTTGATAAATCTTTTTGCTCACAAAGCGCCTAAAAACCCCTACATAGTTGTTATTAGACATCGTTTCAACAATAGGAGCTGACAAGAAGTCAATGAAAGGGTTTTAAAGATGAAAATGGTGCCAGATAGGGAAATTTAATAGAATTGAAACTTTTTTCAAAAATTTGAGTGGTCAGGATTCCAGGAAAATGAACTTCTTGGCCTTGTTTTAATGAAAAGGTTGCTCCTACAAACCTGATAGTTTGTGATTTAGAAAAGAAGAACATCGAATTTCAACTTTGTTGAAAAAAAACCTTGAGTTTTGTGTACAATTTGTCTCTGCTTTTAGAGGGTCTCTTGGTGTCCTTTTTTTTCGACTACCTGGAGAAACATATATTGGTTTCTGATGGCTCTTAGTGATTCCAAAATGCTTGGTATATATCTGGAAACGGGTGCCCAAAAAATCTGAGCCCTCTGACGCGTTTTCATCTTGATGCTTTTTTGGCCTGAAGGAGGTTACTTTTTTCTCAAATTCGCTGTTTCTTTAATCAAAAATCTATTGTTTGATAAATCTTTTTCACTCAAAGTGCCTAAAATCCCCTACAGAGTTGTTATTAGACATAGTTCGAACAATCGGAGCTGACAAGAAGTCAATGAAAGGGTTTTAAAGATGAAAATGGTGCCAGATAGGGAAATTTAATAGAATTGAAATTTTTTTCAAAAATTTGAGTGGTCAGGATTCCAGGAAAATGAACTTCTTGGCCTTGTTTTAATGAAAGCATTGCTCCTACAAACCTGATAGTTTGTGAATTAGACAAGAAATTCGTCGAATTCCAACTTTGGTGAAAAGAAACCTTGATTTTTGTGTACAGTTTGTCTCTGCTTTCGCGAGGGACTGTTGGTGTCCTTTTTTTTCGACCATCTGGAGATCCATATATTGGTTTCTGGTGTCTATTAGTGGTTCTAAAATGCTTGGTAGACATCTGGAAACGGGTTTATAAAAAGTCTGAGGCCTCTGATGCGTTTTCATTTTGGTTCTTTTTTGGCATGAATGAGATTACTTTTTTCTCAAATTCGCTGTTTCTTTCATCAAATTTCTCATTTTTGATAAATTTTTGTGCACTCAAAGTGTCTAAAAGACCCTACATTGTTGTTATTAGACATAGTTTGAATAGTCGGAGCAGAAAAGAAGGTAATGAAAGGTTTTGAAAGATGAAAAATGGTGCAAGATAGGGAAATTTAGTAGAATTGAAATTTTTTTCAAACATTTGAGTTGTCAGGATTCCAAGACAGTGAACTTCGTGGCCTGGTTTTACTGAATGGCTTGGTCCTAGAAACGTGATAGTTTGTGATTTAGACAAGAAGAATATCGAATTTCAACTTTGGTGAAAAAAACCTTGAATTTTGTGTACAATTTGTCTCTGCTTTCGAAAGGGGCTGTTGGTGTCCTTTTTTTCGACCATCTGGAGAATCATATATTGGTTTCTGATGTCTATTAGTGGTTCCAAAATGCTTGGTAGACATCTGGAAACGGGTGCATATAAAATCTGAGGCCTCTGATGCGTTTTCATCTTGGTGCTTTTTTGGCCCGAAGGAGGTTACTTTATTCTCAAAATCGCTGTTTCTTTCATCAAATTTCTTATGTTTGATAAATCTTTTTGAACTCAAAGTGCCTAAAATCCCCACAAAGTTGTTATTAGACATAGTTCGAACAATCGGAGCTGACAACAAGTCAATGAAAGATTTTGAAAGATGAAAAATGGTGCCAGATAGGGAAATTTAGTAGAATTGAAATTTTTTTCAAACATTTGAGTTGTCAGGATTCCAAGACAGTGAACTTCGTGGCCTGGTTTTACTGAATGGCTTGGTCCTACAAACGTAATAGTTTGTGAATTAGACAAGAAAATCGTCGAATTTCAACTTTGGTGAAAAGAAACCTTGAATTTTGTGTACAATTTGTCTCTGCTTTCGAGAGGGGCTGTTGGTGCCTTTTTTTCGACCATCTGGAGAAATATATATTGGTTTCTGATGGCTATTAGTGGTTCCAAAATGCTTGGTAGACATCTGGAAACGGGTGCATATAAAATTTGATGCCTCTGATGCGTTTTCATTTGGGTGCTTTTTGGCGTGAAGGAGGTTACTTTTATCTCAATTTCGCTGTTTCTTACATCAAATTTCTGCTGTTTGATAAATCTTTTTGCACCCAAAGTGCCTAAAATCCTCTACATAGTTGTTATTAGACATAGTTCGAACAATCGGAGCTGACAAGAACTCAAAGTGCCTAAAAGACCCTACATTGTTGTTATTAGACATAGTTTGAACAGTCGGAGCAGAAAAGAAGGTAATGAAAGGTTTTGAAAGATGAAAAATGGTGCCAGATATGGAAATTTACCGGAATCGATATTTTTTTCAAACATTTGAGTGGTCAGAATTCCAAGACAGTGATCTTCTTGGCCTGGTTTAAATGAATGGCTTGGTCCTAGAAACGTGATAGTTTGTGATTTAGACAAGAAGATCATCGAATTTCAACTTTGGTGAAAAAAACCTTGAATTTTGTGTACAATTTGTCTCTGCTTTCGAAAGGGGCTGTTGGTGTCCTTTTCTTCGACCATCTCGAGAAACATATATTGGTTTCTGATGTCTATTAGTGGTTCCAAAATGCTTGGTAGACATCTTCAAACGGGTGCATAAAAAATTTTAGGCCTCTGATGCGTTTTCATCTTGGTGCTTTTTTGGCCTGAAGGAGGTTACTTTTTTCTCAATTTCGCTGTTTCTTACATCAAATTTCTGTTGTTTGATAAGTCTTTTTGCACCCAAAGTGCCTAAAATCTTCTACATAGTTGTTATTAGACATAGTTCGAACAATCGGAGCTGACAAGAAGTCAATGAAAGATTTTGAAAGGTGAAAAATGGTGCCAGATAGGGAAATTTAGTAGAATTGAAATTTTTTTCAAACATTTGAGTTGTCAGGATTCCCAGACAGTGAACTTCGTGGCCTGGTTTTACTGAATGGCTTGGTCCTACAAATGTAATAGTTTGTGAATTAGACAAGAAAATCGTCGAATTTCAAATTTGGTGAAAAGAAACCTTGAATTTTGTGTACTATTTGTCTCTGCTTTCGAGAGGGGCTGTTGGTGCCTTTTTTTCGACCATCTGGAGAACCATATATTGGTTTCTGATGGCTATTAGTGGTTCCAAAATGCTTGGTAGACATCTGGAAACGGATGCATAAAAAATCTGAGGCCTCTGATGCGTTTTCATCTTGGTGCTTTTTTGGCCTGAAGGAGGTTACTTTTATCTCAATTTCGCTGTTTCTTTCATCAAATTTCTCATTTTTGATAAATTTTTTTGCTCTGAAAGTGCCTAAAAACCCCTACATAGTTGTTATTAGACATCGTTCGAGCAATCGGAGCTGACAAGAAGTCAATGAAAGGTTTTGAAAGATGGAAAATGGTGCCAGATAGGGAAATATACTAGAATTGAAATTTTTTTCAAACTTTTGAGTTGTCAGGATTCCACGACAGTGAACTTCTTGGCCTGGTTTTAATGAATGGCTCGGTCCTACAAACGTGATAGTTTGTGAATCAGACAAGAAAATCGTCGAATTTCAACATTGGTGAAAAGAAACTTTGAATTTTGAGTACAATTTGTCTCTGCTTTCGCGAGGGACTGTTGGTTTCCTTTTTTTGACCATCTGGAGAAACATATATTGGTTTCTGGTGGCTATTAGTGGTTCCAAAATGCTTGGTAGACATCTGGAAACGGGTGCATAAAAAATCTGAGGCCTCTGATGCACTTTCATCTCGGTTCTTTTTTGGCCTGAGTGAGGTTATTTTTTCTCTCAGATTCGCTGTTTCTTTCATCAAATTTATCTCATTTCATAAATGTTTTTGCACTCAAACAGTTTTTATTAGACCTAGTTTGAACAATCGAAGCCGAAAAGAATGTAATGAATGGTTTTGAAAGCTGAAAAAATTTGCAAGTTGGGAAAAATTACTAGAATTAATATTTTTTCAAACTTTTGAGTGGCCGGCATTCCAAGACAGTGATAGTAATGGTTCGTTCATACAAACGTTTTATCTAGTGAATTAGGCAGGAAAAACCTCGAATTCAAACTTCCTTGGAAAAAATCTAGAATTTGTGGCATTTTTTTGCTTTCGAGGAAACCGAAATTATATATTTGTGTTAACAGGGACGACAAGTATAAAAATTTGAATGCGCGTTGAAATTTGTTGATGCCGGTTCATCTTTGAGAGCTGTTTCAGAAGTTCAATCTTCCTTTCTCGACTCTAAGACGACAATTTTGTAACCAAGCGAATGAAATTGTTGGAATGCAGCCAATTTTCTCCGAGCATCAGCAGAGAGCACTAAGGATGGCACTCTCTTACCAGTACCTGACCTTCGAAAAATGAGAAGAAGAGCCTACAAATTTGGAAGAAATTTAAATGTCAAGTTACCAGCCACTTGGAACACCCACCGAACTGTTGGATTAGAATGGATGATAGGTTTTCTAAAGAAGTTTTCGCATCTCAACTTATTTATTGTTAAAGGAAAGTTTATTCGATGAAACGACTTTGTTTGCGTCAGTTGCCCGTGAAATAGAAAAAGAGGAGAATTGGGATTTCTGTGCGAGCGTTGCTTCTTTCAACATAATTTTTTTTTCAGAAAAAGTGCAATCTGCTGTTTTGATTAATGTTTTAGTGAATTGTTTGTCATACTATTATTGTTGTTGATTTGTTTGTTGTTTTATTTATTTCAATTGGTATTCATTTGAAGGGCGCTTGTAACGCTTTTGTTTCTCGCAAATCTCATCAAAGATTCAAAGACCGCACTTATATTGACAGTTTTTCGTTAGGCTAGAGGGTACCGCCCTGCCTATAAAAAAGTGTCAGTATCTTTCTAGTCTTTTTGGTAGTCCCCGTTGGTAAGTGAAAGGCGCCTAAGACTAAAAACTGTCTTTTTTGGCGCTTCGAATGTTCTCAATTCTTGCAAACTTTATCAAAGTAGTTAAAACTAGAGGGCTGCGTAGTTAAAGCAAAGTAGTTAAAGCTAGAGGCTAGAGGGCAGCGCCCTGCCTACGAAATAAGTTCAATTTCGTATTGCTTTTTTGGTAGTCCCTGTTGGTAATTGGAAGTTGTTTAACTTGAAGAATGGTGGTTTTGGCACTTGGAACTTTCTCATTTCTTGCAATTTTCATGCGAGTCAAAGACTGCACTTATATTGACAATTTTTCGTTAGGCTAGAGGGCACCGCCCTGTCAATGAAAAAGGGTCATCATCTTTTGGTTCTTTTGGTATTCCCCGTTGACAAGTGAGCCGCTTAAAAGTAGAAATGGTCTTCTTGGCGCTTCAAACGTTTTCACTTGCAAATTTCATCAAAGGAGTCAATGACCCCACATATTGACAATTTTTCGATAGGTTAGAGGGCACCACCCTGTCTACGAAAAAAGGTCAATATCAATGTTTTTGGTAGTCTGCGCTAGAAACTGCGCGCCGTTGGACAAATAAAATGCCCTCTGCTTTTTTCCTGTGGCCCTTCTCAATTTTACAGCTGTTGAAATTTTCAAATTGAACAAAAACGTCACTGACGGTTTCTCATACGCTAGAGGGCACCGCTCTACCTACGGAAAATCGTCAGTATTGTCTATCGGTGCTTCAAATAAAGTGGCGTTTTACAGAGTAAAGGCTCTTTTCAACGTTTTGGCAAAAATGGACCTGACTAACTTACAGCGTGAGCGCCTCGGTGGCAAAATTGAAATTTCGTGTATGACATTGAGGTCATTCAAATTGCTCTCGGACCAGGATCTAGTGGGGGCTGGTTTTCGTAAACCAGCAGTGCTTGAGATGCGGGCTATTATTGGCACCATGACCGAGGAAGAAGCTGCAGTGACGCCGCCAACTTCTGTAAAAGATACATCGTTTCAAAGCAGCTCCTTGGAACCGAGCCACGCATCTTCACCAGAGAGCGATGCCTCCTGGATAAGTAACCAGGAGAACGAACTGCCTGAGTTGACAGCAGATGCACTCCGCTTGTTGACACAAAGCATTGATGTTGGGAGTTACGCAGGGAAGCATGAGTTCAATAGATTTCTGTTGGCTGAAATCATAAAGGTCCAAGATTTTTTGTTTTTTTTTTACAAAAATATAATAGGATATTGAGTGCTTTTGCTTTTTTGCAGAGACAACCCGAGGACGCAAAGTTAAATCCAACTTAATGAGACAAAATTTACTTTGCAAAACTGACAATTGGGGTAAAACCAGAGTTGCGGTCCCTAGATGCGGTCTATCCATGTGTAATGCTTCTAACTTTATTTTCCCCATTTTTGGAGTTGAGGGCCTTTTTTAATGGTCATACATTTAAGGCTCAGTTCTTTCGGCCATACTATGTAAAGAGCGGGAAACCAAGGTGAGAAAAGGGCTCATAGATGGGCACCTAAAGTCTCTGCGAGCAAGAGCGAAGCGGCAAGAGGCTAAAAGATGCGGTTATATCAATCCTTAAACCGGGGAACAATGTTTCTTTAAACCAAAATGAGTTGAGCAATGTGATCTTCAGGAAGACCTTTGCAACCAAAACAACTAAGAATCAATCATCAGTCCCGAAAGCGTTAAATGTGGACTTAAGTTGTCTGCAAGTGCTTTTCTGACAGGAGGAATTAGATTTCAGTAATCGAAGGCGGGAAACGTTTGAGACTCGAAAAAGGTTGCTGTCAGAAGCAGGAACGGTCAACTTTGACACTTACTTTTACTATATTGGGATGGAGTTAAAAGATATCAGTGAGGTCAGAGTAAATTAAAAACACTCTTGTGTTCCCGATGCTGGTCTATTTCCAAATTAGGTAATTTTTTAAAGCTGGAGGGAGAATTCAAGCTATGGGAGCCAAACTCGCCTGAGGATGCCTTTGGGAAACTCTTCCTGCCATTTGTGGCAAAAACTGGTAGCTCTCTGCGACTGTCCATCTAGACGAGCGTTGGTCAAAATAATCTTCCTAAAGAGCAAAAGACATAAGCTTTTAATTTTATCTATTTGGTCATGTACTAGTTTTTCTTTTTTTTAGTGTCGGAGCCCGTTTTGGCCTTGAGGGCTCTTCCCGCTCTAATGCTAGTGAAGCAAAGCGTCGGCCACGAGCGCAAATGTACAAATGCTGAGTTGCGCTCAATGGCTGTGACGAAGTTAGTTCGGAATCTTCCTGTAAAAATTTTAAGTCAGTTAAACCATTTTGCACATGAATGAGTGAAATAAGTATTTTTTAAGGATGTTGGGAACCTAGAGGAAATCAGCCGGAAATCAACCCCTACTGCTAGGGTTTCCGAGTTCAAATTAGGTTTTTGTGGTTGGACCAAAGCAAGTGGTTCCTTGTGAAGATCTGTTTCAAGCCGTAGATGTTGCCTTCAAGCTCGTCTATATTTTAAACCTGAAGTTCCCTCGAGAGATTTTTGCTGTCTGCAGTTTTATATAAATTGTGGTATACAAATTGGCAACTTCGTATCTGCCGCCGCAGGTTCACAGTTTCATGGCAAAAATGAATGCTCCTTCCCAAAACGAGTAGTAAGATAGTCACGGTTAGCTTCAAACACTCAAACTAATGTATTTTGCCAAAAAATGTTCGCTTTTGTAAAAGTGCTTTCATATTTGAAATGTTCAAAAACTTTTTGTTCAAAATGAAATTATTTCGTGTGATTCAGTCTTTCTTTTTGAAATTTTGAAATGGACAATCAATTTTTTTGCCAACTCTAGCTGCTCATCCACTTTTTCAGAGCAAACATGGGTAAATTTATTGAAACGAATGTTCAGGACTACTTCGAAGTTGCTAGTGTTGATTGGATGCTACTGGATGAGTCGATTGATAAAGACGGAGTCAGAAGCCATCGTGCAATTAGATTGAATCAAAGGGTTGAAGTGTGAGAGAACTCCGAACTCTATAAGTATATGAAGAATTTTTATGTAACATCTTTTTCTTTTGTCTCATATGGAAAAGAACTTTTGTATGCTGAGGATGAAAAAAGAGGTTATTGTGGCTTCAAAATTATTGCAAAAAACGAGTTTAATGTTGGTGAAATTATACCTGGGTTAAAGGGAATTGTTGCCCCATGCCCTCAAGATATCGATGACACTCCCGAGTTAAACTATTCATTTTAAGGGAAAATTTTCGTACTCTTTACAAGGACTACTGTCTTTCGTCAACCATTCTTGTGTCCCAAATTGTAGGTATAAAGAACCAAAGGGTAAATCTGGCCTGGCTGTAGTTGAAGTGTTCAAATAAATTGGAAAAGGCGATGAAGTAACAGTATTTTACGGAAAAGAAGATTTTGGGAAAAAAATAATGAGCTGTGTTTGTGCCCTCATAAAATAAAGCATGTAACAAAGCATTTCAATTTGTTACTCGAAAATGTTTCTTCAGGTTCAAAAGATAGATCAGGACTCAAAACGAGCTATTGACAGCTCTACTGCTCCTAATATTGAAAAAATGCTCTCACTCCTACTAAAAGTCTTACATCTACTCTTACATCAACTAATGTAGAGATTGTATCTACTAATCATGTGAACTTCGAAACGGCTGATGCTTTGTTAAAAGACTCTTCTAAGGGTCCTTTTTATTGTTTCAGTTGCTCCTGAGAATCAGTCGATGACAGAACAATCTGCAACAGATAAGAATGCAGCTTCTGAGGATGCCCTTTGTGTCATTAGTGTCGGTTTAGTATCAAGCCAAAGTTCACCAGAACAGTCAAGGATCAATTAGAAGCATGTAACGAATTGGAGCCTAGTAATGTTCTCCTAGATTGCGAGATTTGCAGTTTAGCACTAAAAACTTCAATAGAAATTGTGTCGCACCTATGAATTCATAAGCTTGAGGCTTTGTTTACTTGCTCTTTTTACAATCGAATCTTTGGATGTTATCCTACGCAGAACACATGAAAAATCATTTTTTTATATGACTTCGAAAGATCTTGAGTTCTTATTGTCATCACCAAAAAAATGTAAAACTAACAATGTTGAATTCGCCCAAATTTTTGAAAACGGTTTAAATAATTCAGGAAGGACTGAGGTGCAATTGAAGCGAGTAACATTTTATCCTTGGTCCCAAAAAAAAATTCAATTACTACCTAGAAAACACAGAAAATGTCAATTGTAAACAAGACGACTGCAATTTTTTGTTATATGACGCTAGAAAATTGCGACAGAAATTTAAGCGATCTCCATTGCTTGGCTTCAAGTTTTTTGTGCCTTTTGTTCTAGAGAGCATACATCACTGAAGTATTTACAAAAATTTGTAAGAAAAATGCATGCGGTAGCTGAAAGTCCTATTGTTGTCGATGAACTGCCGTTAACAATAGAAGAAGCCGAAATTGCGCAGGACTTTGACAACATAGATAAACGACCGAAAGTTTTTGCGAAACCTAATAGCTTGCAAAACGGTTTCTGTTGGCGCGAAGTGCTTCTAAAGTGTCTTTGCCAAATATCATCGACTTGGACACAGTGTCTCCCCTTTTTCGTCTATAGCATGCTCTGCTTTAGAATAAGTAATGAGTTCATTGAGGCTAGCTTTAGGTGGAGTTCAGAAAGATAATCCCTCGACATCAGAATCAGCAATCTTGATAAAACTTTAAAACTTCTGATTTAAGCAACCAATATCAGTTGATCTCCTTTCTCAAAGAACAGGAAAAGTTTTTGGAGCCCTTAGATCTTTAATTTGGGGAGGAAAATGAACTATGAAACTAAGGTGGTAAGAGTCATATTAAAGAAACCGTTAGAACGGGTCAGTTCATCCCCATATCTGAGGTTCTGTTAAGAATAATTTTCCAGGAAGAAGGTGTTTTTCAAGTTTGCTTGGCTTATGAAAATTTTTTGACAAAATTGTCCTGTCAACGGGTTTTCTTCGATATTAATCAGAGCAAAGGCTGTTTGAATCTTGATGCAAAATCGGTTATTAGAGAAGTAAGTTCAATTGTTGATTGCGATGAGGGCATTTCAGTACAAGTAACATTTCGTCTCTACTTTGAAGAACTGGAGACCGCTAACCCCATAGGGTCTAGAGATTCGATACAAAAAATTGGATGCTTCTACTGGTGCTTGAAAATTCTGCCGCCATGGTTAAACTCTGATATGCGATACACTTTCTTCGTTGCTCTTCTGTCCTACCTTGATGTAAAATCTTATAGTTTTTCTCCCGTTATAGACGCCATAATGAATGATTTGGTAAATTTACAAAAAATGGAATATAAATCACCACAAAAAAGGGAAAGTTTTTAAAAATAAAAGCAAAAAAAAGAATTTTGTTACAGATAAATTAGCTCATCACTCCCTTTTTGGTTTCAATGAGAATTTTTCATCGGGCAAGTGCTGCGAAAAATGCATTGTGCCACAATCCAAGTTTAAGCAAGCTTTTGAGGAAGTTGCCAAAAAGCTCCGCTCACCCGCTTTTTGTATAAATAATGAGATTGTAGCCGGCTCATGTTTAAAAAGCGTATATCGACTCAAAACTTCTTTTCTTCAACCGTATAAAAATTTTACAGTGGACTTGTTCTTAACAGTCTCATTTTTGAATTAGTTTTCTTTAGTTGCATGATCTGATCTCATGAATTAACTGTTTCAGCTATCGCCGAGAAATTGATGGGAAACCCTCCGAGTTTGCTGAAGAAAGGTATTGTTTTCTTGCTCAATCCATGCATTGGTTCGTTCCGGAATTTTTTCGTTGTTTCTGGTTTAGGATAAAAGAAAAGACGTCCAAGTCACTTAAAGACAATTACAATCAGATGTATACCCTCTTCCGCTTCTTTCCATTAATTCTGAGTGACATGGTTCCCGAGGATAATTCGATTTGCGTTTTTCTACTGGACTATTTTAATCTCGTCGGGATGTTGCTGAGCCCCGCTTTCGATGATGAAGATGACATCTAAATCCTTGTTGTTTTGGTCCACAATCACCTTAATTTGTTTTCTGAAGTGTTTCCTGATAGTAGTGTTATATTTAAACAGCACCATCTCATTCATTATCCTTCTGTCATTAGGTCGTGCGGCCCCCTGTTATATCTAATTGTGCTTCGTTATGAAAGAAAACATCATTTTAAAAAAAAAATTCTCAAACAATATTTGCAATTTTAAGAATTTGACTAAAAGCTTGTCAATGAGACACCAAATAGCGCAGTTTGTTGATTGGAGAAATGGATTGCCGGTGAACGAACACAATTTTCCTGGTGCTAGGCTCGAAAATTTCACTGAATTTTTCAAATCTAAAAACTGTAAGACTGAAGAAAAACTTAAAAATTGCAATGTGCTACTTTCAAATCATGCCGTTATCCGAGGTACTCGCTACAACATCAACGAGGCAGTGATTAAATCAATATCTTCTCAAAGTGAACCTGAATTTGGATTGATAAAACACATTTTGGTTAATAAAATTGATATATACTTCGTAGTTGTAAATTTGGAGTTGCATTACTATGATGCTCACTCATGAACTTATGTTGTAAGGCAGGAATCGTCCTCTAAGTTTTCATTTATCGCATATGCATATCTCTTTGACTATCATCCCCTCTCTTTGCACTCCTTTTTTCTCAGCACCTGTCAAATTTCTCATATCTGTTTACGCATAGACTTACTTTCAACAATTATTCTAGCTTATTTGACTCAGAGAGCTGTAATTAAAACAGCAAAGTTTTGCGTATCTCTTGCATATCTTTCTTCTATTTTTCGTCAAACAGTAGGTTCGATAGAGTTCTAGGTTTTTTGTCTTTTTTGCGTTTTGTTTTTTTTTCAGTTTGGTTTTTGTCCACAATTTTTTTTGTTTACTTTTTTGTTTTAAGCGGCCATTGTGCTGCTTCCAAAATGGACTATCAGGAGGAGGAACAAGAATTTGAAGTTGGAAGACTTCAAGATGGAGAGTTGGTATCAAACGATGCAATAAGAATCTTATGGGAAGTACAAAATGGCTCTGTTGAGTTAGATAATAGAATAATTTTCATCGAGGACTCAGACTAAAGTCATGAAGCTCGCTCATCATTTGATATTCTAAAGTCTTACCATCCAAGGTTTACAATTTGCGCTAAGGGTGGTCGTCGACTCTCGCACTTACCTGAGTTATTTCCTTGAGTTGCTAATTTCAAATGTATTTCTATTTTATTGGGCGTTAACGATTTGAGTACAAGATCTGTGGATGAAATGTTGAACGAAATTGCGGAATTTAAATACCATCTGCCGGCATCTTGGCCGAAACAAATTTTGAGTGTGGTAGAATTATTTTATCGTGGTGACTAAACTGATGAATTGCTTCTATCCAAACTGAAAGATGTTAATGGACGTTTAAAAACTGAATTTAAAGCTGATTACTACCCAAATATCCCATTTGGAGATACCTTTTTCCCCGACCATATGATCGCGTCAATAAAATATTCTTCCATGGTCAATTTGGTAAAGTGTTTCCAAGTTATCATCTAAAAGTGCAACGCAGAAGCCAATACGCAAAACTTCTCAGTAAAATTTATGATTATATACTGAATTGTTCAAGTCTTCCGGACTAATCTTGATCATTTATGTGAACTGTTCTCCAACTGATTTGCTAAATAGTTGCTCTTTAAAACTTTGTTTTGACAGTTTGTTTATTTGTAGGGCAGTTCTTGAATATTTTATTTTGAACTCTAGTCTTAGTAGTTTACGGAACGATCTTGTTTTAATCTCCATGTAGAGAATATGCAACATTGCATTTAATATATGTATATTTTGTAAAATTTTAATTAAAAGAAAAAGAAACAAACAAAGTCCAAAGAAAAAAAAATAGTTAGATTTCTGATTTTGCTGTTTTGACTAACATTTCCTGTGCTGTATGCTGTCTGTTAAACATCTATTTCATCAATTTTATGTATTTTAACTGAGATTTGCTAACACTTTCTAACTGTGCTCATCATACACCTATTTCTGCTGCCTATATGTTATTATATACCAAAATAACTCATTTTTCCCACTTCTGTTGAAGTTATGCTTAACTGTATGCAGTCTTAAAGATGTAATGAACTGCAATTTTCCATGCAAAAGCATGCAATTTTACCTGTAAAAACATGCAGTCTTTTGCTCATAAGCAATTTCAATTATTACTATGAATTGTAACGCTTATTTCTAAACCAGATACTTTAGTTCTCCTCTCGAGCTGCTGTATTAATTTTTTACTTTATTAATCTTTTAGACCATAAAACTTACAGTTTCAATATAACTTAGATTGACCTCGTAAATGGGAAAGGAACTGACGGAAAATCTCGGAATATAGATTTGTAGATCAGTTTGGCTTCACCTTGGTAAGGCACGCTTTTTGATTAGTGGGCATCGCCCTCTCAAAAAGTATGCCTTTTTGAGGTTTTAGTTGTACGAGCTTTTAATGGAATAGTGTTGCGCCTAATAATTGGAGTAACTTGTTCAGGGTGCACCGCCCTATCAGTTTAAAAATCTCTATGGTCGGTAGGGTAAGTGGTTAGGTTTATGGTTTTCTGATGTTCTTTTCCCATTGTTCGGGAAAAAATTGTTGATGTTTTTTATTTTGGAAATTGATTCTCGGGTGTGCATTCCTTTTTCCGGAGCCTTTAATTTATTTAAACTCATATTTTTTGTTCTTGTAAAACATTTAACTTAGCATGTAACAAACTGTGCTTTGCCTAATTATAATTGTTTGTGCTTTAAAATGGCCATCCATGATCCTACCGTCGAACCCTTGTGGGCGCCTTCCCGTTGGTGGTTTTGTATAAGTCTTGTACTATGTACATGGCGAGCTGAGACCCACGTCAAAATTACATGTAATGGGAAATGCAAAACTGATAACCTGGTCGTAGCAGGTTTTTTTGCACACCCGACAGAAGTTGCTTACTTATGTCTTTTCAGCCTAATTTGTGCATATAAATTGATTATAAATTGCAGGTAAATTTACTTAGATTTTGCAAGTAAATTGTTCTTTAATGCAACTCACATAGAATCTACCTGCAAACACCTTATATTATCTTCACTTCTAGGTTAAATTTCCTGCAGGTTACCTAGAATTTGCAGTTTTACCCTCCTAGAATTTTACCTGCAAAAAAAATTTCAAGGTAAATTTACCCGCAAATTGCAGGTAAATTTACCTAGAACTTTAGTTTTGCTGGTAAAATTCTAGGTACATTTAAATGCAATCTATCTAAAATTTCAGGTAAAAACACATACACCTGCAAAAGAAGTTTCTAGGTAAATTTTCCTGCAAAGACAAGCACAAATTGCAGGTAAATTTATCTAGAAAACTTTTTGCACGTAAAGTTTTTGGTGTTTTTACGTGCAAATTCTAGGTAGATTGCATTTAATTTCACCTAGAATTGTACCTGCAAAACTGAAATTCTGGGTAAATGTACCTGCAATCTGCGCGTGTTTTTTGCCGTTAAATTTACCTAGAAGTGTTTTTCTGCAGGTAAAATTCTAGGAAATTTTACGAAGATGTGCAGGTAATACAATGTGTTTGCAGGTAGATTCTAGGTGAGTTTTATTAAAGAACAATTTACTTGCATAATCTAAGTAAATTTAACTGCAATTTATAATCAATTTACATGCATTTTTTAGAGTGTACTAGTAGAAACAATCGGCGTTGGGGCCGGAAATATCTGATTTGTTCGAAAATGATCGTAAACCACCGAAAAACATTTTGCTTGTTGCGTTTTTCAAGGATACAGCTTAAATCTTTTCATGTGAATTATGCCAATCAGAAGAACTTAACTAAACAAAAAGCTCAACTTGACGAAAATTGTATTCCCCCACTCCATAAGTAAGAACATTTTTTGTTTGTATTGACGATACAAAAGATAAAAAACAGAAGATCAATTTAATAAAAAATAACTTGACGACACCCCAGATATGCCGATCCCCTCTCATCAAACGATTTCGACAGTGAAAAGTACACCCCAGTTGTCGTGGGAGACAAACTTTTGCTTGTAATTGACTTTGTGACATATTGGACACAAATAAACCTCTCTTTGGCTATCGCTATCGAGCGCTATATTCTGATTGCAAAATCTGTAGACTCTGGTACACTTTTGAGCAAAAAAAGACGACATGGATTCTATTCGTTCATGATTACCTGGACAGTGATACCTGCGTTTATCTATTCCTTCTTTTTGTCCTACTACAGCGCCAAAAATGAGGTACAAGAAACATTTTCTGGGTTTTTTTGGGCAAGATTTAAGTACTATACGTGACCATCTTGTTTTCTTCTAGAAAATGAAGCAGTTTTCGGTAGGTAACATATCAGGTGTTTGAAACATTCACTAAGTTGTTTTTAGTCTACAGTACGTCCTCTGCGAGATCTTTAAGTTACCATTTTTTCTAAATGTTCTTTTGATGCTATGAACTTAAAAATAGTTTTAATTAAAACTTGTCGTCTTCTGAGTTTTAGCTAAGCTATCAGTGAGGGGATTCTGTCGCCTCACTGATCGAGCAAATAAAATTAACCAAAACGTTTCGAATCGGTGAAGAATCGCTACATTGTTACTCAGCCATTTCCACTCTTCCACTCCTCTACGCTGTTCAAAAACAGGATGTCTAAAAATAGATAATTTCGATAAGGCTCGTAATATCAATTATTCTCAGATAGATAACAGAGATAAGAAATTGACTTGCACTTCAATAGATAAAAACAGTTTATAATAGTAATTATAACAATAATAGTAGAATTTCCGTGGTTCACTTCCCAAATGAATTCAAACAAAAAGCTCACAGTATCTCAACTGGTCGTGCACTTGCTAATGTCCAAGTTGTGTCTCACTAAACAATGAGTTTTCCAGTCTCTCTAATTACCAACTTCTCATGTTGCTTCTCTATGAAACTTTTTCTCACAACAAAACAAATCAATCTCTCTTGTGCGAAAATTTCTCCTATGTGCCTCTCCACCTGTGTCACTTAAGTTTTTACTCAAACGGGACGCTCGTATCTTAAGCAAAAAACCTTAATCTCCTAAGAAGCTTCGCAACTTACATTTGAAATCCGCTACATTTTATAGGAGGGCTCTAGTCACTGTGCAAACAAATTATAGCAAAATTGTGCCCTGTCATTCAACTGCTACTAATCGTTCTTCAAATTTATCCTTTTCTTAAGCAAACCACTTTTGACTCAGATGTCACAAAGCCTGGTTCGCTTCATAACATTAGGCACCTGGCATATCATTGTCTGCTCAATAAACAATGCAGGACTCTTTGAACGCTCTTATCGCACCAATTCTGCTATCAAAATAAACTAGCTGAAATCAATCTATCTTAAACGACATTGGTTAAATAAAAAATTTATAATCAAACCGAAAGCTGAGAGAAAAATATTTCATAGTTTTGCAAAGATTTCATGCAATTTTTTTCAGTTAAAAATGCTAATGCCCGAAAATCCAATATTGCTGAAAGCCAAAATATTTGACCTCTCTGTCATGCGGGCTAAATTGTCATAGATGAGGGTCAAGTTGACAAGTATAGCTTTTTTTCGCAGTAAGCCAACCCACAGGAGCACCTAATAGCAAACGTGCTTGACCTAATACATAATAGAGCATCATCAGTGCACGCGCACTTGTCTTGTTGGTGTTCTGCAGGAGATTGAAATTGAAAACATCATATCTCGCGTTCTAGGGTTCAAAGTCACTTCGTGTAAAAAAATTTAAAAATTTTGGGGTGCCAACTAGTTGCATGCCAAAAAATTTTGTCCTAACGTTATTCATTGCGGGTTGTTTGCGGTTTAAAATTTTCTAAGGACTTTTGGGTGCAGAAAACACCAAAAAATCTGAGTTTGTCAGAATTGATCGTACCTATTCCAAGTCATTCGGCCGTTCCAAAAGGCCAATTTCCGGATTTCGGCACTCGGGTCATCCCAAAGCACCAACTTATGCTGGTACACGGAAACTAAAAGTAGCAGTTTAAGAAAGCCCCCGAAAAGTTATATAACCCTCCAAAAATCATAACGTTACTCCAAAGATAACCCGATCAATTCAAATTTCACATCCCGCGGCACCGACCTGGAGAAGTTCTGTGGTGCTGGTCTGAGCTGAAATCAAACTTCAAGTTCGGATTCCTAGGGTCCAAATTAGTCTATACCATGATTTTCAGGTTAATCGGATTTTTAAATATTTTAATATCAAATGCAAACAACCCATACCTAAAAATATCCCAATTTTAACTCCATTGAACAACTCAAAAACAACATAAAAACATTTCTCTTGGCATTAGATTCATTAACACAGCATGCTTAATTTATATTCGTTTTGAACTTAATTTAGCATATAAATTTTTCTGAGGTTGTCATTTTTACCTCAAAATCTCAAGAACCTTCAACTCACGTTACTTCCAGCTTTATTGACTTCGGTTGGATGGTCGGATTGGCCCGAAAACTAAACAATCCCGAGAGGAGCATTTGTTGTACATGCCTTTAGTTAGCATCCACATATTGTAACTAACCAAGGGGGAGTGCGGGGCTTGGTGGTAGTTTTATAAAATTACTAGATCAGTTTATCTCTGGTATGATTAAATTCCTTCACTACAAGTTCAAATTCAACTTCTCTTCAAAATATCTAGTTCCCATCAAAACTTTAGTTTCCTCTAGAAGATTTCTACAATTTAGTTTTGGTTCGATCACATAATTGGACTTTGGACCGATACGCATATACAACTTTGCTTATGTTATTGGTTGATTTTGACAACGCAGTATGGATTTGTTCAGTAAATTGGTTGTTTAAGATTTAATACTAAAAACCGCTCAGTGGCACCTTTGAATCAATAATCTTTTGTTACAAAAAGATAAACTCAAAGAGCTAATTTAACAAATTAACCTAACTTAATTTCAAATTACTTTGCTCTTGACTCAAATTTAACTCAATCGGTGTTTCTGTTTGGGCTAATTTTTACATAAATTTATGCATTACTCCCTCCTAGATTAATTTTCTGCCATTTTCTACCAAATAATTGCACAGTATTTCCCTATAATTATCACTAGTCAACAGTACCACCAAATTAATCTATCCTATCAGAAACCGAACCACCTTGTTTTAGCTCCGGATTAACATAAACTAACTGCACTAAAACAATTTGATAAAAAAATTTACATTTTAACATTTTAAGCATATCCTACCTAATTCATATACTTTCATTTTCGATCGAAATTTTTTGTATATAACATAAATCTTCCCAAAAATAGCGAAAAAACAAACCTTCTAATAAAAAAATCTCCACACATTAAAACTACACACATTTCTAAACCATCTTTGTAAAAAATGTTTTTCGCTATGGCAATAGTACTTGAACAAATTGCCACTAAATCACATGCTAATCTAATTTAGGCAAAACTGGTACACATAAAGGCTCTAACAACTTAGCTGTCGACATTCATCATACGCTGATACATCTGTACATGAAAAATGTCCTCTTCTGAATTTTGTATGGATGTCCACCTCCTCTCCCACAACCGCTACCAATTTGTCTGCGCTCCTGTCAGGGCTGTATTTGACTATACTTCTCCCTCCTAGACCGTTGATCATCGCGCAAACAGCCACGAATTCTTGCAGCCATCAACATCTGATTAGATGTGCCTACTTTTTCAATTCCCACGACGCCGTTCTTTTGATGCTCATCCGTTGGTTCGGTTGAAACACCACCGTTAAAACGACTTTCGTTTCAATTGTTTTTGCACATGCGTCCAGCTGCCTATTCCTCCAACTCTTTCTGACCATCAGCGAGAAAATATTGCGGCCACCTGCTGTCTTAAGTTCCTCCATCTTTTGTGTACCATATGCCGACGATCAATTTTTCCCTAAATTTACGATTTCTCCTTTTTGTCCACCGTTCAATGGCTAGTGCACAGTTGCAACTCATCAGCTGTATTTGAACTTTTGCAAATGCTATCCAGAGCTATTGCAGCCCCGTGCATCCCCAACCTCCCACAAAAGTGTTACGACTGGCTAAGACACAATCGTTAATTTTTCTGGCTACTGAAGTTACATTGTGGCATGCATCTGAACTAAAATTTGCGTCAAAATTTTCATCCAAAAGTTGAAAGAATTCATCGTTCATTCTAGGAATCAATCCCGGACTGAACGTCAGGTTTTGTTCAGTAATGATTCAAGGAAATTACAATTCCTGGATCAGTAACGTTTCAGAGCTCTGATCTTGTCACTTTTTAGCCTCGGCAAGTCTTAACTCAATACTCTAGTTTTGGTGGGTCTTTAGTCAACTCTTGGCCAACACTTGACAAGTTTTATGTTAGTCTTGGCCATGACTTGAAAAGTTTTGAGCAAGTGTTGATCAACACCTGACAACTCTTGCGCAAGCCTTGGCCAAGACTTGGCAAGTCATGTGCAAGTTTTTGCCATTACTTGACAAGTATTTTGCCAGTCATGGCGAAGTCTGGAAAATTCTTGGGTCAAGTATTGAGCACAGTTTTGATTGTTGGTTTGCTTTAGTTTTGTAACAGAAGAACCAGGCCGTCACTTACAGTGGCCTGTGGAAAAAACTCTCCAAACTGAAGAAAGAAGCACAAGGCAACACGAGCAATTCCACAAAGTTCGTTTTATAGAGTATTTTTAACAAAATCTGTTATCGGCCCAAGATACCTTTAATGGCCAATCTTCTTTTGCCCATTGGAAAAAAATCGTTTCGGGTTGATTATAGGAGACATTTGAATTTGCTCAATTCAGCAATAGCTGGGACAGATTATAAAAATTCTCAAATAAAAATTTACCAATTTTTGCTTGTTTTAAAATGCATTAATTATAAATACTTTTGTTTGAGAACTCCACTTTGCCAAATTCCTCATTAATCAAGACTTTCCACATCTTGGTCAAGACTTGAATAATGACGTGTCAAGTCTTGCTCAATACGTAACTAAAGACTTGCCACGTGTCGGCCAAGACCTAACTTGGACTTGACAAGTCTTGAGTAAGTTTTTTCATGTCTTCACAAATCTTAAGACTTGCGATTAGAAGGGAACAGAACTGAATTGTCAATTTAAGACGTGAACTGGAGAAGTGCTGATCAGGACTTGAAAATGGTTCCGGAATGGGTGTTCACAACCCATTATAAGGCTCTCTTTCAAAAGGCCGTTTTTAAGTTACTTGAATAGAGATTACCGAAAGCTCGTTTAAAAAACAAACTACCTGTTGTCCCATAAATTGGCTCATTCATTAATGAATTTTTTCTACAGGATTGAAAGTCAACACAAAAGGTCTCATCGTGTGCAAAATGGGTTGCAATCAAAAAATTTACTCGTTAACTCTATTAAAAGACTACTAGGGACAAAGAAAAAAAAATATCATTCGGAAGCAAAGCCAGTTTGACCACCATAAAATGAATTAAACAATCATAAAATGACATATATGGATTTTATGGAATTTTACTAAACATACAACGATCATAAATATTTTCGACTTTCTTACAAACGGCGCACTTGCAATTCAAAAACATGGATTTGGTGCATAAATTTCAAAAATTGGTACTTTAATTTTGTGGTAGCGTAATTGTGATACATTGTGACCATCTAGTTGAGTAGATTGCAGTGCATGTGTTGTAGTCAAAACTAAAGCGCGAATTTGCGTCCCGTTTGCCGATTCTGGTCACATAAATACTATTTCACTATAACTTTAGTTGAAGATTGCCTTGCGAATGACTATCTACAGATTTCAAGTTACGTTTTTTAAGAGCAAGTGATTATAATTGAGTTAACAACTGAGTTGAGGGAACGAAAATGATAGAAATGAAATCAAATTAAATTGGTTCACAAAAGCGATAAGGTCATCAAGAGTTGATCACGTAGAACAGCGGAAATACTAATACTGTTTATAGGTGAACATACAGTATCCTGCCTATATGTATATATATATATATATATATTTATATATTTTATATATATATATATATATATATATATATATATATATATATATATATATATATATGGAGAGATTAAGAACAAGATCTAGATATTAACTAAAAGAGTTTAAAATAAAATTGAACGAGAATACGATATGAGATATTGACGCAATATCTTATCCGTATGATGTTTCCCCTTTTGTACAAAAATGATAATGTGCAACGTATTTAAAAATCAGACAAATAGTAGTATTTTAACGTTTACAGAATATATAAAAAAATATTTTAGTAAATAAAAAAATAAAGTTTTCAGTGTCTTGCAACAGAGATTTAATCTGAATGATCATCGCCACATTGTTCGGCTACTTAAACCGTCATTTCTTTTTCGCTTGGAAGATTGATGTGCGATTTGCTTCGTCGATTCGCTCACTTGGGTTGCGAGGAGAGCAAGTACCAATAGGAGTTAGGCTCGTGTCCGGAATTGATTCAGAGTATCCTTCAGTGGATTTTTTTTTAAAATTATTTGGGTTTGTTGATTGCTATTTTTCTGGTTTTGATTTTTTCTTCGTCTAACAGACGTTGAATCGGAGTCCGAATTATCGCTATTTGTTGGCTCCGAACGCTTAATTTGCCGTAATATTGGTGTTAAATGATGCGCGGATAACGATGTGGCCGTGGGTTGAATAGGTGGCGATTGGCTGGTGTGCAAAGTTTTTGAATGAGATCTGGCCTATTTTGGAATGCTTCATCGTATTTAGTGTTCCTTTTTATCATTATCGTTTTCAAATCTCTGGCATACTTAATGAATGTTGAGAAGCAAGAGCGGCAGGAAACACGTCATCTGCTTATTTGCGAAATCATTTAATTTTCATGCCTCCCAAAATTTTCTGAGCGGGTCTTTCTTGTGCTTGGTTATTTTTTGCTCCAGAGGTTTTTCATTGATTATAGAGGACTGCGATCTGCATTTTGGGCCAGATTTCTTGATCGCTCGTCTTTTTTTTCGCATTTGGATAGGTGGGAAATTCGTAAGCGTACTTTTGCCTAATAGATCTTTTAGATGACGCTGGTTTTCGGGCCTACTTTTCCAACTGTGCTTCCAGGAGCAAGAAATTCGTAGACACCATCCAATTGACCTTTTTGTCTACAGTTTGCGTTATCTTCACAATTTCGAATTTTATACTTCTTTCTGTTCTGGAGATTGGGTTGGAAATGTCTTCAGACCAGACTGAGCTGTTCTCATTGTCTAGCAATTGTGCTTGACTTTCCAGGGATTTGGCATTTGCAGCTCGAATGACATTCTCGACTTCAAAATTGCTGCACATTCACTTGTCTGTCTATTGTTCGTCAGTTAGATATGATCGTCACTGCATCGTGACATCTAAATAATATTGAGTTTTTTAGTATAGCTAATGTGACTACTATCTGGTTTGTTACTATATTAGAGATTGCTGTATTAAAATTTCTGCCAAGATTTATCTCGAAAAGCGTTAGGTATGTAGTAATCTCTTTAGTTTTTCTTCGTTTTTGAATAATTACTGGCATCCCATGTTGTAGAATAGGTTGCATATTTAGATGAGCTTTCGTATAAAATAGCTGTTTTCCTACTGTTTGAATGAGACGTTCGAGAAGTCCGAGAACCCTTTGACCATCTACTGGTGCGTAATTAGGTTCAATGATATAATCTTTGCAAAAGTCTTTATATATTTTAGCTGTCAAAAGCTTAACTTGGTCTATCCTGATTTAAATTTAGGCTTAATGAGTAGCGCAATTTTATTTATGGAAAGTGGTAATAACAAATGCCGTGCAATTGACGAGTGTGATTTTTGTGAATTTCATTTATTGGAAAAGGTTGAGTGTGATGCAATTGGAAGTAGTGTTTTGTATCTGGTATATGAGATGCGGTCGAGTTATTACTGAAGGGTTTTTCACTTAAAATATGGGCTGTATTTTTGGTGCAAAATCTGTATTTGAATTTTGATTTCATTAATTGCGCTGTAAAGTTGTTCTGAGTTTTTGAAAAAAATAAAGATTTAGTTTTAATGATGTGTTTGAATGATTGTCTGCTTTTCGAAAAAGTTGAGACTTCAAAATAATTGTTGTTTGTGGAAATTCTCTTTGCGTTCGCAAATTGGCTGCGAGAAATGTAGTCAACTAAACCCATTTATGCTACTGGCTTGTGTTCGATGTTAAGTTGTAGGAAGTAGTCTATCAATCCATCGTGAAGGTCTACTATTGTCAGATTTGTCTGGTCTATGTCTATGTTCTTTAATTATAGTTATTAATGCGCGATGATCTGTGATTACTGTAAAGTGTTTTCCGTATAAAAATTGTTTAAACTAATCTATGGACCACACAGTTCCCAACAGCTCTAAATTTTTAACAATGTATTGTTCCCCTCTGTTTTTTAGAAAGCAGGAGGCAAGTGTAATTGGTTTCCCGTCTATTGTGTTTTGTACTAAGGCCGCTGAGTCATCAGATATTGATGCATCACATTTTACTGGCATGTATATTTGGGGATTATAATGGCAGTTTTTTGTACTTGGTGCAATTTTTTTCTTTAATCACATTAAACTGCGTTTTGTGATTTTCAGTGCTAACGACTTTATCAAATCTTTTCAGAAATGGTCTTAGAGGATGACAAATTTATGCCAGATTCGCTATGAGTTTGCTAATGTGGTGAACAGATCCAAGAATTGATCTTGATAGCTTGAGGGTATTTTGAGGAGGAATTATCACAATAGCTGTTGTTTTTTTTCAGTGCCGAAATCCCTTCAATCTTCGTTTCGCGAAATACCATTCCCATTCAATCTCAGGTTTCGCGAAATGGCATTCATTTAAGTTGATACTCAAGTTAACATCGTTTAGTTTTTCAGGCATTTGATCAGATAATATTATTTGAATCCTGTACTGACTATTACAATATTGTATAAGAAAAAAAATGTCATGTAGGTCTAAAACCGTATAATCGGTTGCTTTTTGTAATTATGCTGGAATATTGGTTGAACCGTAGAGTCAGGTATTCAATCTATGGGTTCCCGTTGATTCTCCACAAATGATACTCGAATTGCAATGTTAAGCTGTGTCTTTATGAAATTGAAAATGACTATAAGTGTATTTTAAGTCTATTCTTGAGGGATATGCTTGTTGACTACTGTTTGTTTATATTTGGTGTTGTGATATTGATTCAGATAGCATTTAATAGCATTTAATGGATCGAAAATTTTTTTTGGATGAATATTAGACTTTAGAATCTAATGCTATTTTGTTCGAGTGATTTTTTTAGGGTAATTACGATTGGAGTGATGAAATTTCATCAGAACAGTTTGATAATTTTTCAATGTGACCTTCTTTTTGCAATCTGTTGAGTTCTTGAGTAACTATGCATTGGAGGCCTATTGGAACGCCTCAACGTTTTTGGTCCTTTGCTGTGTACTTTTGATGAAATTTAATTTAACTATATGTGTCTCTGATAAACCACGTTTAGAAACTAACTCTGAAAATTGCAACGCGACTGTTTGTTTGATTTTGCATGTAGATTTATGATGTAAATCATTAACTGATTTACCCTTTGTTGTACAATTTCAAGTCCAAATTTGCCGAAGAGTTCCCTTCCTCTGATGTTTTACAACCGTCATACCGTCATCTACCTGTGTTACGGGTGATGTATCACACGTCCAGCAATTGTATGTGACATCTAGTTTCATTTTTCCGGTGACTTCGATGGGTTCGTTAGAAAAGTTTTTTAGGCTTTTTCATCTGTACCGTTGATCCATCGAACTGTACAGGTGTTTGTGGGTATGCTATCTGCAAGGTTTTTTGCGATGATACTGCATACATTACCAGTATCAACTATTGAAGTGGCCAAATTGGATTTTTGCATTGAGAGGTTCTAATTTGATTGTTGTTTCACTTACAAATTTTACGTTGAATTTAGCGTAGATCTCACATAATCACATCGCATTCAACGCCAATTTTAAATAAATTCAATTAAATATAGCGTCGATCATAATTATTTTGCGTTGAGTTTAGCGTAGATCTTATATATAGTCAACGCATTCACGGCCAATCTTACGTATTTTTGCGCTGAATTTAGCGTAGAACTTACATAACTGTAACGTAAGGGGTACGGGGGCACTTTGGGGGGGGGGTGCGTGGTTGGGGTGCAGGTGGTGGGAGCTGGGTACCTGGAGGGACGTGTGGGGGGGGGGGGGGGTACGTGGGGCTGGGGAGGCGGCGGTTGCGGGGGGAGGGGGGAGTGACGTGGGGAGTGGTACGTTGGGTTGGGGGCGGTTGTAACGTCGGAGGGGGTACTTGGATGTTGGAATGTGGTAGGTAGGCACTATTGTCTTTGCAAAACTTTACAGAAAGTGTTTGTTCTTGGCAAAACATTACAGAAAGTGTTTGCGTGCCAGAGAAAGTCGAAAGTGTTGAAAACAGAGAAAAGTAGAGCAGAAGTTAAACAAGAATCGATGAAGATCTGCGATGAAATCAACGCAAAAATGTGTATTATCAACGAAAAAATTCAACGCAAATTTTTTTTAAATCTACTCTAAAAAACAAAGAAATAACAAAATTTTTTGGAAACGTGTTGTTACAGTCCGATTTGTAAAAAGTGCGTTTCTTAAGCTAAATGAAAATCTGTGCCACAGTGGCAGAGGAGGCGACAAGTAAGCTGGAGGTCAGTGGTTCGAGCCGCATAATTGTACTTCTACGCGTTGACTTCATGTAATATCATTGCTAAATTCAACGCAAACTTATGTATGATCTACACTAAATTCAACGCAAAGTTATGCAAGATCAGTGGTAACTAGCGTTGACAAGTCCAAAAAATCTCCACATGTTTTTTACATAGTTTTGCGTTGAATGTGTTGAAAAAAAGACGTAAATTTAATGCATTCAACACAAAATTTTGTATGAAAGACGTGGTGAAATTTCCGACTTGTCAGCGGTAGTTACCGCTTATCTTAAATAGTTTTGGCTAAACACTTTAGCCCGGGAACTGAACCAGATATATTGTATCCAAGACATAACGCATATTTTGTTTTATAATCAAAGAGAACTGTTTTGTTCTGGGGACTCTTGTCAAAAGTACCCGGGTCGAGGTTTGGTCGAAAAAAATGTAAGATTGGCGTTGAATAGCGGTGAAAAAACTTTTTTCATCGCAAAGCGCCCTCATCTTTTAGCGTTGAGTGCGTTGAAAGCGGAGAATTTTTTTAAGTTTTGCGGTTTATAGCGGTGAAAAATTTTTTTCACCGCATTCGCCGGATTTCTCACAAAAAAGAAACTGCCGTACATGGGTTTGAATCTCTCACCTCCTGCTTGTCAACAACTTCTTATTCCACTGCGCCATCTGAATCATATTTACTGTTAATTAAGATAAGCGCTAAAATTGGGTATGAATATTTGAAGTAAAGTGATTTTAGCGGTGAAAATTTTCTTTCACCGCATTCTGCTGGTAGCGCTGAAACAAATCTTTTTCACAGCATTCTGCTGGTAGCTGTGAAAAATTTTCTTTCACCGCTTCAGCGGTGAAAAAAAAAATTTTCAAAGCTTAAAAGTTTTTTTTACCGCATTCATCGCATTGGGCGCAATCTTAGAATTTTTACTCAAATTCACCGCAAATCTTACATTTTTAACGATTTTTATTAATAACACGGGTACGAGAAAAACTCAATTTCTATCAGACAACACGTTGATTTGAATAAGTTATCTTTTTACCCAAAGGTAGGAAGTCTATCGCTAACCAGAATTTGCAATTGTTTGGGTTTTATATTAGCTGAAACTTACTTACCATGAGATAAAAGCTGATAAAAATGATGAAATGCTGATGTTGATTTAAATATGGTGCCCAGGTCGAGGAGGCCAGACCGAAGTGACCCCTGATCAGACGAGTTTCGAGCGCACACATGTTCCCGGTGCGCTCGAATTACATGGTCTGGAAAAGGCTTCGAGCGCACTTTTGTCTGTACAATGGTCTGGAACTTGCCTGATCAGAGGCCGATTCGAGCGCACACTAGTCTGACCAGAGACCAATTCGAGTGACATTTTTTTCAAGTTTTTTTTGTTTTTTTTACTGACTTTTGTTGTCTCGGGTAAGAGACAACAATAAAACAGCATTCTGATCGGAACTTCATCTGAAAATCTGATGGTTGATCAGAACCAAGGGGTCCAGCTGATAATAACTGCCGGTCCCCCAGAAAAGATTTTGAATTAAAGTAGATCAAGACGTTTTTATGCAGAACTGTCTAAGTTCATTTTTTCAGTTAAAAGCATAAAAAAATGGCATACTCAGTAATTTTTTCTGATCATTTTTTTTTTCGATTTACTTTCATTAACAATACTTTGAGGGTTCGTTTTTTGTTAGTTGAATATAAGATTGATAAAATGATTTATGAAATGAATGTATTATAACGATATTGAGAGATTTGTTCATGTTTAAAATCATTCTCTGATCAGACTATTTCGAACGAACTTTAGTCTGGACAATGGTCTGGAACTCGTCTGGACAATGGTCTGGGACTTGTCCGATCAGGGGTCACTTCGGTCTGGAACTCGCCTGATCAGAGGCGGCTTCGAGCGCACTTCGAGCGCACAATGATCTTCGAGCGCATTCTCGTCTGATCAGAGGTCACTTCGGTCTGGGACGGTCTGATCAGAGATCCCACTTGTCTGGGACGGTCTGATGAGAGGCGATTTCGAGCGCGACCTCAACCTGAGTGGACACTTAATCATTTTTTACATGTAATCTTTGTTTTATCATGAGTATGATCATTAAGGTTTCAAGAATTTGTGCATTTGAAGATGTTGCAGTTGCCATCAAGCTGATATTTTTATGTCTAACAGTACTTAAATTGAAGTGTATATTTTTTATTAGGAACACATTACCAAATTTGCACTGATTAGGAGACGTATTTGGGCAAATCTCTTAGTGTGTCTAGTGTTCATAGAAGTGCAAAAAATTTCAGCCGTATTTTTTTTGCTAAACAGAGGCGTAATTTTTTCCTTTCATTTCTCTTTACAGATCTCACCTCTTTAAGCCGCTGAAAGTTACCCACTTAGTTTGACAACTACAAACTGAAATATCTTTGATCCTATCAATGATCCTTCAAGATTCCATATTAATCCATACTTGATTTCTTGATTTCCTATTTTCCAGTAAGATGCAACTGTGAAGTCAAAGAAATCACAAATGACCCTAGTTTGAATACCGGGAGCCTAACTTTTCTTTTTCCATGCTTCAAAATTTTTATGCTTTTCTATAGAGTAGCACGTATAACCAAGTCTAGGCACAGACTCATGAAATGACTATAAAGGTCTAGTGGGGGCCCAATATTAGCTGTAATTACACGGTCCGGCAACTAGTTTAAGTCCAGCTAAAACTTTTTGATGGGTTCAGTTCCACAACCAATTAGAGTTGATCAAAGTGTTTTGTGGGTCCAATGTCAGTCTTTTCAAAACCGTCAAAATCTTGTTAAAGTCTTTTTATGGGTCAATCATTAGTCTTTTCAAAGTCTGCATTTTGAGAGATCGGTTTTTCCACATTTGTTTCTGCTTCCGTACATACAGACGCAGCACCGGAGTAAGACTAAACAGCTTTGCTTCAGAGCATTCCAACAAAAAAACAGTTCAAAGCTGCCAAAAGACTTACGAATTTTGGCAATTCTCAATACAAAGCAGTTATGACAGTTGGCGTATATTACCATGTTATTTGATTGACTGAAGGGAGCTAGGTTAAGACTATTGGTCCTATTCAACTTAGGCATGACAAAGAGGTGGCGTTATTCAATTTGTTTTCTCTTCCAAAAATATGGACCACCTTCTTCTAAAACATTGCAGTCTCTTAAGGGATTTGTTGCTCAGACGCATGAAAAGATGGATGATGGATGCATGAAGGGACCTCAACTCAATTTCATTGGTTAAAAAACACTAATTGTCACCCAATAAAAAGGTTTCGCTTGATCTTAACTGCTCATGAAAATATTTATGTTCGATAGACTACAATACTTTGCTGGACTTTAACTGGTTAAGAAAAACTCTACCTTGACGCATCAAAAGGCTTTGGCCGGACTAACATTGGGTCGAGCTAAAGTCCATTTCTCAGTTTAGGTCGAGCTGAAGTGTCTTTTAAAATTCCGGACCAGTCAAATTCTCTTGTGTATCCAGCTAAAGACTTTTTAAAAAATCCGAGTCGAGCTAACGTCCAGCACAGCATGTCTTAAAGTTCAGCTAAAATCTTTTCATAGCTCAAATGACCTGAATGTGGTCTTTTCATTGTGCATTTTGACCAAGCTTTCTCCTTTCAAGAATCTGTACCTAGACCATTGTATCCTTCTCCGTCCTCTTCGCCTTGTGATTCGACAAAAGACGCGACAGAGTTTTGGAAAGTTGATTGCTAAAGAAGTCTAATTATTTGATTAGGTTTTGATATATTCTGAAGCAATGGGGTGTCATATAAAAGCTCATTTGTAGAAACAAATATAGAGTTTTTTCTATATCAAACATCAAAATCCTTTTCTGAAGGTATGGATATCACATTTAGTGTTTTGGCGGACATAAAATGTCAAAACAGTAAATTGCAATTGAATTATATTGAGTCTACACAAACTCTGGCTACATTATACGGGAGTTTGAGCCACTTGTCATTAATCTATTTGTCTAAATTCTAGTTTATGATTGCCGAGAATTTTTCCAGCTATTGAGAATAAGAATATTAAGTGATATTTTTCATTTAGAAACATTGCATGATTCTTGTATGATTTTCTAAATGACTTGTATGACAGCAATGAAGTCTTAGTAATCATATATGACAGTGAATGTTTTCCAACAATTTTCAGCGACTTTTTATAAAATCAAGTTGTTTGATGCGTGATCCGAGTACATTCTCTGACGTTTATGGACATTTTTCTCGGATGAACCAAAAACTTTTAGAGGAGTCTCTTAAGAAACAATCCTGCAACCTTTTCTTTCTACTATTCTTTTTTAGTGTTACGTTGAGAAACCACAATTCAACATAATACAATTTTTTTTGGTTTTGAATTACAATGATTTTTTGACCGGAAAATTAGCACCCTGAAAATTGAGATTTTTACCATTATAGCCCCCCCCCCCCCAAACCACCATCACCCTCAGCTTAGTGGTCAGATAACCTATACCCCCCAATCATGGTAATTATACCATAATTGTGGGCTGTAAATTCATGGGGAGGGTTTGATGGGAAAACCAAAAAATTATGACAGCAGATAGCTTCTTACTAAAAAGACACGGAAAAAAACTTTTCAATTTGTTTTGTTTTCTTTAGCTCATTTCGACTGCACTTCTAGTGACGGCTATATTGCGGCATGCTTTCAATATTATCGTCATTGCAACCTGTTGTTTCTTGTACTCTAGAGCTGTTATTGTACTGCAAAAATCGAGCACTATTAACAGAAAGCGACTCTTAACTTTTGTGTTTGCGACTAATTTGGCCAGTTGGGTTTTGACAGTGTTGCCCCATCTGATTTTCATCGACTTCGTCGACCACAACGTAGAACATTTTCCAGTTTTCTTGCAACACGTCCGTGATCAACAGTATTTCATAGAACTCACAAGCATTTTCACAAATGATGATCCAGAAAAAGCAGCTCGAGGTGCTAAAATTAAGAGGATTTTTTGTTAAAAAAATTCGATTTATTAGGAAATCGCGGGGTAAACAGAACAATGTGAAAACTGTAACAATAATTCCATCTATTCTGCTTCGACAGAATTGATTTTCGGTTAGCACTTTTCGAACCCCCCCACCCTCCACCCCCAGCTTAGTGATCAGATAACCTATAGCCCCCGCCCCCAATCATGGTATGCCATAATGGGATTCCACGGGAGGTATAGTGGGAAAGACCCCAGAGTTCTCTAATAAATGCCACTTGTGTTAGTGGTGGAGCTACTAATTATCGCATACCCACTCATTCGGGGTGGAGGAGATCACAATCATTGCAAAACCTTTGCAGCAGATCGCATTTAAGGTCCCGGAGGTTGGTGGCAGAGCAAACAAACGCTGAATCAGTCCACTTTCTATTTTTGGATCTATATTGTTTCGCCCCCCCCCCCCCCCCGTGTTTTTTATGACCCCCAGTTACAAATTATATGTTTTTGTATAGCACGTTACTATGTAAGAAAATAGCACGCGCGCCGGGGGGGGGGGGGGTCATAAAAGATTTATGCTCACTAAGCTGGGGGGGGGGGGCGAAACAGTATAGATCCGTATATTATTATGATGGCCAGTATTCTGCTTTTCAGTATTTCTGACAATTTACACTTTCCAGTCTCCATTTCCCTAAATTCCTCCCCATTTTGTAAGAGTGATGGGGGATTTGTTTATGGAGGGTAAATAGATTTAAAAGTGAGGGGGTAATCTGGTCTGGGGGAGGAGGGGGAGGGGAGTTAAATGGTGTAAGAGAGTTGGGCTGCAATGGGGGATTTTGAGGAATTACTCCCTTTCTTTCCAAAATTTTGCTTAAATTTTATTTTTTCATGAAAAATAAGGTCCATTCTGTGTCCCCCGCTAATTGAATTATATCTTTTACGTCCCCAAGCGAAAGTGTTATTTTTACACAGTAACGTGCTATATAACAACGTATAATTTGTAACTGGGGTGCGCAAAAACACTGAGGGGCGAGTTGAGGACATAATTGATCCGAATAATAGTATATTAAACTTAGCTGCCACCAACAAGATTTGATTTATATGCGATTCGAATTGCACGTGGGTTCCTGCTCCATTTATTTTGCG
>NC_134477.1:4956514-5016514 GCF_964194025.1 Convolutriloba macropyga
TTACGTGGGTTTTTTGAAATGAACCGTTTGGCAAGGGAAAACTGTGATTAGTTTTCTTTCTTATAAAAAACTTGTTTTGATTGGCGCATGAAGGAGTTTCTGCTGCTCAAGTTTTTGCTCAAATGTGCGTAGCATTACACTTGGAACTGGAGAGCAGTAAAATGTTAACCATTTTAATCGCTTGATAGAAAGTTTTTAAATCCTTTGGGCTGGAATTCGTTTTATCATAAATTTGTTTTTTAATTACTTTGTTCCTGATAAGTTTTGTGGCAAGATTAATCAAATGAGAAAATTGATCGGTATGTATTGGTGAGTCAAAAATTTCACTATAAAGAAGGGAATCTTTTCCATCATTAATAATGTAATCTATAAGTGAGTTTCGATTCATCCTTCATTCTGGTTGCTTGATGCTTATTAGACACATTTAGATCATACTGTCGATTGATTGTTTCTAAACTCTGCTTTTCATTGTTTTCCAAATAATTTTTATTATAGTCTCCCATCAGAATTGTTGTTTTGTTCTCAGTAATTGCTATATCAATTGATCTTGCAGACTGCTCGAGAAATTCTTCGTTGAGAAGCTTTTTGGGTTAAAAGAAATGTTTTTTATGCAAGCTTTTTTAATATTTGGTCAAGTTAATTCGACCCACGGAGTATCAAAAAGAGTACTTTTGAAAGCTAGATCAATGCGTAGTTTTGGGTTAAGTTTCCTAGGAACAAGAAACAATGCACTTCCCCCCTTTTGAACTCACCGATCATTGCGGAAAACAAGACAGCTTGTTTTGTTCGGGTTGACCAAATCATTGACAATCTTTGTTTGTAGCAATTTTTCAAATAGACCATAGATTCAGTTAGCGCCACCGTCATTCATTAGGTTTTTTTAGCCGAAGGGATTTTCCTGTTATGCACCGTACGTTTAAATGAAGAAATTTTAATTTATCTGAATAAGTTTTGCAATCAAAGAATATGTCTTTCATCGATTTAATTGGCCAAGTGTGAGTTTCAATATCTCCGCACCTCAAAAATAATAGTCAGATGCTATTAATGTATAACCAAAAACATAAATTAATTAGGACAAAGAAAATCCTAGTTATATTAAAGCTTTATTCTTGCTCCTGGACTTGATATCCCACCAAATTCGAGTAGGAACTGCTATTGAGTTAAGTGACGTGGGAAAAGAGGAAGTCACTTGAGAACTCAAAAAATATTATTCCTAAAATTATTAAACATATATTGTTAGAAAAAATTAAGCTTATCAAACATTTGAGACCCAATTCATCCAGTACAACAGAAATTTTCAATTGATTCGGCATTTATAAATTTATCATTACTAATATGATTGGTAACGGTAATGATTATTGAAGTTCAAATTAAGGTTTGCACTTGTATTAGGCCATTACTGCTTTTGGAAATTTTGAAATCTGTTTTTATTTTTATAGCTTCGGTTGGTAAATTTATTAGTATCACAAATGCCAGTAAACGTTTGAAGTAGAAACATTAGAAGATGATTTTTAAGGAAAGGAATGCCATGATTGTAATTCGAATGTACGTTTTCATGATAGAGTAAATTATAATGGTTAATCTTTGGGTTGAAGTAGGGCATTGAGCGTATTAATTCATTCATCTTGAGCAAAACAAAATTTTCACCAAGAGATTCCAGTCTTTCTTCAAGTGCAGCATTAATTTCATCAATTAATTTGTTTTTTGATCTATTGTAGTCGATTTTTTTGAACGTGGTTACCTCCATGACTACAAACACATCAGGTTGGAATTTACTTTTACAGGCTTCAATAAGGCTGAACATGTCATCTAAAATCTCACTGCAGCTTTTTTGTAATTTTGAAACAGTATTTGTTCCGTCTTGAAGAATTAAAGTTTCAAGTTTTTTTGCATTCATATGTTTCCACAACTTTTCTTTTCCCTTTAGTGGTCGACCCACGGTAGGCATGGATAGCTGTGTCCAGTGGTATTGTTGTATCACTTTCTAGTTTACCAATGATGCTGCTACCCAAAACCAAATTTGGTTGCTCTTGTTTGAGGGGGATTAAATCAAAATCTCTGACCTTTATTGAAAAAACCTGATTTTTCGATTTTTGAGTCATGGTTTGTTGTGCCCTCTCCATCAGTAGATGACAGTTCCATTGTTTTGTCCTGCAGTTGTTGCTGATAAGCAACGAACACATTTTCAATATATTTTTTCTTTTTTTTGTAATCTTTGTTGAAAGTCAGGATATGATTTGTAGGAAGTTTCCTTTTTAAGTTGAACCCATTCACCTAGGGATAGTATTGAAGTGTCAGTTTGTTCATTAGATTGAAATGCCCCTGGCTTTCTAGTTGAATATTATTAGAGTTTGTCATATACATTGCAATTTCTGTACTTTTGAATGAAAAGGTCAAGTTTATATTTGCTGTGTTTGCATAAGTGCAAAATCGACCAATGTTTCAAAAGAAGAAAGGTCAACTGTACTATTTGAAAGTTATTCGTTTGTCTGAAAGCGAATAGAAAAGATTTATTTGTGTATAGAATTTGATTTGTGTATAGTAAAGGTTAGTAATGCTAAATTGTTCTTGCTCGTTTTTTTAAATGACAGGTAGAAAAAATTCACCTATCAGAACTAACCAGCAGTTTGATTCTAGACCTAACACGTCCTCCTTTGGTTACTAATTCTCAAAATGTATAAGTTGTCAAAAACAACTTCGAGTTTTTCACTTTTAGTGGCTATATATTGAGAATATTGAGAAAAGAGAAACATAATTTCATTCATTATATATATATATATATATATATATATATATATATATATATGTATATATATATATATATATATATATATATATATATATATATATATATAAGTACACACACGCACACACAAACACATATGTATGTATATATATATATATATATATATATATATATATATATATATATATATATATATGTGTGTGTGTGTGTGTGTGTGTGTGTGTGTGCATAATGTGGCTATATTTGTTTTTATACTTTTGTGTGCGCAGTTACATATTTTTTTCGTATCTTATGTATTTTCTGTTATATATTTCGGTATGTATTTATCACTTTTCTTTACTTCTTGATATGTGTATAGCAAAGATTGAAGGAGAGAATATCGATGCAACGGTTCTTTGGTAATGCGCCTTTGTTCTCGATTCTGATTTTTAATTGAAAGCTGGAGTCAATTCACCTAGCAGAACTAACCAGTAGTTTGACAGTACTCTTGACGGCCCAGTTTAGGTCCAGACCCAAATTGAGCTATGATCAGACTATGCAGACTGAAATGACCTCTGATCAGACTTTCCAGACCGAAGTTACCTCTGATGAGACCTTCCAGACCAAAATGATCTCTGATCAGACTTTCCAGACCAAAATGTCCTCTGATCAGACCGAACCCAGACCACTGTCCAGACTATAGTGCACTTATGATCAGACCCAATTTCAGACCATTGTCCAGACTATAAACAGACTATGATCAGACCATCTTCAGACCATGGTCCAGACTCAATTTCAGACCATTGCCCAGACCTTAATCAGACTATGGTCAGACTCAAGTGCGCTCAAAATAGTCTTATCAGAGAAAGATTTTAATTATGAACAAATTCCTTAAATTTGCTATAATATATTCATTTCATAAAAACTGGTGTTTGCAAAATTAAAATCATCTAAGGAAAATACAATTCTGAAAATATAGCTAATGAAAACGAAACCTAACTGTTGAGAAAAAAACTTTGTTTACCATACCCCTTAGTTCATATTTCTGACTCAATGGATGAACTTAGACAGCTTTCCACAAGAAAAGTCGTGGTCTTCAGTTAATCAAAATTTCCTCTTGAGGGGACCGGCATTTGCTATCAGCTGGACTCCTTGTTTCTGATCAGAGTCATCGGACTTTAGATGAGTCTCGGAACGCTGCTTTATTGTTGCCTCTTGGCAGAGCCAACATCCCTCAATAAAAAAACTGAAAAATAATGCACTCGAAATCAAACCTTCCAGACCGAATTGACCTCTGATCAGACCGAACCCAGACCATGGTCCAGACTATAAAGACTGTGATCAGACCTTCCAGACCAAATTGACCTCTGATCAGACCGAACCCAGACCATGGTCCAGACTATAAAGACTATGATCAGACCGTCCAGACCGAATTGACCTCTGATCAGACCGAACCCAGACCATGATGCAGACTATAAAGACTATGATCAGGCCGTCCAGACCGAATTGACCTCTGATCAGACAGAAATCAGACCAAGTTGCAGACTGTTGTGCGCTCGAGCCGCTTTCCAGACCCTGTAATTTCGGTCGGGGAACACAGGGGTGTGCGCTCAGTTGGGTCTGATCATAGATCAATTTGGGTCTGGACCAAAACTTTGGGGGGGGGGAGATGACGGATGGAAATAAAGCCTTTACAACTATCAAAATACTAATTCTTCACATCAAAATTCTAATGACACGCGATCTTTAATTCGGTTTGTTGAGGTTTCAACGAAACAAAAGTTCTTGGACATTGTCTCGATTGTTTCTACATCGTGATCATTTTCAACTTTCTCGAACTTTGAGTTAATTGGAAGAAATAATTCAGTACAAAAATTTTTGGCTCAAATGTAGGTCTGCGATTTAAGTGCATATTGACACGCGGCTATTTGCCATTGTTCTAGTTGCAAAAGTTACATTTCCGAAGGAAATCTGAAATCCAAAAGACTGGTTCCAAGAAAAAAACTCCAAATCATTTTAGATAGGCAATAAACCCTTAATTTAAGCCTTGAAATTTTGTGGTAATGTCGGATTGTTCGGTTTGATTATATCAAAAGCCGCGGTCCGCTAAGGCATATGGCCAAATGCTCAAAGTGTTAACAGTCAAGAGGGGGTTTATTTCCCAGGGGATTTATTTCCGTGGATTCTTTTTCCGTGGGGCTTTAATTCCTATCTAAAATTAAAGGGAGATTTTTTCCGTGGGGTGTTTTTTACCGAAAAGTCTAGTTTTGCCGGAAGTTTTTTCATACCACCGTTACCAAAGAGTACAAATGTGGACTTTTACTAATCTTTCAGACGTTTGTGGTAACCATCAGTTGCTGACAATTTTCTTCATTATTTTTTAACTTCGTTGTACAAAATACAATAAGTTAAATTCTTGAATAAACTTACAAATGTGTATGTTTCGAGGGTTTGGTGTACCAAAAATGTTTTCGAGTTTAAATATTCAAAAACACTAATTCATTTATGTGGAAGCAAAACCTTCTCTCAGGCACATATACGCACATTACTGCATTCCCAGTGACATCAAACTTGATAGCCTTGATAAGAAACATACTTAATCATGGAAATCTTGCCAAGATCTTGCCATGTTACATGGCAAGATAATATCAGGATATGTACGATGATGCAACAAATTTTCATGGGCGTTAAGAAACAAGATCTTGGCAAGATTTCCGGGAAAAATTAACCATGACATGGCAAGACGAACCAAGAATTCATATATCACAATATATATCACAATTACATATCACAATATTTTCAATGTTTGTGCCGAAATCAAAGCTAAAATAGAGAATGAAGTGAACTAAAAACAGTTGCTTTTTGGTTTTGGTAGGTTTTTCTGTTGATATATTACCAACAGAAACGGATTCGAGATTCCGAGGACACAAACGTTGAATTAAATACGAAAAGTCCTGAAAAGAACAACTTAAAAATATAATGTTCAGGCAGAGAATAATCACTACTTTCTGATAACTTATTACGGCTCTAAAATTCAGTGAAATTTATTTTGCGATGCTCTACCATGATATTGGTAAGTTTAATCAAAAAAATATCTTGATACAGCTTGATAAGGTCTTGGCAAGAAGATAACATCGGATACCAAGAATTTTTGTCCTGTCGAGATCTTGGTAAGATAATTCATGTTTTTCAAGACTGTCAACATCTTGCATGTCTTGGCAAGGTGTATCAAATTTCGTTTCACTGGTTTGCCTTTTTCATTTAATGAAAATAGTTCGTGTAAAATTATACTTAAATAAACATCATTTTATTTTGTACAAGGAATGTTATGCTTATGAAACCGGAAACTGCACATAGAAACGACTGAAAAAAGCAACTATTATGAAATCCTAAAATCTCTAGCAAAAACCCTCCAGTGAAAACTTCTCCAATTGTCGCCCCTAGTCCATAACACACGCAATACAAAGCAGACAGGTAGGAGTTAATAACTTCAGGATAATCGCTTCCGCTTTTTTCGAAGCCCTTTCTTAATAGACCCACGAACGGAACCAACGCTCCAGATGAGCCGATTCCAATTAGAATTAATATTCCCTCCATGTATAGTAAATTGTTGAAAAAATCAACAAACATGGGAATTGTAAACAAAACCAGAGAAATCGAACTCAGCACACAGCCGAATAATGTGAAGGATAGCCCGCCAAACCCAATATCTGTAAAGTACCCAAAAACTGGCGCAATTACGGCTCGTGTAATTGTGAATGGTAGGAAATAGAAACCTTGCTGTTTTTCTGGTATTCCGAACTGAGACATTAACAGAGGTCCAAAAGTAACAAAAACGAATCCGATGGAAGTTGTTGTTGATATAACTGCCAATGATAAACAAATTACGCTTTTGTTGCTTAGAAATTCAACTGCAGATAATTTTGTTTCCTTGTCGGGTTTGTTTTCCAGAGTTTTGGAATCGATGATGCCATTGTCGACTGTAGTTTCGTCCAAATGAGGCTCGGACTTTGCGGATCCAAATTTGGACGGCAGAACAAAAAAAGCGACAACTGGTAGCAAAATTTGTAGGGCACCCGATGCCAGAAATGGTAAAAAGTACCCGCCTATACCAAAGAAAAAACTGCCAAATGGGGTGCCAAAGATAAACCCAAGACTGGCCGACATTGAAACGTAGCTGAACACTTTTCCAGCGTCATTAGGAAACATGGAAAACAATAAAGATGTCCCTGAACAAAAATAAATTCCTACTGCAAAACCGACAAAACATCGTAATAAAATACTTGTCGCCACGAAAATTTCAAATGAGTTGATAAATATTAGTTGTCCAAAAATTATTATAAATATTCCAGCAGCAACAGAAAATAAACAAAAAGTTATCCGTCTGTGATCAACATTTGTCACTGTCATAAACAAAAGAGATGAAACTAAGTAAGAAACTTCATAAGCAGCGACTACAACTCCAGTTGTCGACTCTGAAATATCATTTTGGGCAAAAACTGTTGGAAGGAATGGACTCCATACGGTTTCGTTTATTCCCATCACCACAAGAACAGCCAAACAGAAAATAAGTGAAATTAATCTTTCCAGTTGATGATGCCGGAAGACGTAATTCATGATCATTTTGTAAAAGTAACCGACTATAATAATTTTTCTTTCACGTAACTTTTTGAACGTCCAGAGTTGGGTTACAGTCTTGTATGCAGATCAGCAGTACCACTTTCAACTTGTCAAAAGTTTTCACGATTTATTGACGAAAGCTTTTACGACAAATTTTGTCTTCAGTTTTGATCGAGGAGTGGGCTAGAGTTAGCTAGGTTTATTACGCAACAAAGTTTCGACGTGAAAGTAACGTACGTTTCGCATCAGCAATCTTAATGCGACGATTTTTCACTTTGAGGTCTCAGACTGAAAGTCCATATGTCCAGACATTCCTAGATAAAACATGTCTATGTCCAGACTGTCACAGATGGAAGGTATTTACATCCAGACTTTCGAACGATCATGTTTATTTGTGAATTTTATTGAGCGCTCAAAAAATCGTCTGCTCTGAATCAACTATGTCTATTATACATGTATTTTATATATTTTTTAATGTATTCATAACGATTATATTTATCTTAGGATGATGGCTGTGACGAAGTGTCCCTGTTTTTGTTACATTTGAAAACAATAAAGAGTGATAAATGAGCATATTGGTTGAAAAGAACGCCAGCCATACCGCTAAGAGACTTTAGTTTTTGCAATTTCAGCAGCGTTCATTAGTTGTAATAAGTGATAATATTTACAAAAAATTTAAAATTTCTAACTTTTCTCTTTTAATTCTGGTTTCTTTCAGGTTTGAACTGTAGCGAAAAGTAAACTGAACGACTTTGGTGTTAAAAACGAAATATTGATGTCCTCTTTCGTTTAATGAGGTTTTTAGGAGGCACCAAGAGAGTTTTTTTCATATCACAGTAAGATCAATGATTTTTTGTTTCGTTAAAAGCTGCCTCAAATTGAACTCGTCTGGAAAACGTTTTTGTATCTAGCACTAAATTAGTGTTTTTATAGAAACATTAAATTGCGTTTATGAAATGAGCAGCATAAAAGGTACTACTTGATGTCTATGTCCAGACCGTCGGAGACGGAAATTGTTTATGTCCAGACGTTCGTACGATCTTTTTTTTAATGTCTTTTAAAGGCTAGGGGTTCAATATTACTTATGGCCAAATTTTCGGTCACTGCAAACAGAAAAATTGTTGTCTCCAAATTTGAAAATTTTGCGTCTCTCTCCTGACTATTGTGAGCTCAAGAACAACTAAGTCGAGAATTTCATGCCTCGAAAAATTTTGCTTTCTTTGTGCGCTCAAAAGTGCATATATAAAAAATTTCGTGCGTTCATATCCAGACCTATCTCTTCTTTTTTGGGTCAATAAGATAATGCATTTTGATTATAGGTATCTTAGGATGATGACTGTGACAAAACGCCCCAATATTTGGTACATTTAAAATTAAAAAAGAGTGATTGGTGAAAATATTGACTGATGGGGGCGACAGCAATCCGGTTATTAAAGCTTCATTCTGTACAACTTCAGCAGTGTTTTTTAGTTCTAGTCGTGAAATTTTCGAAATCAAAGCAACTTGTTGGATGCCAACTTTTGAACTCAAAATTTTTGCGGTTTTCTTTGTAGGAAATCTTCACTTGAGAGGGCACTCTGGTATGTCTACGTGTAGTCAAGCATTAGCTGATTAGTTGTTCGCATTCCATTCAACAAAATGTTGCGCTCTCAAGGGTAACTATATTCAAAATTCCGTCCGTTCAAAGGTTTCCTAATCCCGATCAAAGTGCGTTCCAAATAGTCTCTGCCCTGACTTTTATGCGTTCAACATTGCCTATATCCAGATTATCGCGCATTCAAAAAATGTCAAGACTATGGCACGTTCGAAAACTTCAGAATCCATAGGCTTTCTTGCGTTCATTTTTTCCAGAACTTGTAATTGTGAACGTACGACAAAAACTGGTTGCTTTCATTTTGGTCTGGACATATCGAATTTCCGTTAGGATAACCAAATCCGAATAACCAAATCCAAAATTAGTAATGCGAGTACCTTCTATCGAATTATTTACAGACACATGTCAAACTGATTCTTTATTTGCAATTTTTGAACAAACGGCCACATTCGTTGTAAGAAACGTGACACATTCGTTGTTTTGCCACCAAAACGAAAGCTCCATATGCCATGATTCAAGTCTTGACCTCAGAAGATATTAACTTTTGATAATTGCACAGAGGATCACAAAACTAGTTATTAGATGACTTACAATAAATAAAGGATAAATTTTCAAAAAAAAATATTGAACTTTGTCACAAAAAGGACTTCTTACTTCTGGATTCTTTGTGGTTCGAATTGTAATGTACTGTCATTGCAAAGCAGGTATGAAATTAACACGAAATTACGATGTCTTCTTTCGCTTCTGAAGGCAGTGCATTTTGCGTTCAGAAAAAAAAGTGACCGAGTTTTCTTTTACCTTGTACCTACAGAATTTTTTTTATATCACATTCATATCAACGATTCTTGACTTCGTAAACGACTGCCTCCAATTGAACCAATCTGAAGAAGGGTTTGTGTTCGGCGCAAAATTCATGTTTTTAGGGAAACATAGAATTGTTTTTATAGAATAAGTAGCCTTAAAGGTCCTACGGGATGTTCACCATATTGAAAATGAAGGAAAAATCTATTTTACCTTTAGAATGCTTCATGTTTTTTTCAAATAATTTGTCTCAATTGACCAAAAGGTTCGAAAACTCTTTTTTGCAGGAACTTTTTTGAATTTTCGGTTAAGTTGCCATCTTGTGGATGAAATTGCTGGGGAATTGGAAAATTTTGTCTCCATCTTTTAAGACTTCATGCTTTCGTCTAAACAAAATTTTTGCTGTGGTGTTGATTGTAGAATGCTGAGATGCATACCAAGACTTGTAATACTGCAATGATAGTCTGGATGAATTTGAATTTTTGCAGTAAATTCTTGGTCAACCCAACGCGAATAACTTCCTAGCACTTGTTTTTCAGCGCAATTTTTGGATTTTGTAAACTCAAAAAAGTTATGCGATGAGAGTACGTCTTCAAACCAAGTTTCTGATTGAGTCTCTGAATTCAGCTCACTACAACCTTCAAGTAAATTTCAAACCCATCGATCAAAGGTTAATGTAGTAACGAAGTAGGGATCAGAAAAAATTTGTTCCTTGAACAGTTGATATAGTTAAATGACATTAGAGAGAAAACTGTCGCCGCATTACGCAGAGTTAATATAATGAGCAAATATTAATCACATATTGAGAGAAGATATTATTTCACCAAGAAAGGTGTTATCAATAGCAAACAAAACTTGTAGCTTTTCAAGAAGACTTATACTGCTTGACAAAAAACTTAACTTCAAAGATTATACTTCTAAGGGCTAGCATGCATGGGAATAGAGTTAAAGTTTATCAACAAAATTTTGGTAATTTATCGACAAATTAAAGTTACGAAAATTCAAGCAGAGAACTTATTAGCAGAGATATTTGGCGACTACAGAAACTTATTAGTGAAAGAATACAGACCGAATCTCCTTTAAGCATTCTTTTTGTTTTCGTTGAAACCAAAATTTATTTGTATATTTAAAATGGAATCTGAAAAGAAAATAAAAATTGCGTACTTTAATAAATCCCAAACTAAATGTTGCTATTAATTCGGTCAAACGGCAGAAAGAAAATTGTTTTCTTTTCTCTGAAAACAGCTGAAACTGATAACTAGTAAACAATTGCTTTCTCAAAATCAATTCGAATCCAAATTGGTCTTGTGGTCTTTAGATTGAGGTCATAAATTTCGCCCGGGCTAAACTAATCCTATATAGTCTGAAAATTACTCATACCCCAAAACTAAGTCTGAGCAGAGTAGTATCATACGTTTGTAGCTTATAAATAGTTATTACTATAGTAGTATACACACTATTTGTATTTAAACTGGTTTGTAGGCAATTCCAACAAAGCCCATTTAGCTCAGTGGTTACGATTTGCAACTCAAATTAAATGTTTCAAGTACCCACACGGAAGTTTGAATCGCATATAAAGCAAACGTTTTTGCGGGAGTTAAGCTGAACATATTATTTTTCATGAAGTAATTTTTACTCAAAAATCAGACTAGTGTAAAATGACCAGTGTAAATAGTGACATGAATAGAGTAATGGCCATCCTAAAAATTCAGAATTTCTTTAGGCTGATTCAGCGCTGATTTGCTCTGCCGCCAACCTCCGGGATGAAAACATCAAACTTGCATGATTTTGGAAGACTGTTGCTCGAGAATCAACAAACAAGATCTTACGATAAACAAGAACAATTAACAGCAACGTGGTGACACATACTAAGTTGTAAAAATTAAAAAGCACCCTTAAAGAAGATCTTGCACCAAGTCATATGATTTAGCACAAATAAGCAATATATACCAAGAATAATTAGAAGCGATAAACGGTGTTATCAGGATTTGTCAAGATTTCGTCAAAAGCTGTTAGGAATTTTTCTTCATTTAGCTGTATAGGGTCTTACCAAGATCTTATCGAGGTTGGACATGACAGTTTAGTAACTTAAGTCCTTGGCAAGATGTTTCTATTTCTGCAAGAGATGTCAAGATCATGCATGTCTTATCAAGTTGTATCAAGTTTCGATTCACTGGGGAGAAACTAGAATTGACTGAGGACTAGACAATGCAAATAATCAGAAAAGAAGAAAATTATCTACCACATGTAGAAAAAAATTTAGGGAAACTCGGAAAAGACATCTCACTCAAAGACGGGTCAGAGGAAAAAAAAGCAAGATCACAACTGAGTCATCGGAGAAGAATAAGTCTGTTTGGATACCAACATTATATGTCTGTTTTTTTAAAAAAAATTGTCTATTTTTGATAAATTGAAATATGCTTTTTCCACAAATCCTTATTTATTATATATATATGTGTGTGTAAAAAGTGAAAACTGTCAGTGATTGGAAATATTTTGAAGACTTTCCAAAAATCAAATTGGAAAATGCGACTCAATTCAATGAGTGCTCAGTAAATATTTGAAAATGCAAAGACAAATTAGACCCCATAAAATCAGTTGTAAAGGTTGTATAACTTTATATCATATTTAATGCCTTAAAACTGGCATTCCAATTAGAATTTAAAAGCATCAAAAAATGCAGACTGACAAATTTATAAAAGCAAATCTATCTTTAATAACAATGCGGATGATTTAAAGAAATAAAAACTATTGGTAGACCAATATGTATATACAGAGAACGTTTTGTTTTGTCTCAGAAAGGAATTCTAATAACATTTCTATTGTCGAGATTATCAAACAACCTGTCTTTTTTTCGGATATGTCATCAATTTACAAGTTTTGAAGAGATCAGATCGTATAACTTGAAGACTGATAGTTACAGAGCGCGTTAGGGTTGAATAGAAATAGTTATTATACCTTACACTGAGTTCAAAATAACGAAGTAGCAGCCCGTACCTAACTCTCAACCGAATACAGTACTGATTCAGAGCCTAATTCAGGTCACGTTTTGCACTGAATTTGTCTGATTCAGAGCTAAATCAGTGATTCATTCTGAATTATCCTCTGATTCAGAAGAATACAGAAAATTTTTTCTGCATTTTGCTCTGATTCAGAGAAATTCAGAAATTACTTCACAGTTTGCTCTCAAATCTTTCTGAATCAGTACTAAAACTTAAAACTTCTCTGATAAAGTTCTGAATCAGTACTAGTTGTCACTGAACTTTAGGTACGGGAGTGGCTGCTTGATAACGAAATTACATGCTCGTTTTTGCTATCGTTGGGGCAGAAAGGATTATTTGGTAAAAAACTAAATAGATTATTGCTTTAAATGGTTCATTCATAAGATCTCCTCACAAATTGCTGGCAATAGATGGTTATGCTGTGAGATAGTGCAAGGTAAATAGTTTTCCTGTAAGACTCAAGCTTGTTTTATATGAATGACTGAATTGATCTTATATTATTGCAGTTTTAGAGAAAAGGTTGCGCTTAATTGAATAACGCTTCAATGATTTGAAAACTGACAGCCAAGATTAAAAACTCAAAGTTAATATCTTTAGTACAACATTGGTCCTTTTTAATACAATGCAAGCAAATTGCTGAAAACATAACTTGGATCATTTTATTTTATTTTAATAAAATTTTAATTCCGCTCTTAAGAAGAAAATGCTGAATTAGCTGTTTTCAATTTGGACATAGTTTTGTGACAATAAATCTTGAGGAACTGACTGGAACAATTAAATCCATACTTTTTGGTTGTTTTTGTTTTCAAAATATATGTGGCTATTAAAAAATATCACTATCAACTCGCTTTTTTCATGCAGTGGACCATTCTTTTTGGAAGAGCGTCGAGCTTGCATGAACTTTGCTGGATGAAAGTGTATCTTGCCAGATTCTAATTTTCCTACACCGAGTTAATTAGTTAGAGGACAGTGGACTTTGGACTTAGAATTCCATTGGTGGGAGAAAATAAATTATGATATCAGGTTGATAGGTCAATAAGATCATCATAACGCCGAACCGAGTCTTAGAAGCAAAGTTATTTTTATGGCAGTTACGCATTGACACATAAAAGGGGAGTGTCAGGGAAGTTCTTTTTCCGTTTTCGGAAGCAGAAATCTCCTCACCCGTAGTTCATTCAAAACCATCAAGTCCTCCAAACATCACAAGAAAATTTGCGGAGATTTCTTTTCAAATTCGATTGACATTGTCCCCTATTTCTTGTCTATAACCGTGGAGGCTCTGATGATTCAAGTTGTGGTTGCTCTGCGGTTGATGATAGCATAGAAATTTATTCCTGTTGCGCATTTATATTCTCTTTATGTTGTTGTTCTCCTTAAAATGTGCTACTCCACAGACGGCTCGGTTTTCACATCGTCCCCATCTAGTTTTGCAGTGTGAATGTCGCCCACTAGAAAAAACCAGATGTGAATTCATGTTGTTTGAAGGAAGTGTTCAAGCCTATCCTGATGATAAAAGATGAAGGGGTTGTGTTAGTTCTATCAGAAGCCGTGAATATATTGCTTTTACATGAGCTAAAACTAACAATCGCTGGTAACTTTGCTTTTGGACCCTAGCAGTATTCCAACTGCAATTTCGTCCCTAGTTTTTGAAGTATTCAGTTGTATCGACTTCAAACGATACTTTGAAATGGGGGCTCTCTGCTTGAAGAGCGGGATTGACTGTATGAACTGCTCTTTCTGCAATTCAATTAGCTCCTAGAAGAAAGACGGTTTGTTCCGTTTTTCTAATTGACACTGACTCTCACAACTGTTTAGTACCCCACTTAAAAAATCATGACCAAAATAACAATAAAGGATTAGATAAAAAAAACTAAGTTACTCCTAATGTTGCGAAGATTTTTCTGGTTATTCCAGTGTTAAAATCTTATATCCATCGTGAATTCATGTCAACATTTAACAAATAACGGTCTCTAACATAGCCCAGTCTTTGTTAAACCATTTCCAAACCCGTTCTGGACGTGCAGAATGTTTTTCGTTGCATAATCCTGTCCAATTGTCAATTTTTACTTTTATTAACGAAATTAGCAACATCTTGTGCAATGCCGGGCTACCATGCTATAATTCCGACTGATGCTCAAGTTGCATCTTTTTAAGGATGCGTCTCATGTGCTTGGGCTAAAACTAACCATCTGCGTTTGAATGGCATGAAGGCAACAACAACTTTGAAGATGATTCTTTTGTGCCTAATCAATGTATCCTTTAGAAGCCGCATTTTTTTCTACTGAACTTTTTTCTTGAACTTTAATTTCAATTAAAACCTAATTATTAAAAAGTCAGATTCGTCTGTGTCAAAGTCAGTTTGGCTCTAAGCGTCTTCCTCAAGATCAATCAGACCTTTTGTACAACTTAAGATTCTAGCAGTTTACTATTTTGAAGGCTTCCTCAGTTCGTTTTCAAAGAGAGTTTTCATTGGTTTCTGATAAATCTGTAATGTAACAAATATTCCTCCGAGAACAAATTGCTTCACGCTTGTGGCCACAAAGAAAAATGCTTCTCGCTCTATGTTTGAGTATTTTGTTTCAATTTGTTTCAATTTTAGTCAATTTTGGATACAATTTTCACTCGGTCAGGTTTTGCAAAATAAGCCCGCTGAAATTTTGTTTGCAGTGGCGCAAATAGTTTATTTTGGCTTAACTTTGCACTAAGTTGTACGAGTGAGTTAACACGTAATCCATTTTTACTTCATCGGAAACTCTTCCCTGCAGATTGTGAAGTCGGTATTTTTTATTTCATACACAGATAGTTTTTCAGTTGCAATTTTGGATAAAAATTTCTAGTTGAAAATCTCTAGCCAAACAAACCAATTAAGTTGTTTGTTGTTGGTTGTTTGCTTTTTACTAATTTAAGGTTTTCACTAGTGCCTTTTAGTCCTTAGAAACAGTTCCTTGAATAACTTTGAGCTGGAATTTTTTTCACAATATCTGTAATGTTTTTCGCACGTAATCAACTCTGGGCTCTTACTGCCGTTATTTTGTCGAACTTCTAGTGATTGTTCTATAGACCAACACAGGGTCTTGAAAGATCACAACAACCACGCTTGATTAGTTTGAGTGTTGATTCGATGTAATTCTGGAAGAATATATAACTAGCATATCCTAAAAATTCTCCTAACTGTGTTGATTATGCATTTGCTGTATGCGTCCCTCGGTTTTGCATATATGCAACCCAGGTCGAGGTGGCCAGACCGCAGTGACCCCTGATCAGACGAGTTTCGAGCGCACACATGTTCCCGGTGCGCTCGAATTACATGGTCTGGAAAAGGCTTCGAGCGCACTTTTGTCTGGACAATGGTCTGGAACTTGCCTGATCAGAGGCCACTTTGTTCTGGGACGGTCTGATCAGAGGTCACTTTGGTCTGGGAAGGTCTGATCAGAGGAAGTTTCAAGCGCGCACAAGTCTGATCAGAGGCCGATTCGAGCGCACACTAGTCTGACCAGAGACCCATTCGAGCGACATTTTTTTCAAGTTTTTTGTTTTCGTACGCACTTTTGTTGTCTCGGGTAACAGACAACAATAAAACAGCATTCTGATCGCAACTTCATCTGAAAATCTGATGGGTTTGATCAGAACCAAGGGGTCCAGTTGATAACAACTGCCGGTCCCCTCAAGAAAAGTTTTTGAGTCAAAGTAGATCAAGACGTTTTTATGCAGAGCTGTCTAAGTTCATTTTTTCAGTTAAAAGCATAAAAAAATGGCAAACTCAGCAATTTTTTTGATCATTTTTTTCGATTTACTTTCATTAACAATACTTTCAGGATTGGTTTTTTGTTAGTTGAATATAAGATTGATAAAAATGATAGATGAAATGAATATATTATAACGATATTGAGAGATTTGTTCATGTTTAAAATCATTCTCTGATCAGACTATTTTGAACGCACTTTAGTCTGGACAATGGTCTGGAACTCGTCTGGACAATGGTCTGGAACTTGTCCGATCAGGGTTCACTTCGGTCTGGAACTCGCCTGATCAGAGGCGGGTTCGATCGCACTTCGAGCGCACAAGGATCTTCGAGCGCATTCTCGTCTGATCAGAGGTCACTTCGGTCTGGGACGGTCTGATCAGAGGTCCCACTTGTCTGGGACGGTCTGATCAGAGGCGATTTCGAGCGCGACCTCAACCTGGGAAGCTCTATATCATAATCTGGAGCTGCTTGTTGCTTTCCTGTGTGCGTGTTTAAGTGATAGTGTCTTTTTGTGTGTTTGTGTATGTGTGTGTGTCAGTGAGTGAGTGCGTGCGCCTGCTTGCTTTCCACTCAACTTCACAAATGAGTTATGCGAAAATCTTCAACTGCTGACCGTCAAGTTTTCAAGTATTCTTATCTTACCATTCAACTGAGGTCTACCAATCTCGGTTCATAATTTAGACAATATCACTGAGCTTTCCGCATGTGTATTAACACTACTCTCTCCTATTTCGGATACGCTTGCTCTGAAGATTTGTTTTGGTCTTCTGAAAAGATCTTTTTGTTTATTATAGTTACCTGAAGTTGTTTGGGACCAGCCTCTTGTACATTTACTTGAAAAATTGCCCAGGACTTCACAGGGTTTTATTTTTTGTCGAATGCTGGGCAATTTTTACAAAAATGTGAACTACCTTCACAGCCAATGTGCAACAATTGATGCTTTTCAATTGACACTTTTCGAAAGTTTTTAGGTTTCTGTAATGGAAGCTCTGTACTTGAAACTCAGTATCTCTTAATCCTGAGAGAAATTTGATTTCTAACATCTCCTACTCTGGGGATAGGCAGCTGTTCTTTGGAGACAGCTTATTTAATTCAACGCGCTAGAATTTTGATGTTAGATTCACTAAGTCTTGATTTTTGGACAGATATTAAGCCTATCTATCGTTGTCAAAATAACTTTTGGACCGCTGTAATCCTTGAAAACTTTTACTTTTTCCCTAAAGGTAGTGTACAGTAGTTTTTTTAGGGGGTTATGAGGCTCCTAAAGGTAAGTAGCGGTCCACATACGGCAAGAAAATAGCTCGTTACATGTAGGCCCCTGATTGTACTTTTACTTTTGCTCGATTTTGCCCTATTTCTCCTTTGCGTGATGTTCTGCAACAACGAACATAAACAATGCCGTACTGGATTCAACATTATGTACGTTCAAATGTTGTTAATCATTGGCCTGCAATCAATTGTTGTTCTCTGTAACACTGGTTTAAAGCATTCAATTCGATTTTAATAAAAAAAAATTGGAACTGAAATTATACAGAAATTCATTCGTATTTATAGTATTCATCTATGCAATCAAATGCAGAAGAGGCGGCTCAGTATTGTGCGATGGCACATAAGGTTCCGACCCCGCCCATCAACAATTTTGGCATAATTGTCTACCAAATGAGGAACAGATAGAAAAACCCAAAAATTATTTTTTGGAATCCCAAAAACCCAAAAAAGCCCAAGAATTTTTCAAAGAGTTGTGTATGAGCGAAAAGATAGCTTCCAAAGCAAACAACTCAGTGGAGTAAAAATTGAAACATTAGGTTGCTGCGATATAAAAAAAATTTAAAGGAATCGAGTCAAAACGAACAGCAAAATCAAACAACAACAACAACAACAAACAATAATTACATAAAAAACTTTATGTCCGTTTTAGAAAACAAAATTTAATAACAAAGTCAACATACCGTCAGAAAAACCGAAAACTAAACAAAATAACTTATCAATCACCAGAAAAGATATGGATCAGTCCACAAAATGGTTTGGTAACAATTAGAAAGAAAAAAGAACAAAAGCAGTAAAATTAAAAAATTTGCTTATTTTTTAAAAAGTTATTTCAAAGTAATGAAAACCATTACAAATCAAGTAAAATAACCCAAGGGCTTACAATTACCAACGATTAAGGCATTAGGAACTGTCCTTATTCATTTTTTTAAGCGGCTAAAAAGAACAACAAAGAAACAACAAACAAAAATTCAATTGAAACTTACCAGAAAATGCTGTCAAAACCCTCAAGCCATGTTTTGGCCCTCAAAGTATAATCGATTGCACCTCCTTTACAACAATAAGGTACAATTTGGCCATTTATTAGTGAGACTAGGTAACAAGTAGACAAAAAACAGAAAAATCCAAAAGTATGTAATAACTTTGATTTTTTTGGAAAAAAATTGTATCCAAAGTCATGAAAGACAAGATTTAAAAATTGAAATTTTTATATAGGGTCGTTTATTCATCCAAAGGAAGCCTTTGAGACCTGCATTTATCCAGAATATGTTTTGCGTTTACAAAAGAACGTCAAATATGACAAAAATCGAATTAATTTACTTTTTTTTGTGAAAAACCGGTGTCGAAGTCAGTAAGGTCAAAACGCATTCTTTAAAAAAATAGATTTTGGGACCTCAATCCTTTTTGGCACCTTTTCCTTGACATCCATAATGTCATATTTGAGCTGTAATTAACGAGATTAGGTAATTAAATAAAGAACAAACTTGCGAAGTTAAAAAGTTTTTTTTTAAGTTTTGGAAAACGATTGTTTTCAAAGTCATGAAAGCCATCAGCTATCCATAATATCAGAATATCTGCTCATCTATTCTTCGATAAAAAAGGGGGAAACCTATCACCAAACAGGAAATTTTATAAGACCGAAACGACAAAGTAAAAATGACAGTTAAAGACAAAATTAAAAATGTTAATTAATTTCTTCAAGAAATAAGGGTCGAGGCCGTTAAAACGATAATCTATTTCTTTCAGAATCTATTCTTTTATATTCAATTGTGTTGTATTTTGAACGCTAATATTGTGATATGAGACTTGTTAATTATGTGATAATGTGACTAGAAATCGTGAAAATCTGGCAGATATCTAAAAACGAAAAAAAAAATCTGAAATCTAGTAGTATCAAAGCCAGAAAACAAAAACTTCAGCCTTAAAACCGCAATCGAGAATGAAAAATTTTAATCAGTAGAATGAAGAAGGATTTTCTCTTTGCTGACACTAAGCTAAAAGTTGACCAAATTAAGAAAAAAAAAGATGAACAGATCATTAAGTCATCATTTATTTAAAAATCAATTATTTTTAAAATTCGAAACGATCCTTAACTTTAAAGTAAAAAAGTAAAGGCATTAGTCATGAAAGAAATGATTTAAAAATTGAAATTTTTATATAGGGTCGTTTATTCATCCAAAGGAAGCCTTTGAGACCTGCATTTATCCAGAATATGTTTTGCGTTTACAAAAGAACGTCAAATATGACAAAAATCGAATTAATTCACTTTTTTTGTGAAAAACCGGTCTCGAGGTCAGTAAGGTCAAAACGCATTCTTTAAAAAATAGTTTTTGGGACCTCAATCCTTTTTGGCACCTTTTCCTTGACATCCATAATGTCTTATTTGAGCTGTAATTAACGAGATTAGGTAACTAAAAAAAGAACAAACTTGCGAAGTTAAAAAGTTTTTTTTTAAGTTTTGGAAAACGATTGTTTTCAAAGTCATGAAAGCCATCAGCTATCCATAATATCAGAATATCTGCTCATCTATTCTTACATAAAAAAGGGGGAAACCTATCACCAAACAGGAAATTTTATAAGACCGAAACGACAAAGTAAAAATGACAGATAAAGACAAAATTAAAAATTTTAATTAATTTCTTCAAGAAATAAGGGTCGAGGCCGTTAAAACGATAATCTATTTCTTTCAGAATCTATTTTTATATATTCAATTGTGTTGTATTTTGAACGCTAATATTGTGATATGAGACTTGTTAATTAAGTGATAATGTGACTAGAAATCGTGAAAATCTGGCAGATATCTAAAAACGAAAAAAAAAATCTGAAATCTAGTAGTATCAAAGCCAGAAAACAAGAACTTCAGCCTTAAAACCGCAATCGAGAATGAAAAATTTTAATCAGTAGAATGAAGAAGGGTTTTCTCTTTGCTGACACTAAGCTAAAAGTTGACCAAATTAAGAAAAAAAAAGATGAACAGATCATTAAGTCATCATTTATTTAAAAATCAATTATTTTTAAAAGTCGAAACGATCCTTAACTTTAAAGTAAAAAAGTAAAGGCATTAGCTTGGAGCTGCTTAGGAAGCCAATTAAACCTATCACTCGTGAGCTTTGATTTGATACGTTCTCTTCTTTATTATTAAAAATAGGTCTTTTTTAAAAAAAGACCGACTGATTACAATCCGAATTCTTTTTGGATTGTAACAGTCCAAGATTGGCCCAAAACTACCCCGACAATATTTTTGTCCGTTAGAAACAATTTGTTTTTCAAAAGTTGTAGATATTGATAATTTGTTAATTGAAAACTCAAAAATAAATTCCGCATTTTTTATAATCAACGAGTAAAGTTAGCAAGAAACGGCACAGTCTTAATTACAGAGCCCTCTCAGCGGAAGTTGAGGAAGGACTAGCCCTCTTCTGAGTCTTCAAAGATTGTCTTAGTGTTGTTTGGGGGAGTATTCCCGGCAAATTTAATCAAAGTGGACTAAAATCGCTTATTTCATGCTGTTTTTGAAGAATAAGTCTGAATTATGGAATATTTTTCCCAAGTTTTTGATCAAGAAAATTAAATCAGAATAATCAACAATGATTGTTTGTCTCTATAAATAAAATCAACAACATTATTCTTAAAAATTGCAACAAATTTTGGCAAAATTGACAAAAATTCAGGCAAAAATTTCGGAAAATGTGAATAAAGACAACGTGAATTCACTCTACTTTTCTCAGAAATTTAAACCTCGATAACTCCCTGTAGAAAAATAAAACAAAAAAATCTTTTCAATTCCATATTCTATGCTGGACGAGCTTTCTAAGGATACTATTCTCAAGTCTCTACGATGAATATATCGATCGGCGAAAATTGACTGAACAAAAAAAACCCATATGAGTATATATTCATCAATAGGGGCCGGAACATTTAGCTAAAGATTTTTTTACTTGATCGATATACAAAAAAAATAGTTCAGAATCTCAGCGTGACTTTCTAATTTACTTTTTATGGCAAACATATATACTCTACAATCGAGTTCAACACTGAACAAAGTGTTGAAGTCTCATAAAAACAACTCAGAGCAAAAACAGACATTTAGAAATGCGGAATATTCCAAACTCTTCCACAGGATACAATGAAAGATCATATATACGAAAACTTGGAACCGAAAGAACACTTCGAGAAAGTCGAAACGAAACAAAAATGTCTCCCCAATACAAAAATATTGAACAAAATAGCTACTGCATTAAAAAAGTAGACCTTTATGATGAAATTTTGAACAAAACCAGATAGTCAAGTCCAAGACCAGGTAAACCAACTAGCTATAACAACCTGAAGAGGTTAACTAAGTGCCTCAAGGCAAATATTTGTCTCCTGATAACTAGCTCAATTAACAATTCTTATGTTCCAACTACATAGAAAGAGTCACAAGTCAAAATGTTACCAAAGGACAACAGAAAAAAGATGCAGAAAATTATCGACCAATCAACCTAACCAATTGCATTGCAAAAATTTGTGAAACAGCAGTAAAAAAATTGTCCTAGCGCACTGTGAAAAAAATGATGTCTTGGTGAAACGCCGAGTGCGTATAGAAGGAACCGTTGCACAACTGATCGTTTGCTCAAACTTATTCAGCACGTAACGGAAGCCTTTCAATGATCCGATATGGTTGGATTTGACTGCCAAGATATTGAAAAAGCGTTTGATGCAGTGTGGAGACTAGGACTTCAAAACAAACTGCTACAAATTGGTGTGCATAAACCTGTGATAAAATGGGTTAATTCTTTTCTCTCTCAGAGAAGCGTCTTCGTTAAAGTTAAAAACTAAAAAAGTAGCATATTTTCAACACTAGCTGGAGTACCTCAGTGCTGCGTCATTGCACCAATACAATACTCTTCCAGGTTTATGTCAGTGGGATTCCTGAAATACCTGCTCAAATTTCTCAGTTTGCTGATGATTTTGCCTTATACTAGAGGTCGCGCTCCTGTAGAATAATTCAAGAAAACTTCAGTAGTTACTAGACAGTTTGATCAAATGTTGCGGAAAACTGAAAATAAGATTGAATCCAGGCAAACAAGTTTTATGCTTTTTTAAAAATCCGTCAAAGATAGTTTCCAGTTTAGACCTTTTTATCAATGGTACTCGAATTGAAGGCGCAAACTCAATTAAATTTCTGGGCGAAAACCGTACCCCCACATCCTAAGTGGAACAAATACTGCAAAAGTTTGTTGACCAGAGCAAACAAAAGAGTCTACCAACTATGGCAGCTCAGTCAGATCAAAATTGATGAAGAGTGCTTGCTGACCTTGTATAAATCATGGGTTCGACCTCTATTTCTCTATGCAAATGCCTGCTGGATTGACCAATCTAATTCAATTATGAACAACATACAACTCACCCAAAATAGAGCATTAAGAATTTGTATGAGGAAACCCCGCTGGTACAGTGTCAAAAAACTTCACGAAGTGGCCAATATACCTGCAGTAAGACATTTTCAGATTAGATTAGCAAATTAGAACCTGAAACGGTCAAAGAAAACAAGATCAAATCAATATTTGAACTCATCCGGAAAAAGAGACAACGACCGAAAAACAGTTATCAAAGCACACTAGACCATCTGTCCTGCTAATGGTCTTTACAAGTTCCTATATCGTAGAAAAGCCAGAACAAACATCATCCAAAGACTTATTGCCAGCCGCTTGCTTAGTTATTTCAGTACAAAAGTCGAACAAACAACGTCCTAGCCGAACAGCTAAGCCAGCCGCTCAACTAGTAAATTTGGGGCTTAGCTATAAAAAAACACAAGAAAAACAACAGCAATTTACACAGCTTTATCTATTGAAAAATCTTTATCGATTAACATCATTTTAGACCTAGAAAACGTTCTTATTTTTCACATTCACTCCAATGATATCTTTGTCAAAGTTAAGTTACGGTTATACAACTAACGAAATAATACAGTGCTATGCGCGGTTTGGTTCAGTGGTTTTAATGTTTATGTTAGCATAGCACTTTTAATTGCTGCCGATTTTTACTTCAGTATTTTACTTCATTCTTCAAAACGCTTCCTTCCCTGACTTTGTTTTAATGCGTCTTAACGCTTGCCTTCTTAATCAAAATTTCACTTTTTACGAGTAGTGCCGCCCTCTAATTCTTCGATCAAATGAGGCTCAGTAGTCCAATCCCCAACGCGAGCGCAGCCCAATTTTTATTTGTTTTTTAATCTTTTATCTACTCTTCCCGCTCTCAATTTTTATTACATCTTGAATAATTAATCTTAATAATTAATTCGAACAAAAATTATTGATATCTTACCACGCATAGAAAAACAACGAACTAATCAACATCTACGAGGCTAGCGAAGAATACAAAGAAGAAGAGTAAAAGCAAGCAGAGCCAGCAGAAGCCCTTCCCGGCGCTTGAAATGGCTCCCAGCAACAAGAACAATCAATTTGTTTTAAAGGAAAAAACTCTGAAAAAACAGGAGCATAAACTCATCTTTCCGATATTTTGAAATTTCTATTTTTGATGTCTTTTAAATTGATTGAACTTGATTGTACATACATTAATACTTATATAATAATAATATATACTCTACAACCGAATTCATCAGTTATGGGTCAGTGGATTTTAGAATCAGGGTTCTATAAGTGGGAGAGGTTAAAATATGACATCTGATTATTAAGTCAAAAATAGAATGACAGAGCCAAGACAAAATTGGACTCACAATCAAGCTTCTGTGTCCATTAATTGATATACACATCAACAGAGTTAGTCATGACAGCTCATAATTTCTTTTGTGAATCTTTAACGAAGAAAACTAATAAGTTTCTTCATGTTTACAGTACGTTGCCGCGGAAAACAGAAAATTGAAGTTTTTTTTTCACTTCATTCTAGGTAGGAAGTTCAAAACTGAACTGATGCAGCGATTTACTGCTACTCACTTGATGCCACTGGAAACTACCGTAAATCGATAACCATATCGAAATTGGGACTAATTATTTAGTGGGCGTAAGCTTAGCATGTTTTGGGGGACCGAGGTTAAAACCCAATTGATAAGAATTGAACTTTTTGTATTGAAACTTCCAGGATGCGTTGAGATTGGGAACGTAATAGGTTGCAAGGTTTTGGAGCTAATCGTGAATATATTTACTCTGCAAACAAACAGAACAAATTTAAGTAGTGTTAGTTGGAGTGAAAACGAGCTATAGTCTGCTAAACAAACAAAAGTAAATGAATTTGTAAAGTCATTAGGTTGTTAGAGAGACATAGAACGAAATACAGAGGTTTTTGAACGCAATAAATTCACAGCAAAAATAGATTGGAAGAATTTTCAAAAACCAATCGTATATTTTTCTCGAATTCCTCTCAAAAATTAAATGTCAAAGAAAAAAATTGTTAGGAAAATATCACTGTGTTCCCTGTAATATACGGTAGATTGGGAAGGACTAATTGGCGGTTCAGAAGAGACAAAATAGCTAATTTAACTCAAAGGGGGACTGCAAAAAAGGAGGGTTTCTAATTTGCGCTTTCAGAACGTGTTTGAAACGTGCGGCTATTTTTTTTTAAAATTTTTCCTCAGAGTTTTAGACGTAATTGCTAACAAGCTAATGATTACCAATAAAAAATAATAGAAAACAATTAATGAAAGATATTATATTAGTCTCAAGTTTTAATGCATGGAAAATCAAAGCGCACTGTATGGGGAAAAAACTTGTTGTTTTTTTTTCGCGAATGGCAGGAAAAAACTATTTTGAAAACTAAACAATGATTCTTTCATGAGCAGCTTTTTTTGCTCTTATTTGAAACAACTAGAGGGTCTTGGCATCATTACGAAGCTAAAAAGAGCAGAATTTCTAGTTGAAAAGAAAAGATGGAAGATTTGAAACTAAAGCAGAAATTCAACGGAAATTTTTTTTGTTCGTTTGTATGGTTGTAGTTTTTGATCTAAAGTCGTTAGAAAATGATTAGGAGCATCCAATAGAGTGATTATTTCAATTGATTTGGCGATAACGTGGGAATTCGCATCTGGAACTTTTTAAATATTAAATAATGGAAATAATTGTTGGAGCTCTAAAATTTATTTATTTCAAGGGATAGAGTATAACTGCTGATGTTCGAGAATCTCAAAGTGTCTACTTGAAGCCAGAGCAAGGAAAAAGTAGCATTACTTTTTACATTACCTGAAAAGTAGCATTACTTGAAGCCAGAGCTAGGAAAAAGTAGCATAGTTTGGGTAAACTTACATTGGAAGGAATCAATATTGTCAAGAAGAAGTCGCAATTAAAGTATTGGAAATTCGGAAGGTCGAAAAAATTGAAGGTGAAAATTTTAGTAGAAAAATTAATTTGAATTCAGTTTATTGAATGAGATAATTACAAAAAAAAACACATTACAAGATAGAACTCTGGCTAAACATCAAGTGAAGCAAAAAGATGAAAACAGGGGCTAAGAAATTCTGATAAAGAGGAACTGAAATCTTACAAAATCTAGCGTCAGGATTTTCACCACGCCCTCACCAAATCATTAAAACTGTACTTACTCAAACCGAATTGACTTTAAATTTTCAATGATTACTTTTCCGATGTTTTTGTGTGCAATAAGAGAGGGAGCTGTTTCCCCTAAACGAAAGCTCTTTATTATCCTTTTTGGAACAAATGAAAAAAATTAATAACTGAAGCCTTCTTCTCAACTTCCATGAGGAAAACAACGCTTTTACCAGAGTTAGTGTTTTCATTTTTGATCCCACTCAAACTTGAAAAGTTCTAATTAGTTATACTTGGTTTTCGAAGTATTAATATTGACAGATATTCTAAAGAAAATGCAATAGTAAGACTTAAATTTTCCTCTTGCGGTCCAATTGGCTTGTAGATTATACATAAAGAAAACTGTGGACAAGATTTATGGACAAAAGTAGAAACCACATAAAGCAACAAGAAATTTCATTTTCAGTTCTCTTTAGAGTACCCAGATTACTTCCATGCGTCAGAAAGTTCACAATTCATAACAATAGTCCAGAGGGGACAAAATCAGGCGATTTTTTATAGAAACAAGAACACATGTTTTATGATCACAATAGTCCCTTGTTAAATTAAATCACAGAAAAATGACTAGAAATGGTACTGTTTTAGTATTCTGTAATGGTCAGTGCTATTTTTCTTAGTGGTAAAGCTTCTTGGACAAAAAAAATTGATTTTACATTTACCGTTATCATCATGTCAAAATTTAGAGCAATATTCATTTTTTGACAACACAAATAACATTATGACAGAGTATTTCAAAACTGTCTTTCAAAAAATTGTATATCTCACTCATTTTGGATTTTGGCCTCCAGCTTTTTTATGAGTTGTGCTAATACAATTCGAAGAAAAAACAAAATAAATTAAAACAGAAAATGTATTTATTTATGTGAAGCAATCCGGCAACAATATTCGTATAACATCATTGACTCAATTTAACGAGACACCTAAAATTTCAAGGTTAGACCAGTTGATTTTTAATCAAATATATCGTGCCAAAACTTCCACCAACTGCACATATTACAAACTGAACCAGACAGCTGTTGAAAAATCCTAATTTCTGAAGAATATATCCGCCATATAAAGCCTCCCCTATCGTCACTCCGAGGCCATAACACACACTGTATAAAGCAGACATATAAGAGTTTATCTGTTCAGATTTTTCTTTTCCGCTTTCTTCGAAGCACTTTCTTAACAGGGGTGCAAAAGATACCAACGCAGCCGACGATCCGACTCCAGTTATGACCAATACCAGTTCCACATAAATTAGGTTGTTGACAAAATTGAAATATCCAGGAATAGCCAATAAAACCAGAGAAAATGAACTCAAAATACAGCCGAAAACTGTGAATGACAAGACACCATAACCGTTATCTGTAAAATATCCAAACACTGGCGCAATTACAGCGCGCGTTATTGTGAATGGCAGGAAACATAAACCTTGTTCCTCTTTAGATAATCCGAACTGGGAGAGCAAAAACGGACCAAAACTTACAAACACAAACCCAATGGAGGTTGTTGTTGATGTAACCGATATGGATAAACAAATAACGACTTTATTTTTCACAAAATCAAGAACTGATAGCTTCAAATTCGAACGGTTTTCATCTTGAATTAATTTTGTACGACATGTTGGCTCGCTGACTTCTTCCTCCATAAATTTACCAGAATCGGGGTTCTTTGGTGTTGATTCACTTGTTTTGTTTGGTAGGACAAAAAACGTAATCACAGATAGAAATATTTGTAATAAACCTGCAGCCAAAAATGGGAAGCAGTAACATCCGAAGCTGAAGAAAAAACTTCCGAAGGGCGTCCCGATAATAAAACCTAAACTAGCAGCCATTGAAACGTAGCTTAGAACTTTCCCAGTATCATTAGGAAAAATGGAAAACAGCAAAGACGTCCCTGAACAGAAATAAATTCCTACTGCAAAACCGACTAAACATCGTAATAAAATACTTGTCGCCACGAAAACTTCAAATGAATTGATAAAAATAAGTTGGCCAAAAATAATTATAAATATTCCAGCAGCAACAGAAAATAAACAAAAAGTTATCCGTCTGTGATCAACATTTGTCACTGTCATAAACAAAAGAGATGAAACTAAGTAGGAAACTTCATAAGCAGCGACTACAACTCCAGTTGTCGACTCCGAAATATCATTTTGGGCAAAAACTGTAGGAAGAAACGGGCTCCATACTGTTTCGTTTATTCCCATTACCATAAATATTGACAAAATAAAAGTGAGAGAAACTGTTCGTCCATTTTGAGAAGAATGCTGAATCTTGTTATGGTCAAACATGATCGCTAAACTCAATGAAAATGTTAATCGTTTTTCGTTATAACCAATTATAAAAGTCCGGTTCTCTTTGGTTTGTTGCTATGAAGAGGATGTTTGAAAAATAATGTAAGAAATAAAAATCTTATAATTTGTCCAACTGAAATGGTTTTGTCAACAACTATATCGCTTTAAATCGCTGTATTTCGTTGAAGTTTTTTTATGAAGTAAACGAAAATCAGTAAATGAAGATTTCAAACTTGCCACACGAAGAGGAATTTTCAAAATCGGCTTAGAGAAGTTTATTTTCGTATGATAAGATTGAATGCAATTAAATTATAAAAGAACAAATTCAAATGAACTCAAGATTGAAGTTTCTACAAGACAAATTATGTTCTCACGGCTCTGCATTATTCAAGCCAGAAATAAAAGTAGAAAAATCAAAAAGTAATCATAACAATAAAACAAACATCCAAAGCATGATTGAACTTGACCAGATTGACAAAATATTCAAACATACTGTCAAAACTTGATTAAAACTCGAATTTTGTAAGCAGATGGCGTAGATTTTAAAGTTTGTCGACAAGATTGTACAAATGTTTGTCACAAAATTACAAAATTATTATCAAGAAACTGCGTGATAAGCATACCTAAAATCTGTAAATTGAATTTCGTGATTAGAGTAGTTATTTTTCATAGCGTAAGACTAACTCAGTCAGTGATATTTTTGTACTCGCTCCCTGCTCCAACACTTCAATTTTCTCTATATAGAAGTAATTGATGTTTTTTTGTATTTTGTATATATTTTATGGGATTTTAATGTAAAAATGGGGATACCCATAAGCTCAAATATCAACAAACTGATTTGATCTTAGGCTTTTTTGCAAAACCAAACTTTGATACGTAGCTCTTGCATTGTTTGTATAAAGAGATACTACAATTTAGTGTATGCATTAGACAATTTATTAACCAAATTATATTTATGTCAAACCTTGTCGATAACTTTTTGGTTTTTAAACATAATAAATCGACGGTATCGTCGTTTTTTCTAGCCAGAGATGACGAAAATTCCTTAAAAATTTTTAGTCGGAATCGTCGTTTTTTGTCTGGTATTTTACATGGGAAATATTTAGTATCGTGGTTCCTAAACGTAAAAGAGATTTGGTATCGCCGTTCTTTAATGTAGCAGAGATTTCTGTAATCGTTTTTTAAAAGTAAAAGAGATTCGGAATATAAGAGAAACACCATGAACATTTATATTCTGGGTTTTTACCGCAAACTAATCCAGCAGAGCGGACACTAAAATGGATAAGTTGGCATGTTCGGTTTCCAACGCAACAAACCTCCACAAACTTTGCTTGTAGACTTGAAGAAAGTATGTAAAGACTCAGTGAATGAGAAATAATCAAAAAAGTTCTCTTCAAGGTTCAGCAAGTATATTACACCTTTGATTTCAGGAATATTATAGAAAATTTGAGAAGGTGCTAAAAAGAGTCTTCAGTATTTTTGCACATTATTTTTCTAAGAAATACGTTTGATAATCCTGCAAGATTAACGTTTGACTACATTATACACAGAAAAATAAAATTTTCTGCGGGTACGAAACTGACAATTTCTTACGTCTAAAAAACGAACAAACTAACGATCTCATTGCGTTTAAATGGCGAATATACCTACTCTTCTAACTCCGAATAGACCAAATCTCTCTTGCGGCCAAGCACGACGATGCCGAATCTTTCTTACGATCTACACAGAGAATGCCGAGAAAACCCGGACGTATAGACATTTTTTTACGTTTGAAATCAAACATAACAAAGATTTCTTACAAATTTCTGTAAAATTCTTACAATTGATATACTACAAAAAACAATGAAAGTAAAAATTGAGGAACCCAAATTTTACCGAATTCAGCGTTCAAAACCGCCACTCTTCAATCCTTTTGCACATTCACCTTCATTCTTATATTTCCATAGCAGTTTTTGTTTTTGACTTCTAAACCCGTGTGATCAGACATAAGAAAAGATTACTCTCGAACTGGGTTTGAGTTTCAAAACACCATCACAATCTTCCTCCAAACTTGATATGCGAAAAAATATGGAGCTTATCATTTTGGTATTTTACTTGAGAAATAATTAGTATCGTGGTTCCTAAGCGTAAGAGAGATTTGGTATCGCCGTTCTTAAATGTAGCAGAGATTTCTGTAATCGTTTTTTAAAAGTAAAAGAGATTCGGAATTTAAGAGAAACACCATGAACATTTATATTCTGGATTTTTACCGCAAACTAATCCAGCAGAGCTGACACTAAAATGGACGAGTTGGCATATTCGGCTTCCAACGTAACTAACCTCCACAAACTTTGCTTGTAGACTTCAAGAAAGTATGTAAAGACTCAGTGAATGAGAAATAATCAAAAAATTCTCTTCAAGAATCAGCAAGTATATTGCACCTTTGATTTCAGGAATATTAAAGAAAATTTGAGAATGTGCTGAAAACCAGTCTTCAGTATTTTTGCACATTATTTTTCTAAGAATTACGTTTGATAATCCTGCAAAATTTACGTTTGACTACATTATACACAGAAAAAAATTTTTCTGCGGGGAAGAAACTGACAATTTCTTACGTCTAAAAAACGAACAAACTAACGATCTCATTGCGTTTAAATGGGGAATATACCTACTCTTCTAACACCGAATAGACCAAATCTCTCTTGCGGCCAGGCACGACGATGCTGAATCTATGTAGGTATATCTATATACCGAATCTATATTTAGTATCGTTGTTCCTAAGCGTAAGAGAGATTTGGTATCGCCGTTCTTAAATGTAGCAGAGATTTCTGTAATCGCTTTTTAAAATTAAAAGAGAATCGGAAATTAAGAGAAGCACCATGAACATTTACATTCTGGATTTTTACCGCAAACTAATCCAGCAGAGCGCACACTAAAATGGTCAAGTTGGCATGTTCGGTTTCCAACGTAACAAACCTCCACAAACTTTGCTTGTAGACTTCAAGAAAGTATGTAAAGACTCAGTGAATGAGAAAAAATCCAAAAAATTCTCTTCAAGGATCAGCAAGTATATTACACCTTTGATTTCAGGAATATTAAAGCAATTTTGAGAAGGTGCTAAAAAAGAGTCTTCAGTACTTTTGCACATTATTTTTCCAAGAATTACGTTTGATAATCCTGCAAAATTAACGTTTGACTATATTATACACAGAAAAATAAAATTTTCTGCGGGGAAGAAACTGACAATTTCTTACGTCTAAAAACGAACAAATTAACGATCTCATTGCGTTTAAATGGGGAATATACGTACTCTTCTAACACCGAATAGACCAAATCTCTCTTGCGGCCAGGCACGACGATGCCGAATCTTTCTTACAATCTACACAGAGAATGCCGAGAAAACCGGACGTATAGACATTTTCTTACGTTTGAAGCCGAACATAACAAAGATTTCTTACAATTTTTCTTAATCTACTACAAAAAAACCATAAAAGTAAAACTTGAGGAACCAAAGTTTTACCGCATTCAGCGTTCAAAACCGCCACTCTTGAAGCCTTTTGCACATTCACCGTCGTCATTCTTATATTTCCATAGCAGTTTTTGTTTTTGACTTCTAAACCCGTGTGATCAGACATAAGAGAAGATTACTCTCGAACTGGGTTTAGATTTCAAAGCACCATCACAATCTTCCTCCAAACTTGATATGCGAAAAAATATGGAGCTTATCATTAGTTTTTACTAATTTTTCTTGCTAAATATACTCAACTGGAGTTCGTCTTTAGCTAAGTGCTGTTTTGTCAGTTTCATTACCTAAATTCATGACCTTCGTGTTGTCACTTATTATAGGAAAAAGGTTTTTTTTTGTGTAAAAGCCAAGAATTTGCATTTTACTGCCATCGATCCCGCAGGTCTAATTCTTGTGGAAGAAAATTATGAAACATTTGAGCTGAAGAGCGTTAATAAAGCAATTTTAACGATTTTTTTTGGATTTCAAAACTCCAGGACAATCTTCCATCCTCCATTATTCCACATTGAAAGGGTGTTGGAAGCTCGTCAACGAATTTTGCTATCTCGTGGAGCTAAATTTACGCCACCAGAGTTTGTCTCGCCAATAAATTGTTTCTAGAGCTATGTCTCATTTTGTTCTTCAGTTGGACTTGACAAAAAACGGTCCGTGATTCTGGTTGATCACAAGCCATTAAAAATATCTATTTGCGTTTAAAGACCTTTAAAGAAGTTTAAAGATAATTCAAAACTTGCAAGATTCTTGCAAGTATCTGGCAAGATGTCAATCAAAGCAGAAAAAAGTTATGGTACTATTGTTCTAAAAAACCCTTGAAGCAAATTATTGTTTTTTAACAAGGTACTAAGCCAAAATCAATGGAAAAAATTTTAGCCGGATTTGAAATTTTGCAAAGATCTAGTAAGAATATTGCAGATTTATAAAACTCTGTAAGTGATATTGTGTATTTTTGGTAGCTTAAACTCACTGAAAATCAAATTATTTGACTGTAACCAGGATTTTTGATCAGCAGAACTGATTCTATTTGACTTTTTTCTAAACAAAATTTGAATGTGAAATCTTACAAGAATCTTGCAAGAGTTTGAACTCCAACACTCTTTTCCGACAAATAACTAAACATCCAAAATCTTTCTTGAAGTTCAAAATACTAAATAAACAAAAAAAATTGTTTTTTTTTCTTAAATTTTTCACAGAAAATTTTTATAGGGAAATTAAGAGTCGGATTTCTTTATATTTCTTGCAAGGTACCGCGCCAAAAATCTCATGATTAGAAGCAGAAAGGAGTTTTTAAATTGCCTTGTTTATAAGTTGATTTTGATGCAAATATGGATACTTTTAAGCCCACTGTTAACGTTTTTGGCTTAAAGCGATATACCTCACTCAAACAGTTTTTAAGACATCAGAGCCCGGGGTGAAAAGGGAGGAGTGGAGATCTACAAAAGCATACTGCAAAATCTCAAAACAGTCGGTTTTCAGCTTGATTTGAGATCATTTTCCGACAACCTGTTTGCTTTTTCATACAAAGTGAATTACTGGTTTTTGGAATTACTGGTTTTTGATTTATCGGTTTTTGCATTTTTGTTTGTATTGGAGAACTAAGTAAGTGCTGCTTCCATTACCGTACTATATCAGTACTCCTATAGTTTGTTTCAGTAACTCCGCCACTTCCAGTCCCAAGCCCGGAATGGAAAATGAGGAAGGAGGAATTACAAAAATCATAATGGGAAATTCCAAAATAGACTTCAGTAGATAATAAAATGAAGTATAAATATGACTTCAGTAGATTTTCCGACGGTTGATTAACTATTTCATCTCAACCAACAGCAGAAAACAGCCAGGTAACCACGACAAAATACTAAATGTAAATTCAGTATCTTTCAAAATTCTTGCGAGATGGAGACAAATCTTGTACGAATCTTGAAAGTTGGATGCAAATCTTGAAGGAATCGTGCAAGATGGATACTTATCTTGTAAGATTCTTGCTGCAAAAATGGAAGAACTATGCATCCCCTTGCAAGAGTTCTTGCTATTTTCTTGCATAATTTTAAACATTTTCATCACTAGGAGAAGAGCGATATTTTAAACAACATAATCTCACTATAATGTAAGAAAAGCGGTTAATAGTGTTGAAATAAAACGGTTTTCATCCGCAGATTTAACCGATAATTGCAGTGAAATCGGTCGAGCTTTGAATGATTTGCAGTTTATAGTGGTGAAATTTTTGTGAGATTTGCAGCTGAATTTTCCATTTTCAACGCTTTCACTGCAATACTTTCCTACAAAAATTGTTTACGGGATCAACTCGCCGACCTCTTGCGTGACTCCATCTTCCACTGCGCGGACTTCCACCCAGTGCGGGGATTTTTCTTTTGAATTTAAATCAGTTTCACGCCACTTTTATAAAATATAAGCGTTTAATTTGTGCGAACACTCGGATTTCTGATTGTAAATTTTTATAAAATTAGCAGTTACAGCGATAAAATTTTTTTCATTTCAGCGCGAAATGACTAATACAAATCTTACACAACATCACAGCAAAATAATTTGCGGTGACTTTTTTGCCGATGAGCTGACGAAAGGTGTGCGGACTGAAACCAAAAATGATGAACCAAACGAAAAATCAGAAGGCTAAACAAGACAAGCGAACAAGATAAAATCCAAATCAAGAATGTTCGAAGTATTTTCTTTGGAAGTGAAATCAACGTTAAACGAGCACTTATTATTTCGGCACAATAGTATGGCGGACTGAGAAGGTAAATGACACGATGTACAGAGCGATAAAATGATTAATAACAAATTGAACTAGTTCAATTAATAATTGCAGTAAAAATAACCTCTATTTTAGAAACGTTATATTACTACTTAATATTTTTTTGCTAAACCACATTTAACGCATGCTAAATGTTTGTTTCTGCATCTGCTCTATACTTTTATCTGAATAACTTTAACAGCAGAGATAAGCATTACGCTGACTAAATGTTATTTAATACTATGAAGCGAATCAAGCTTATTGAGAGCTCAGCTCGTTTGATCAGAAGAGATATTAAAACAAAACTTTTGCTATATAAAAAGACAAATTAAATTGAAATGTAAAAAATCATCATTGGTGTCGATGGAGGCATAGAAGGTATTTAAAATATGTCACGATAAAAAGTACCACATAAACAGTACATTTTTAAACTTAATGTTGGTTTCCTAATGTAGGCGTAGATCTTGCATATTTAGCGTTGAATTTAGGGTAGATCTTAAAAATTTTGAGTTGAACTTAGCGTAGATCTTACATATTTAGCGTTGAAATTAGCGTAGATCTTACATATTTTGCGCTGAATTTAGCGTAGAACTTACATAATTAGCGTTGAATCTAGCGTAGATCTTATATATATTCTGCATTGAGTTTAGCGTAGATTTTACATGATTTTGCGTTGAGTTTAGCGTTGACCTTAGATAATTTTGCTTTCTGATTTCTTTGCGGGGGGGGGGTACGTTGGGTAAGAGGGGATAAGTGGGGGCGCATGTTGCGGTTGGATACGTGTGGGGAGTAGGAGGAGTTGGTGGCGGTGGAGGGTAAGTGACGGGAGGGGGGGTTGTGCGTTGGGTGGGTTACATTGCGTGTAAGTGGGGGGAGGGGGGTACTGCGTGGGGGGATGGTACGCTGGGGCAATTTTTATCGATTTTATCTAAAACAGAAACCGATTGCGTGCAAGAGAAAGTGGAAAGAGTTGAAAAGACAGAAAAGTAGAGCAAAATTTGATCGAAAGTCGAATCTAAGCTGAATTCAACACAAAATTATGAAAGGTCAATTCTAAATTCAAGGCAAAATTATATAAGATCTACGCTTAGAAACGCAAAAACTGTGCCAAACTTGATGATATAGTCAGATATTTAAAGAGTGCAATTCCAGAGAAAATTAGGATTCTGTGCCAAATGGTATTAAAACCGATAAGAAAAGATGAAAACAGGGGTTCGATTTACATATCCAGAGCTCTATGCGTTGGTTTTTTTGTAAAGTCAACGCTAAATTCAACGCAAAATATGTAAGATCTGCGCTAAAATCAACGCTAAATATTTACGATCTACGCTAAATTCGACGCAAAATATGCAAGATCAACGCCAAAATCAACGCAAAATATGTAAGATCTACGCTAAATTTGACACAAAATACGCAAGATCTACGCTAAATTTAATGCATTCAACGCAAAATTATGTCAGAAAATTGCGGTGAATTTTCCAATTTGTCAACGCTAGTTACCGCTGATCTTAATTAAATTTGGCAAAATTCCTCGGACCGAGGATTCACTACTAAACGATGAAATTTCTTGGAACTCGTTCTGAGTCAGTTCTGATTGACACTCCTGAGGCGTTTCTGTGATCGAAGGTAAGATGCTCGAAATTCGGAGTTCAAGCACAAAAGATGACTTATCGAGATTAAATTTTCAAAGGAAAAAGGGTTTGTTGGTCTTTTTTTAAAAATATCTAATTTTTTTCTTTGATTCAGTTCAGAGTTCTCTTGCTTACTCATTCGTCTTTTTCCCCTTTTCCTTATTTTTTTCTTTGAATGTTTTTTTTTTGTTGGGAAAGCGGACAATGCAGTAGCTTAGAAGATAGGGAGCTTAGGGTACTTCATAGTAGAAAGTTAGATAGAAGTTTTTTATCATGGATGGATACAAAAGACAAAAATACATTTTCTTTTTTCGCCAGAAAACACAGACTGAGATGACTCTTTACTATTTTCATGATCAATACTTTGTAGCTATAGTCAGCTTGTCATATAGTCACATAACAATGTAAACATCATTTTGCGTCGATTTCATCTTAGATCTCATTCGAGTTTTGGACAATTTTTGCTTTTCTCTCTTTTCAACTCTTTCCACATTATCTTCCACGCAACCGGTTTCTGAAGCTTTCAAAAAATCGCAAAAAATTGCCCCTCCCACGTCCCCCCCCCCCCAAATCAGTACCCCCCATGTAACCCACCCTACTACATGTATCCCACCCCCACTATCATCCCCCCCCCCAATCAGCGCCCCCACACTTACCACCCTTCCCCCACCTCCCACGTACCCCACACCCAAGTACCCCCCTCCTCGCCATCCGCACACTGCCCCACACGTACCCCTCCCCCCTCAAATTAAGAAAAATATTGAAAGATCTAAGCCAAACTCGACGGAAAATATAAAAGATCTACGCTAAAGTCAACACAAAATCTGTAAGATCTACGTTAAATTCAACGCAAAATATGTAAGATCTACGCTAAAATCAATGCAAAATATGTAAGATCGACGCTAAATTCAACGCAAAATATTTAAGATCTACGTTAAAAAGAACGCATAATTTGTAAGATCTACGCTAAATTCAACGCAATATATCTAGGATCCACGCTAAATTCAACGCAAAAAATGTAAGATTGGCGGTGAATGCGTTGAAAATATGTAAGATCTACGCTAAATTCAACGTAAGATATGTAAGATTTACGCTAAATTCAGCGCAAAATATGTAAGATCAACGCTAAATTTAACGCAAAATATATAAGATCCACGCTGAAATCAACGCAAAATATGTAAGATCTACGCTAAATTCAACGCAAAAATATGTAAGATTGGCGGTGAATGCGTTGAACTTATGTAAGATCTACGCTAAATTCAACGTAAGATATGTAAGATCTACGCTAAATTCAACGCAAAATATGTAAGATCAACGCTAAATTCAACGCAAAATATGTAAGATCGACGCTAAATTCAACGCAAAATATTTAAGATCTACGCTGAAATCAACGCAAAATATGTAAGATCTTCGCTAAATTCAACGCAAAAAATGTAAGATTGGCGGTGAATGCGTTGAATTTATGTAAGATCTACGCTAAATTCAACCTAAGATATGTAAGATCTACGCTAAATTCAACGCAAAATATGGCAGATCAAGGCTAAATTCAACGCAAAATATGTAAGTTCTACGCTAAATATCAACGCAAATTATGTAAGATTGGCGTTGAATGCGTTGAATTTATGTAAGATCTACGCCAAAGCGCTGATCTTACATAAATTCAACGCTTTCAACGCCAATCTTACATAAAGTTGCGTATTTTAGCGCTGACACCTCGGTCTGGGTATTACCGGGATAGCTGAATTCATCTCCAGGATTGATGGTTCAACGCTAGAAAATGCTAAGAAAGGAAACAAATGCAATGACAGGTAATGCAAGATACTGTGAGTGGTTGTAGGAGTTAATAAATTGACTGATTGTAGGCCTTAACTATTCAATGATAGCGTCGATTAAAATTTCTCTGTTCAGGAAGAGCGAATTAACTTCAAAAAGAATAAACATGAAATATTTATGCTCAGCTTCAACTGTTCAGATTACAAAAAAAAAAATCGAGTTCCTGCAGAAGCAAGGGCCTATTTTAAACAAAAATTACCAACGTTCTATATTTTTAGGGCCAACTTTATTATAGGTACACCTTCTGCACTTAGTGACACCCATGTTGCAGAGCGGGTTAATGGAAATTAAAAACAAATTTTTTTGAAGAAATATTGGAGAAAGTGCACTTAAAGTGAGTTGAATACACAGGGGAGCTAAATAGTTCAAGTCTGTGTAACACAAAACGTTAGAGCCAGTGCTTTTTAAGTGTGTATTGCGAATCCGAATCGATAAAATGCTTTAAGAGGCTACCATCACTGTCAATTTTTAAAGTCAATTTGAGGGCATGCGATTCAGAATTTACGATATAATCATGGAAAAAATAAATGTGAAATTGGGGAAAGAGTACTGAAGTAGTGAATAAATACTGTCTCAAGAGAGGGGTTTTATCCTACGATATTTAAACATGGGATAATTGGGGGCTATCCAGGACGGAAAGGGATTAATTTTCTTTCTTTATCAGATGTGATTATGTAAAACTATTTCCAGGGTGGCAAACTTGTTTTCGGTCAAAGAGAGGTGCTTAAAACTTTGTTATAAATTCCATTTGGTTCCGATAAGACATGCAAAAGAACAATTTATTGAAACGTATTTTAGCACTCATAAACTCAAATTTTAAACGGTTAGGAATTCAGAGATCAAAGTTTAGGAAGTTAGGAACAAGTTTATTGTCTGCCTGCAAATTTAAATGCTGGTTCTTCTGCTTAATCGCTTCTACTTTCACCGCAATCATTAGCTTCATAATTAATGAATTGGTTTGAGGAGGAAGAGCTGGAGCTGGTGGTAGCATCAAAATCTACAATGTCATCGCAATCAATATCGCACTCGTTAATAATACTTGTCATTGCAAATCCCCGGTGAGTTGTTTCCCATTCTTTAGAGCTTTAACTTATTGCTGTATCCGGCGCAACAAAACTATTATTATGGTCACAGCTTGGACTCGAATCTAGGAGAAGGTGAGTATATTTTTCCACATTTTTGTAGTCCCACTGTACTTCATCGCTATCCCCAAAAAAATCTTCGACTCTGCAGTGATCAATTTTATAGTGGCCGAATGGTAGTGCTTTAATTCCCTCATTCAAAATATGGCGTTCATTATCAAAAGCGAGAGACATATTTTATTCGTTGAAGCCATAGAATATGCTTTTCCGAAACAATCCTGGTGTTTTTAGCGCACAGTGTACTAACAGACACAAGTATATTATTGCAGTCTGCATGTCGAAGCAAATTTTGGGCTGCCCTGGTTATTCCTTTGGCGAACACTTTTCGGTTATCTATGAAAAGAAAAAAGCAATTAAATCAAGACAATCATACAATTGAGCTGGTACTTTGCTAGTTTTTTTTGAGTGATTAAACGTAAAATACTCACGAGTAGAAGTAATGCCTTCAAGTTTCGGCTTCAGGCATATAAACTCTGTTATATTATCCCCAGCAAATTTTTCTTTAAATTTTAAGCTATTGATTTTTTTCGCTGTACAGTTCGTGATCTTTTGGGTAATTTGAGAAGTCACACTAATGGAGAACATTGCCTCCTTCACTGTAGAGATCTTCACAAATGATCCGATTAGCAAACTATTTGTATCACTGTAGAGTAATCGACAGTCAAATGAAGATCCAATTGTTCCATAGTGAAACTGATACATGGAGTATTTCGTTCGATCAAGTATTGTAGCCCCTTCTATAGTTGGTGTACTCTAATAGATCTTTCCTGGGCTGGAAGAGAAAGCTGCCATGTTCTAGCCAAACACTTTGAATTTATCCAACTTGAACTTGCTTACTATGGTTAGGGTTCGTCTTGCGTCTCTCATATGCTCAATTTTCATCTATCGATGTTTCGATTCGCAGTTTTTCCCATAAACGGCGATGTTCATTAGTTTATAGAAACTCTTCTCAAATTTTTTCAAAGCCGCTTGTCTCTTCTCACTGTTCAGGGTTATATAGCATGTTAGCCGATTGTTTTGAGTAAACTGTAGCACACGATGCATATTCCTAACCACTAATCTCAAGTTAACATCCAATTTCAACAGCTTGTAATGCAGCACATAATGTTCTTTGTCGAAGAAAGTCTGTAACTTTTGAGGGGGATAAGATAAAACTCTCGCAAACTTACTTGGTAGTCGCTGAGCCAGTCATCCTCAACAATTTTTTTCCCAGGTGCGAGGGGAAGTCCTGATGGTTATCGTGTAGACTTGCTGGGTATTGCAAGTCGACTTTCAAGAAGTAACCGACATGGTTATCATCGGGACAGTTTAGTATCGCAGCCGGTGTAATATCAGAATCTAGCGAGGGAGTTTCAAAATCAGAACGAGGGAGTTTTTCATTCTGTATGACGCCACCGTACAAGGGATTGGCGTCCACGCAGAAACCAAATATCGAGGGTTGTGAAGAGTCATAATCTGGTAAAAACTTATTAATTTCTGTAATTTTTCTCATCTCTTAGACTGAACACACTCCCCCACGTACTGCACCTTCTATCATACCGAGGTGCTCGCGTTCTGTAGGCATTTCGACTTCCAATTTGCATAATCTCATGGATGTTTCCTTAGCCATATTTGGCAGTGTGTAAAAGCGCATAAAACCGAGTTTAAAGGTGGAGAGACTGAGCTTTCTGTGGAACTCACAAACGTATGCGAAAAGAGCGCAATCAGTTTTCAGGTATGCATCGTGGTAGTCTTGTGGAGTTTGACAATTCAGAGTGTTTCACATTGCCTTGGCGTGGTTCAAGGTTTCTTGAGTTATTGTTACTGCGTTTCCTTCTAAAGTGTTACGTCAATTATTAAGAGGCGGCAAGGAGTTTTCACTGAACTTTTCTCGACCGCTAACATATGAATAGGTATAATATCCTTTTTGCCGAAGGCGCTTCAATTCTGTTGAGGATAGGTTAGGAAAAACAGATGAAAGTATTCAAAAACGATCTCTTGGTAAAATGTCAACCAACTTTTTAGAGACGATTTCATTATTTAGAATGAACCAATAAACCTCAGATTTTCATATTTTTTTATCACTTTTCCATCATCTAGGGTTATGGTCTCCACGAGTACTACATAATTCAATGAAACGTATTTTCCATCAATAGACGGAGTTACACTTACAGTCGTTGGTGGCTCACAAGATTGCAGGGCTAAACAAATGTAATGATGATCAAAATTTTGTATATTATTGCCCAATAAAGGGGTAAAATTGACGTTCCTTCGTGCTGAGTTGCTATTTTCATGAGCCCAGCCAAGGAATTGTCCGCTGTAGTCGCAGTGATCCAGATCATTTGATGACTATTCATCATTATCGTTAAAGGGCTTTTTACAGATCCAACCCTCGCTAGCAGCACTTTTCGGATAATGTCTACGGTCGCCTCTGAAGAAAGGAAATTATCGTTTGCGCTTGTATATATCCTTGGCTAGTGTGAATAACATGCTTATAAAAATATTAAGCAATCTTAAGAGCTGTCCACGTGGAAGAAGATGGGTTTTGTTGATTTATGATCAATTACCTCAAATTAAAACCTACAGGACACGTGTTTTTTTTAATAACTCTGGTGTTTGAGTTGTACCCGTGGGATGTGTATACTGCTACTGGACACAAGAAGGATCCAAAGTCAAAGTAAAAGGCTACTGGAACAAACCAGATAGCGGCCGGGTTTTTGAATATATATATATATATATATATATATATATATATATATATATATTTATATATATATATATATATATATATATATATATATATACATAAATATATATATAATTGCCCGAGCTGGTAACCGAACAACAGCCGGCGCTTTTTAACAGCTGGTCTCCATATGTTCGGTAAGCTTTGGAAGGCCTTCTTCACACAAACTGAAACATTTCCAGCAAGTTTGAAACGTAAAGTGGAGTTTGGTTTTTGTGAGTTGATAGACTACTTTAACCAAAATGGTATCAATACATAATGGTAACAGTCAGCTTCGTATAAAACCAATAGGTCCATTGTGAAGTTCAAGACAAACTTTGACACTCTGAGTGGAAATAAGTTTCTACCATCGTGACCAAAAACGTTGATTTGAATTTCATTGATATTTCGAATTGATTGATGTCATCTAGCCCAATGGGCGTTTCGAAGTAACCTGTTGGTTTATGAAGGTTGGCTTGCTTGTAAGTTTCGGGTGAAGGTTTGTTTGTGTGTTAGTTCCTTCCTGGTTGATCTAAGCTGATATTGTTATCCTTTTGATATGCAGCAATATAGCAACGAAGCAATTTGCGTCCTCGTGGTTACGGATATTAAGTAAACTTAGGCAATTTTGTAATTTTGAAGGTAATGCAACGTACGACTAGCCGGTTATAGGTCGGTAGTATGCAAAGTTCACAATTATATTGATAAATTTCTCAAGCATCCAACTACTACCATTAGAGGCAAATGTCGTTAGCAATATCATCATCTTCTTGAGCATAGTCCAGAAGGTCTCAAGCTAAATCCCTGACTATAAACGGATGTCATGAGCGGATTTGCATAATTTTCAAAAAACTCATCTTCCTGACCTTCGTTTTGACTAGGTTTTCGGAGTTGAAGATGAGCACCAAATTTAACTTTTTGTGATCCTTGTGAGAGTTTTGGTTCTATAAGCGAATGGATTTGTGGTTTGTGCTTGAGCATGAACAGAGCAAGGTCTGCGTTGGCTTGTGTTGTTCATGGCGGCAGATTGTAGCTCTCAAGGGTACCATTAAGGATAGTTTCAGCCTGCGCTTGAGTTGATTGGAATTGATCGCCAAAGACAGGAAAAGAATGCAAAGAACTCACATGCTGAGCAATTTGTCTGGCGTCGTTAAAACCCGTATAGTAGGACCGACAAAAATTTGTAAAAATTTTGTTGACAAGTCCTATTGTGTTGCTCCAGTTCAAAAAGTTTTCAACAAGTGAATGTACAAATACAACAGGATAAGACTGGTAAACCTACTTCGTCGGGATGGTAGCGACGCTCATGTCGAGATTGATTTCCTCTGTTAGCAAAAAAAGGCTGAACAAATATTTGCAATAAAGGCTGAAAACGATAATTGAAAAATTCAAGATTCAAAAGTTAGCAGAGGTAAAACCAACTTTTGTAAACATGTAACTCAACTACAAATGGCGAACTTATTTCTATTCCAAACGAGGCTCTTTTCAGAAGCGTGCAGTTCAAACTTTCAAAATCATCGAATCTGATTGAATAATAAGAGCGTGCGTTTACTATTTTATCCCACTATAGTCAACAACTATGATCATATCAAATTTTGTTGAACTAAAAGTACCGCTTAACATTTACCTTTCCTACTGAACAACACTGACATGATAAAACTTGTTTGATATTTTCGAATCTTTATTACAATATACAGAAAAACTTTTCTAAACCATGGATTGTTCCCTTAGTTATTAGGTATATGTTGTGATAGGCCAAAGCATATTAATTGCAGTTTAATGATTTGTTTAAAGAAACTTTATGTCAATTCATAGTAAAGTTTTATGAACTTTAATCATATATTTTAATCTTCTTTCTTCAATTTGATAGCTATTATGCTCTAATGACATAAAAGCAGAGAAAACATTTTTTCCGCCCTCTAGATGTAAAAATTCACTTCGTTAGCCTACCTAAAAAAATTTTTGATTTGATTTCCACAGAATTTTTGAAAAATATTTCCAAAACATCGCTGTTTGTACACTCTATTATATTTTAAGTACAAAGGATGCTTGGGACTTCAATGAAGCACAGTTTTTTTCAATGTCACGGTGTTTGAAGAGCTAATAAATCTACTAAAAGCAAATGAAATAATCATTTTTTTTATTAATATTGCAAAAAGAGTGATTTTTGTAGTTTTTTTTTCATTGTAGATGCTGATGAGTGCGTCTCACCATGTTGGACCTCTTAACAAAAATTTCTGCCCGGAAATTGAAATGTAGGACCCGACAAAAAAATCCCTCATCTTTGTCAGGAAAAAAGTTAGGTTTTCTGTCAATCATTATCAATCAATGTCATCACATGACAGATAATGACAAGCCCCATGTTGCAAGCTTTTTTCGATGACAGCTGTTATGAGATGATTTTGTCTCCAACCCCCAAAAAAATCGGTTTTTTAGAAAAAGTTTGGTGTGTCATTTTTAATTCGGGTACTTCAATTGCTAATTAATTGTTTGGAGGAGCCGTTTTTTGGCCCTGATCCTGAAGTATTCGTCTTTCGGCCCTGATCGGTGAAGGAGCCGTTTTTCGGCCCTGATCCTGAAGTAGCCGTTTTTTGGCCCTGATCGGTGAAGGAGCCATTTTTCGGCCCTGATCCTCATAACCAAAAGTGACAAGAATGTATCATTGATTACAAAATCCGTAGAAAAAGGTGAATTTTTTCTCAATAATTACTAATTCGACTAATAATGTGCTAATTAGCTGTTAATTAATGGTTAATTGTCTCATGAGGGATTGAGTTTAAATTGACGACCGTTATGAGCTTTTTTGTAGTGATAGTATCCAGCCAATAGTGAGTTTCATTTCAACTATATGTTGGAGCCGATTTTTTTGGGGTTCGACGGTCACCATGAAAAACAAAAAAAAATTCGTTGTTTTTCTCAACTTTTTTAGACAAAAGCTGGTCAATTTTGGTTAATTCATATCGATAACCCACAAAAATCACTTGTTGATGACGTTCACGTTTTGAGTTATCGTTCCATCAAAAAAATTTACTGAGCAAAAAACCGAAAAAATCTTAATTTTTACAAAAATTCCATTCTTTTTTCCTCCTTTTTGCTGAATAAAAGATGTTTTACTACAATAACTAACACCTGAAGGTATACACAACAGGAGTGCTGGTATTTTACCAGCATACTAAGAACAATTTAATTATAAGGTTTTAATTTGAAAAGGTTTTTTGCATTTTTTTGAAGCCTTTGTTCAAACCTGATTTTACATTTCAGGAGTTTTCACAACTTTTTTCTCAACCAATCAGAATTTTGGTTGCTTCCCGTTATATATTTCCTTCTAAACATGGAGAAATTCTGTCCATTTTGGGATTTTTCTCTCATGTTTTCTATCTGAACAATACTGTTTCCGTGACACAATTGAACATGTTTGAACATGACAATTTTTGTAAGTTCTGATTCTGAAGCTTGCTAGCTATGTAAATAGATTAAAAGAAGAGTGTTAATTTGCGAGCTATTTACAAACGCTAAACACGCGAAAGTGCAAAGGAAATAAAATTCAAAATTGAATAATTTGTTAGAAGCCTAATAAATTCCATTAGATAGTCTTCTTGTCTTCGTTTTTTTTGGTGCTGCGCACACTACTGGAGTTTCCAAGCAAATGGGTGTCTTGAAATTGGTTGATTGTGTCTGCTGTTGTGGCGTCTGAAAGTTTGAACCAGATAAAATACTGACATCAAACTGACCTCTACTTGGAAAATTGTCAGAGATCTTGGAGGTTGGAGTAAAAGCTGGGCTTGGATCCACAGCAGGAGTAGATCCATAAACACTCGGTGGCGGACTATCCGGTGATGATGGTGATGATTTGACACACCACATATCACCCAAATTGTTGAAGACTTGATATGTGCAGAGTTGATTCTCGAAAAACGGCGCAGAATCCCAGTCTGATGTGTACAAAATACGTCTCACTTCTTCCGGCAAAATTTCTTCAGTTTAAAGTGTTTGTGATATGGTTTTTGGTGAAAGGTGTCCTCCAGAAGTAATGATACTGCATTCAACTGGCTCCATTTTTGCGGTAGGGCAGCAATAGCATTAAAGAACACCTTCGGTATCAAACAATGCTGGTAAGCGTACCACAAATCTTTTTTTCTTCTCTGTTGTATCAGAGTGACAGAATTTTCAAACATTGTTTGGCAAACAAAAGGTCTCTCAAAAGAAATAGTAGACTACAAAACAATTTTCATGGACATTGTTTTGAAATTTGTTTTCAAGTGCGATCCAAACTTAACTGTTAAGTATGTGTTTGTTTTAAACAAGGTTCGCCTTATCGAAGATCAAACAAATGATTGGAGCCTTAGTCACACCTAGTTGCATAATTTATCTCTCTTTGTATATAACATGTGGTTTTTATTAGGCGCACTGTGGTGCCTTTACAGAGGAATTTGGGGTCATATCTGTTTTCTATGGGTTTGTATGTAAATTAAAATCGGTCTCTGCACTATACTATCAACGGTCATATCTGTTCTAACTTAACTTGTATGTAAAAACAACGTCCCTACACTATTAATGTTTAACTCTCTCCCACACGGAAGTGTGGGGTTGTGTTGACATTTTTTTTGCTTTATATACAAAACACTTGTACTTGTTATCTTTGTTCGCAAGTAGGTTCACATAAGTAATTGTTTTCTGGAGGTATGGTTTTTATCAACTATTATATAAGGTCACATACGTATAAAATTCTAAAATGAACAGTCTCAAGTACGCCGTTGGGCGTACTTGAGACTGTAGTTACCAATCACTTGGATTTAATTAAAAAAGTGACGACAATGTTCCTTTAGTTATTAGGTATATGTTGTGATAGGCCAAAGCATATTAATTGCACTTTTTTTTGATTTGCTTAAAGAAACTTTAGGTCAAATCAAAGTAAACTTTTATGAACTTTAATCATATATTTTAATCTTTTTTCTTCACTTTGATAGCTAATATGCTCTAATGACATAAAAGAAGAGAAACGATTGTATTTCAACCCTTTAGATGTAATTTTACACTTCAGTAGCCTCTATAAAAAATTTTGGTTTGATTTCCACAGAAATTTTGAAAAATATTTCAAAAACATCGCTTTTTGTACACTTTCTTATATTTTAGATACAATGAATGATTGGCACTTCATTGATGCACAGTTTTTATCAATGTCACGGTGTTTGAAGAGCTAATAAATCTACTAAAAGCAAATGAAATAATCATTTTTTTTATTAATATTGCAAAAAGAGTGATTTTTGCAGTTTTTTTTTTTCATTGTAGATGCTGATGAGTGCGTCTCACCATGTTGGACCTCATAACAAAAATTTCTGCCCTGAAACTTAAACGTATGACCCGACAAAAAGGTCCCTCATCTTTGTCAGGAAAAAAGTTAGGTTTTCTGTCAATCATGATCAATCGATGTCATCACATGACAGCTAATGACAAGCCCCATGTTGCAAGCATTTTTCGATGACAGCTGTTATGAGATGATTTTGTCTCCAACCCCCTAAATATCGGTTTTTTAGAAAAAACTTGGTGTGTCATTATTAATTCGGGTACTTCAATTGCTAATTAATTGGTTGGAGGAGCCGTTTTTTGGTGAAGGAGCCGTTTTTCGGTGAAGGAGCCGTTTTTCGGCCCTGATCCTGAAGGAGCCGTTTTTCGGCCCTGATCGGCGAAGGAGCTGTTGTTCGGCGCTGATCTTTCTTACCAAAAGTGAAAAGAATGAATCATTGATTACAAATCCGTAAAAAAGTTGATTTTTTCTCATTACTTACTAATTAGACTAAATATGTGCTAATTAGCTGTTAATTAGGGGCTAATTGTCTCATGAGGGATTGAGATTAAATTGACGAGCGTTATAAATTTCTTGTAGCGCAGTGTCTGATAGTATCAAACCAATAGTCGTTTCATTCAAACTATCTGTTGGAGCCAGTTTTTTTGGGGTTCGAAGGTCACCATGAAAATCAAAAAATTTTTCTTTCGTTTTTTTTTCAATTTTTTTAGATAAAAGCTGGTCAATTTTTTATTCATATCGATAACCCACAAAAATCACTTGGTGATGACGTTCAGGTTTTGAGTTTTTGTTCCGTCGAAAAAATTTACTGAGCAAAAGAAAACCGAAAACATCTCAATTTTTATAAAAATTCCATTCTTTTTTTCCTCCTTTTTGCTGAATAAAAGATGTTTTACTAATTTAACTAACACCTGAAGGTATAGACAGCAGGACCGCTACTATTTTACCAGCATACTAAGAACAATTTAATTATGAGGTTTTAATTCGAAAAGGATTTTTTGCATTTTTTCGAAGCCTTTGTTCAAAACTGATTTTTCATTTTAAGAGTTTTAACAAGTTTTTCTCAACCAATCAGAAGCTTGGTTGCTTCCCGTTATATATTACCTTCTGAACATGGAGAAAGTCTTCCATTTTTGGATTTTTCTCTCAAGTTTTCTAACTACAAAATACTGTTCCCGTGACACAACTGAACATGTTTGAACATGCCCATTTTTGTAAAATTCTGATACTGAAGTCTGCTAGCTATGTAAAAAGATTAAAAGAAGAGTGTTAATTTGCGAGCTATTTACAAACGCTAAACACACGAAAGTGCGAAGGAAATATAATTCAAAATTGAATAATTTGTTAGAAGTCTAATAAATTCCATTAGATAGTCTTCTTGTCTTCGTTTTTTTTGGTGCTGCGCACATTACTGGAGTTTCCAAGCAATTGGGTGTCTTGAAATTGGTTGAATTTGTCTGCTGTTGTGGCGTCTTAAAGTGTGAACCAGATAAAATACTGACATCAAACCGACGTCTACTTGGAAAACTTTCAGAGATCTTGGAGTTTGGAGTAAAAGTTGGGCTTGGATCCACAGCAGGAGTAGATCCACAAACACTCGGTGGCGGGCTGTCCGTTGAGGACGGTGATGATTTGAAACACCACATATCACCCAAATTTCCATTGTCACGGTGTTTGAAGAGCTAATAAATCTACTAAATGCAAATGAAATGTTCATTTTTTTGCTTAAAATTGCAAAAAGAGTGATATTTGTAGTTTTTTTCATTGTAGATGCCAATGAGTGCGTCTGACCATGTTGGGCCTCATATAAAAAATTTCTCCCGGAAACTGAAACGTAGGACCCGACAAAAAGGTCCCTCATCTTTGTCAGGAAAAAAGATAGGTTTTCTGTCAATCATGATCAATCAATGTCATCACATGACAGCTAATGACAAGCCCCATGTTGCAAGCATTTTTCGATGACAGCTGTTATGAGATGATTTTGTCTCCAACCCCCCCCCCCAAAAATTGGTTTTTAGAATAATCTTAGTGTGTCATTATTACTTCGGGTACTTCAATTGCTAATTAATTGGTTGGAGGAGCCGTTTTTTGGTGAAGGATCCGTTATTCGGTGAAGGAGACGTTTTTCGGCCCTGATTCTGAAGGAGCCGTTTTTCGGCCCTGATCGATGAAGGAGCTGTTTTTCGGCCCTGATCCTTATGACCAAAAGTAACAAGAATGTATCATTGATTACAAGTCCGTAGAAAAATGTGAATTTTTTTCATTACTTACAAATTAGACTAAATATGTGCTAATTAGCTGCTAATTAATTGTTAAGTGTCTCATGAAGGATTCAGTTTAAATTGACGAGCATTATGAACTTTTTTGTAGTGCAGTGTCTGATAGTATCAATCCAATAGTCAGTTTCTTTCAAACTATCTGTTGGAGTCAAATTTTTTGGTATTCGAAAGTCACCTTGAAAAACAAAAAATTTTTATTTCATTTTTTTTTCTCAACTTTTTTTAGACAAAAGCTGGTGAATTTTTTATTCGAATCGATAACCCACAAAAATCACTTGGTAATGACGTTCAGGTTTTGAGTTTTTGCTCCGTCGAAAAAATTTACTGAGCAAAAAAAAAACGAAAACATCTCAATTTTTATAAAAATTCCATTCTTTTTTTCCTCCTTTTTGCAGAATAAAAGATGTTTTACTAATTTAACTAACACCTGAAGGTATACACAGCAGGAGCGCTGTTATTTTATCAGCATACTAAGAACAATTTAATTATGAGGTTTTAATTTGAAAAGGATTTTTTGCATTTTTTTGAAGCCTTTGTTCAAACATTTTACATTTTAAGAGTTTTCACAAGTTTTTTCTCAACCAATCAGAAGCTTGGTTGCTTCCCGTAATATATTACCTTCTAAACATGGATAAAGTCTGTCCATTTTGGGATTTTTCTCTCAAGTTTTCTAACCACACAATACTGTTCCCGTGACACAATTGAACATGTTTGAACAAGCCCATTTTTGTAAAATTCTGATTCTGAAGTCTGCTAGCTATGTAAAAAGATTAAAAGAAGAGTGTTAATTTGCGAGCTATTTACAAACGCTAAACACACGAAAGTGTGAAGGAAATAAAATTCAAAATTGAATAATTTGAATAATTTGTCTAATAAATTCCATTAGAGAGTCTTCTTGTCTTCGTTTGTTTTGGTGCTGCGCACACTACTGGAGTTTCCAAGCAATTGGGTGTCTTGAAATTGGTTGAATGTGTCTGCTGTTGTGGCGTCTGAAAGTTTGAACTAGATAAAAAACTGACATCAAACTGACGTCTACTTGGAAAATTGTCAGAGATTTCGGAGGTTGGAGTAAAAGTTGGGCTTGGATCCACAGCAGGAGTAGATCCATAAACACTCGGTGGCGGACTGTGCGGTGAGGATGCTGATAATTTGAAACACCACATATCACCCAAATTTTTGAAGGTTTGATATGTGCAGAGTTGATTCTCGAAAAACGGCACAAAATCGCAGTCTTGTCTGTACAAAATACGTCTCAATTCTTCCGGCAAAATTTCTTCAGTTTAAAGTGTTTGTGATATAGTTTTTGGTGAAAAGTGTCCTCCAGAAGTAATGATACTGCATTCAACGGGCTCCATTTTTTGCGGTAGGGCAGCAATGGTGTTAATGAACACCTTCGGTTTCAAACAATGCTGGTAAGTGTACCATAAATCTTTTTTCTTCTCTGTTGTATCAGAACGACAAAATTTTTAACAATTGTTTGGCAAACAAAATTTCTCTCAAAAGAAATAGTAGACTCCAAAAGAAAATTCATGGACATTGTTTTGAAGCTTTTTTTCAACGCGTTCCAAACTTAACTGTTGAGTATGTGTTTAATTAAAATAAGGTTTGCCTTATCTAAGATCAAGCAAATGATTAGAGCATAGACCATAGTCACACCTAGTTGCATAATTTATCTCTCTTTGTATATAACATGTGGTTTTTATTAGGCGCACTGTGATGCGTTTACAGAGGAATTTGAGGTCACATCTGTTTTGTATGGGTTTGTATGTAAATTAAAATCGGTCTCTGCACTATACTATCTCCGGTCATATCTGTTCTAATTTAAATTGTATGTATAAACAAGGGTAATACTGCACTATTAATGTTTGACTCTCTACCACACAGAAGTCTGGGGTTGTGTTGACAAATTTTTTGTTTTATATACAAGACACTTTACTTGTTATCTTCGTTCGCAATTAGGTTCACATAATTAATTGTTCTCTAGAGATATGGTTTTTTTAACAATTATCTAAGATCACATACGTATAAAAGTCAAAAATGAAGTGTAGTTACCAATCACTTGAATTTAATTTAAAATATGACGACACTGGTTTGATCCCAACTTGCCGTGCCTCCTAACTTCGTAGTTATTTACAATATGTTGAATTAAAGTGATGAAAACAAGTTGCCTATTTACATCATTAAAAGACACACAGTTTGGAGATTGCTATTTCGACATTTCCCAAACTGAAAAGCGTTTTGTCAGGGCAAACATAAAAACGTACAAAATAACCGGAACATATGTGTTTCTAAAGTTGTTCAAGAAAGCGGCCGAGGATTGCGATTTTGAACAGAGAATTTCTCTGACTCTGGAAAAATCTTCAAAATTAATCGAAAAAGAGCAGAAAAAATACGTGAAGCTGCAACGCAAGATTCTCCATCAAAACTACCCCCAGCAAAAAAACAGAAATTTTATCAGTGTAGTAAAGATGGTGGAAGCAATGTTTGAGAGCTCTCCCAACTATTTCAAACAATTTCAAAAGCAAAGCAGTTCAAGTTTTCAATTGTTGACAAAAAACCAAACTTAACAGCTTTGAATAACTAAACTGTGTGTCCTCATTTTTGAGACTGAATTTTGTCAGTTACCAACTAACCATTTTCAAGTTATGATTGAGAATGCAATCGATGTTGAGACCATGCAGCCAATCAAAACTTTTGCAGTTCTCTTTCTCTTCACACATTCAGACACTTATCTTCAACTTCAATTCAAAGGAGATATATTTTCAAAATTACAGCTTGCCGTTGAATTTAATATCAAATCTGGAGAGAAAGTGGATGCAGCAAATGTACGCAAATGACTTCCCCACTTAGCAACAGCGGGAACAAAACTATCAAAATCTACAACCGTCACTAGTGGAATCTCAAAAACCATGGCAAGATCAACATCAATTGTACCGCAAAAAAAAAACAATTCACAACATTGTGTGCTCTACAATTTCTTCGAAAACTCAAATTGATAAGTTTAGTACTGAAATTTTGAAAAGAGTGGAATCAATTTTGACTGGTCCTCAATCTGGTGCTTTTGCCAGGTAATGGTTATATTTATGAGTGGTTTTGGAAAACTGAACATTGATTCTGATTTACTAATTGTTCGTCTTGTATATGAAGAAAACATTCAGTTTTAAAAAATATATTTCATAATGTTAGTTTTGTTAGAGCATCATGTGAAGAGCAAAAGAATCAATTGAAAATTATTACAAATAAGTCACTTAACAAATAAAAAATGAGCAAAAAAAACACAAAAGAGTCCACACCATTTTGACTTTGAATTGATTGGTTTTCAAGTAATCGGTGAAACTGTACAATATTTTTTTTCCAGACGTTGAAAAATATTTTTGTAGGAAGACAAGAACTGTCCAAGTGGATCAGCAAACAGATTATGGTTGTTCGTTTTGCATATGAGGCCAGTGCGTGCAAGGACTTTCAGATTTTGACGAGTTTACTATTAAAAAAGTCTTTGATTTCAATTTTTAAGTTAATTTGTCTTCTGCAAATACACGTCGAACTTTGTGATATAGTTCTGACATCTCCGAATTGAACCATTAAAATCTTCTTCGTCCATCAAATTGAGAGAATTTATTTTTTTGACACTCGTCGCGCGGTATCAACATAAATTGTACTAGCTCTTTCTCCAATAATAAAAATTTCAATGTTAGACGGAAAACTGCTGAAAATTTCACCTCGATAGATATGGCTCGATCTGTCAGCTCCGGGTGTATAATATAACGAGAAGCATGTTGGTGCTAATCAGATCAAACTCCATTATAAAATGGATGGGATAGTCTGACAGACTTATTCCGTTCCCATTCTCAATATAGGTCAAATCTGATATTGTATTAAAATAATGGCGTTTATTATCAGTTGTAGATATTGGGCTATCAGCCACTGGTATCCCGTTGCAATAAATATATACCTCTTCCAAGTCAAATTTTTGAAAATGAAATGAATTTTGCATGTTGTTGCCCAATAAAGCTTCGTTTGTATTGAGATAAAATGCTAATATTCGGATTGGCTCTCGTGTAAAAATATCCTCTTGCTCACAACTATGGAGACCAGTAGTAGCTTTGTCTTTGTCAAAGTTTCAAACTAAGGATAGGCAGCAGGGCTAGTAAGCAAGTTTTTTTTTTCAACGGCAGACACGACCTCGACATTCGATGTCATCTTGCGAACGTACAAATTAGCTTCAACAATTTTTGCCTTGTAATGTTTTGCAGCATAATCCAATTAGATAACAAAATCATCAATGTAGTACGAAGAGTTACACCACTGAGCAGATGTTTATCACTTGTGAAAAAGTCTACCGCTACTTTACCATGAAAGTAAACTCTGCTGAATCTCTGACCGAGTGTTTTCTTCGAGAAATTTTCCCTGCTTTTATTGTAAATGGGTCGTCTTCGTGAGAATAGCCTTGACATGCCAACCAAGTGTTCTTTGCATCTTTGTTATATGAGAACTCAGTTTCTATAAATGTCTTGTGTGCATAATTTTCATTTGCGTTTGAGGTTTTCAATCTTTTGGCTGACAATGTGCCATCAGAGAAAAGTGAATGCAACACATTATTACAAAAGTAAGGAACATTGGTTTTAGCAGTGTCAGCAGTAGCTGCATCGTATATTTGAGATCAGCTCCCAAAGATTGAACAATTTTGGGTTTGGTTTCCAAAAATGTTTTTTGTATGTCAATGAAGTTGTTACGGTCACCAGATACCTCGAACTAACATGTGTCTATCAGGACTATAGAAAGGTCACAGGTTTTAGTTTTTGACAAAAACTTCCATCGAACGTCACCAAGAGGGCTGGCTCCTCAAACAGATCCAAAGCGCCAGGAGTTGCTTCGTTTTTGGTAACAGGTTAGCGATCATATTTAACTTGAGAGAAGAAATCAGACCGACTTCTTTTTGGAACTTGAAATGACCATTCTTGTTTTCAAATGATCAACTTTTGTTTGGTTAATGATTTTCTTGGTGATTTTTTTGGGCGATTCCTTATCGTTTTCCATTGATGCCGAGGTCTTGATCCCCCGGTTTGTTTTTTAACAGTGTTGCTTATTGCAATTTAGAGGACTTCTTTTGGTGATTCTTTACTGCTGACAACTTCTAACAACTCTGGAGCGCTTTGCCTTAAAAGTTCTTTTCCAGTACGTTTTGCAGTAGGAAGAATGAAATGTCGAGCTAGAGGTAAAGCGGATCGCCTTCTTCCCGCAGCTAATACTCCAAAAACGCCGCCTATTTGTTAGCGTAACAAGAGTCCATGCTAATTGGAAAATTCTTTGAACTGAAGGGTTAAAATGACTTTAACCGTTCCCGAAAAGCAAACCAACTCTCCCGTATCTGTGCGAAGCTGATTGGATATTGATTGTATAGTTTCTGATAGGAGTTTTTGTGATCTAAATTGGAAAAAACAATTCGATGAGTTGGTCAAAGCTCGCAGACACTACCGTTTTTCAGACGTTGTTTTGAATCAATGACTGAACGCAAGAGGGCTTTTGTATCAACAACGTACTGGTTCTCAAAAGTTTTCGTATATATAAAAATTAAGTTTTTTCCTCAGGAAAGATCAACGGGAAATTCTCCATATTATGCTGCGTTTTCATCACTCTTCATTAGTCTGTTTGAAGTTGGGCCCTCATTTTCTACCCCTTGTGTACTCCGCTGCCATCTAGAATGCCCGAAAAACCAATAATGCTCGGAATTTACTCACTGGGAAAACTAATTCCTTCATTTTTCCCGTTGCAATAAATATATACCTCTCAAGTCAAATTTTTGAAAATGAAATGAATTTTGCATGTTGTTGCCCAATAAAGCTTCGTTTGTATTGAGATAAAATGCTAATCTTCGGATTGGCTCTCGTGTAAAAATATCCTCTTGCTCACAACTATGGAGACCAGTAGTAGCTTTGTCTTTGTCAAAGTTTCAAACTAAGGATAGGCAGCAGGGCTAGTAAGCAAGTTTTTTTTTCAACGGCAGACACGACCTCGACATTCAATGTCATCTTGCGAACGTACAAATTAGCTTCAACAATTTTTGCCCTGTAATGTTTTGCAGCATAATCCAATTAGATAACAAAATCATCAATGTAGTACGAAGAGTTACACCACTGAGCAGATGTTTATCACTTGTGAAAAAGTCTACCGCTACTTTACCATAAAAGTAAACGCTGCTGAATCTCTGACCGAGTGTTTCCTTCGAGAAATTTTCCCTGCTTTTATTGTAAATGGGTCTTCTTCGTGAGAATAGTCTTGACATGCCAACCAAGTGTTCTTTGCATCTTTGTTATGTGAGAACTCAGTTTCTATAAATCTCTTGTGTGCATAATTTTCATTTGCGTTTGAGGTTTTCAATCTTTTGGCTGACAATGTGCCATCAGATAAAAGTGAATGCAACACATTATTACAAAAGTAAGGAACATTGGTGTTAGCAGTGTCAGCAGTAGCTGCCTCGTCATATTTGAGATCAGCTCCCAAAGATTGAACAATTTTGCGTTTGGTTTCCAAAAATGTTTTTTGTAAATCAGTGAAGTTGTTACGGTCACCAGATACGTCGAACTAACATGTGTCTATCAGGACTATAGAAAGGTCACAGGTTTTAGTTTTTGACAGAAACTTCCATCGAACGTCACCAAGAGGGCTGGCTCCTCAAACAGATCCAAAGCGCCAGGAGTTGCTTCGTTTTTGGTAACAGGTTAGCGATCATATTTAACTTGAGAGAAGAAATCAGACCGACTTTTTTTTGGAACTTCAAATGACCATTCTTGTTTTCAAATGATCAACTTTTGTTTGGTTAATGATTTTCTTGGTGATTTTTGTGAGCGATTCCTTATCGTTTTCCATTGATGCCAAGGTCTTGATCCCCCGGTTTGTTTTTTAACAGTGTTGCTTATTGCATTTTAGAGGACTTCTTTTGGTGATTCTTTACTGCTGACAACTTCTAACAACTCTGGAACGCTTTGCCTTAAAAGTTCTTTTCCAGTACGTTTTGCAGTAGGAAGAATGAAATGTCGAGCTAGAGGTAAAGCGGATCGCCTTCTTCCCGCAGCTAATGCTCCAAAATTGCTGCCTCTTTGTTAGCGTAACAGGAGTCCATGCTAATTGGAAAATTCTTTGAACTGAAGGGTTAAAATGACTTTACCCGTTCCCGAAAAGCAAACCAACTCTCCCGTATCTGTGCGAAGCTGAATGGATATTGATTGTATAGTGTCTGATAAGAGTTTTTGTAATCTAAATTGGAAAAAACAATTCGATGAGTTGGTTCAAGCTCGCAGACATTACCGTTTTTCAGAAGTTGTTTTGAATCAATGACTGAACGCAAGAGGGCTTTTGTATCAACAACGTACTGGTGCTCAAAAGTTTTCGTATATATAAAAAATAAGATTTTTCCTGAGGATAGATCAACGGGAAATTCTCCATATTATGCTGCGTTTTCATCACTCTTCATTAGTCTGTTTGAAGTTGGGCCCTCATTTTCTACCCCTTGTGTACTCCGATGCCATCTAGAATGCCCGAAAAACCAATAATGCTCGGAATTTCCGTACTGGGAAAACTAATTCCTTCATTTTTCCCAATCAAAATTTCAAACTTTATAGTTTTCTTGATCTCTCTCTCTCTCTCTCTCTCTCTCTCTCTCTCTCTCTCAATGAATGAAAAGTTTGGTAGTCCAACAGTTCGTTTGATCGTAGTGAGTATGTCAACAGCTGAGTTATAAGTTTCTGTCATGATAGACAATTTTTCTCCGTTATGAGGACGAGAGATCGCATTGGCTTCCGTTGACCTTTTCTGGATGTCTTCGTACCCTTTTAATCTATATTCTACCATGTCTCCCTTTACAATAAGATCAATTTTTGTGGGGAAAATGCTCTCACTGAGAACTACTCTCCAGTCATCAGCGATTTGAATTTCATCATTGAAAAATTTTCGAAATGATCTGAGAGTGTTAGAAACAAAAATATTCATTAGAGCAGATGAAATAGCATGCACAGTGATTTCATCGTTGAAACAGTTTTCACTCATTTTTCTCTCACGAACAAGCTATAATTCTGGTTGATGAAATTTACCTTCAATATTTCCACCGTTTGCATCAAAAATTGAATTCGTTGGTTGAATGAAGGTTGCTAAGTTTTCTACTTCAAATACTTTGACGGTGAAGAATTGTTTATACCCTTTCCTGAAGGCTACGTCTTCTTTGATAATTCTAACAAAATCTCCAACGTAAAATTTGAGTCTCTGAAACTTGATTGTTTGAGCGCTCAAATTTTCAAGTCGTGGAACATATTCTTTTTAGTGACTTTATTTGGTTCAAGTTTGGTTACTCGGTTGACCCGTGAATTAATTGTTTCACAAGTTGATCCAGTTTATATTTGTAGGAGTATGTCAACTTTTGTTCAAGGTACTTATAGATAATGTTTTTTAGTGATTGAATGTTCTGTTCTGCGAACGCACACTTCTTTTCACTAAAACTGCTGCAAAAATTTTTTCCTCGTTTGTTGCATAAGGTTCCACGCGAAGGTATCTGGAAATACAGTCAACTGCAACCGATAACTATTTCACCGATAACTATTTTTTTGCTAGTTTGTTCACATAAGTTAAATCAACCGACCAAATTTCAATTCTGTCTTTTACTATCACTTTAAGTCTAGGAAATCGTAAATGAATTGGGCAATAGTAGTAATAGGGTGAGCAAGTCACCCCCCGGGGGGGGGGGGGGGTGTACACCCCATGTATTAAGATAGGGTATAGGAGTAATTTTTGAGAGAGGGTCTACACTAATGTATTAAGATAGGGTATAGGCGTACATGTATTAAGATTAGTAATAGCGGGCGCCACGTATTAGTTATAGCGGCCGCCACGTATTAAGATTAGGAATAGCCCCCGCAACGTATTAAGATTAGGAATAGCCGCCGCAACGTATTAAGATTAGGAATAGCCGCCGCAACGTATTAAGATTAGGAATAGCCGCCGCAACGTATTAAGATTAGGAATAGCCGCCGCAACGTATTAAGATTAGGAATAGCCGCCGCAACGTATTAAGATTAGGAATAGCCGCCGCAACGTATTAAGATTAGGAATAGCCGCCGCAACGTTTTAAGATTAGGAATAGCCGCCGCAACGTATTAAGATTAGGAATAGCCGCCGCAACGTATTAAGATTAGGAATAGCCGCCGCAACGTATTAAGATTAGGAATAGCCACCGCAACGTATTAAGATTAAGTACAGGGACCAGGGTATTAGTAGTATAGTGTGAGTAGATCAGCCGCATTTTTGGGAGCCGGTCATTGGCCTTTCCGCGCAGGGAATTGTACAGGCGGGGAATTGTACAGGCAGCGCGCACGGGAATTGTACAGGCGGGGAATTGTACAGGCAGCGCGCACGGGAATTGTACAGGCGGGAAATTGTACAGGTAGCGGGAATTAACGGATAATTCCCCTCGCAGTAAATTTCAACATGTTTATTGGTATAACCAGCGCAATGTATTAAGATTAGGTATAGCCGCCGCAATGTATTAAGATTAGGTATAGCCGCCGCAATGTATTAAGATTAGGTATAGCCGCCGCAATGTATTAAGATTAGGTATAGTCGCCGCAATGTATTAAGATTAGGTATAGCCGCTGCAATGTATTAAGATTAGGTATAGCCGCCGCAATGTATTAAGATTAGGTATAGCCGCCGCAATGTATTAAGATTAGGTATAGCCGCCGCAATGTGTTAAGATTAGGTATAGTCGCCGCAATGTGTTAAGATTAGGTATAGCCGCTGCAATGTATTAAGATTAGGTATAGCCGCCGCAATGTATTAAGATTAGTTATAGCCGCCGCAATGTATTAAGATTAGGTATAGCCGCTGCAATGTATTAAGATTAGGTATAGCCGCCGCAATGTATTAAGATTAATTATAGCCGCCGCAATGTATTAAGATTAGGTATAGCCGCCGCAATGTATTAAGATTAGGTATACCCGCCACAATGTATTAAGATTAGGTATAGCCGCCGCAATGTATTAAGGTCAGTTATATCCACTAAAATTGAGAAAATTGAAAATTTTTAAAAGAATGAATTATGAAGGTACAAAAAGACAGACACAGTATTAATCAAGTACATTATAAGTAATTTTAAACACAACAGAGAGCGCTCACAATACGAAAATTGATTCAATAAATTACAAGTTCAGGGGTACAGTATGAATTCCATCAGATAACACTTTTTGTTTAGGATAAAAATATGAGAGTCCTTTCTTTGTTTGTTAATAGGTAGCGACGCAGTGG
>NC_134477.1:5016714-5069350 GCF_964194025.1 Convolutriloba macropyga
AATGCCAGGAAAAGACATTATTTCGCAATACCACTAACATTTATCATAAAAATGATTATAGAGAAGACTGCTACATCTTAATAAAATGACAACTAATTTTCAGAAGAACACGTTCTGAGCGAATCTTTTGAAGAATCACAGTTTTAAAGAGTTGATAAAGTTAGCCCAGAACAAAAATGTCACGAAAGGCAGCATTTCACTCTACACTAAGACATAATTTTAAACTTTGTTTCCAGAGAAAGTTGCAATTTACATAATGACAATTTTTTGAGATAAATATTTTCAGGCCAATTTTTTCGCAGATTCAGAACCGAAACAGTCCTTTACTTGGTCGTGAAACAAAATCCTCTTAAACTAAAAGCTCACTATATCACTGCCACCTATTGTGAAACTAGATTATATAGAATATTGCAACTTCTTTAAATAATGACTCTTTTTTTTCAAATAAATGTATTCAGACCAATTTTTGCAGTTTCACAGTTCCCACAGTCCCTTCAGTTCATGTCAATACATTTTTAAAGGCATGATTTTATTATAGGACTACGACCTTTTGTAAAACATATAATAGAAAAAATTGCAAATTCTTTGAATGATTGATGACAACTTTCTTTTCAATAAATATTTTCTGACCAAACCTTTTGCAGATTCAAAGCTGATTCTATAACAAAAATCAGTGAAAAATTTAACTTTGGCTTTAACACCAAAACTTTTTATATAACTGCTTATAGTGAAAGTTGCAAATTCAATATATATAATGACAGATTTTTTTTTCAAAGAAACACATTTTGACCAAATTTTTTGTAGATTCGCAGATTACATAGACCCTGTATTCGCACAATAGAATTAGGTGCTCACATATGCAGCAGATGTTGTGGAAATGATCAGAATTATAGTTGTTCTTTGTATTTAAAAAAATGCAAAACGACTCAAGTTGCCTGTTTTTATCACTGCTGTTGCTGCAAAGACTTATTTCGAAGCCGTTTTTTTAAAACTTTGGTTGTTTTGCTGCGTTAAAATTTTCCGATTTTCCTTCTGAATCATATTTGATTCAGAAATTGTTATTCTGATTTTGCTCTGATTCAGAGATTTTCAGAGAATGTTGATTCTGAAATGTTCTCTGAATCAGAGAAATTCAGAATTTGTTCTGTATTATCTCTGATTCAGTACTGAAAACCTAAATTTCTGATTCATTACTGATTCTCTAAGGTTGGGTAAAGGCAGATAACTTTTAAATTTTAGCTGCCTCAATTCCATGGTTACGCTAGGCGCTCAATCGAAGCGTGATATCCAATGGCTTGTGTCGTTAAGAAGCTTACTTCGCATCTTATACGTGTTGAAAACATAAGCGGCTTGGCGAACTTTAAGGCGCTATGTCTTTCAAATAGAGGAAATGAAGATCACGGGTAATTAGGAACACATAATTTATCATCCGAAATGATCTCAACTTATAAAATTGGTAGAAAAATGCATTTTTTGTGTGGAAAAGTCAATGGTTCACGCCAAAACATTCACCATTAATATTTGACATCATACGTTTCGATGCAATATGATATCTCCCCTCAAACTATTCAAATCAAACCCCTTTCCCCAAGTCCTGGGAAGTCTTAATATCGAGCAATTACTTTTTTCTGAAAATAGACTGCATGATGTTCATAGAAAAATCATTTAAAAAATGTAAAAATTTCGAAAAAAAAGTCTAAATTTTGGACGATGCAATTTTGAGCATGACGATGATTACAATCTTAAAACGTTGCAAGAAAAGTATTAAGATTAGAAAAAAATACCCTATTATGGTACCAGTTATAATTAAAAGCAGCGTGGAAAGATAAATGTATAAGAAATAATGTTAGGGGACAAAAAGCGTGAAAATAATTCAATGCATCACCTGGACAGTAATTTTAGGCCCGCAAACAGCCTAATTCATTGAATTAGAAACACCACATTTTTGTGTACAATAAATACCAATTTCTAATTTATAAAATTAGCGCAAAAAATTGCATGCTCAGATCTCGTCGTTTTCTCTGAAATATCCTTATCTCAAGTAACATAACTTGTTTTTTTTCCGAGAATTAATAATCATATATATTTATGTTTGTATAATTCCCAACCAGAAAACTCTTATCATAGATTTAATTTTTATTGCTTACCAGGAGTTGGAACTTTCATGTAAAGGATAATTCATGATCTCAGGCAAATCATGACAGTTCCTATTGACATATTTCGGAACCCACCTTCATCCTCTTCCGGCGTTTCGAAGTGTCGTTTCCTCTCCTCAACCTCCCTCTTAAAAGGATAGAAGAAACCTTCGTCCTCTTCCAAGTCACCCCCTCCCCTCTTGTGGTGCCAGACTGGTCTGAAGTGTCTGCATTCTGCCAAGTAAGGTATCAGCGCCAAAAAGGCGAGAATAACAATTCGAGAAATAGTCGAATCCAACATTTTGAGAATGTCCTAGAATATTTTTTTTTTGCTAACAGAAAGAAGAACAGGTAAAATTGACTGAATATAAACTAACTCAACTAATTTGGGCTATTTTTCGCAATAATTTTGTCAAAGATTGACGGATACTGGAAAACAATAAACCCGGCAAATATTTTTCTATTTTCTTGATTTCTTGTGCAAATTGGGCCACAATAGTAAGCCGTCTCAATTTATTAATTTGAAAGTTGTGGTAAATTTGATTTATTAAGTGGACTTTTAACCCTAAGAATTTTTCCACTTTCTTTTGCCCGATTTAATTGATAGTAATGAAAAGACGCCGTAAATTCAAAGAAGGAAAGAAATTTTGTTTGATTTGTGGGAAGAATTTCGACCCTCTCGGTTGCTGTTATAGAACTCAAAGGAAGCAAAACAAGGAAAAGTTTTCCACACTTGTTTAAAGTGATAATCTAAAAAGGTTATAAATGAAGTATACAGGGAATATATCTTTCGATAGAGGCCTCCGCTAAAATTCCAAAGGTGGGTTGAAAGATGAGGAAAAACTCAAATAGAAATATTGGAAGTAAAGAAATGATAAATTGTATATTTCCTTTCGATTGCCCGCGGCTTATCAAAAGATTAGAGCTATCCTGTATAAAATATCCGAGTAGCTTTTTAGCCTTTTATTTGTTTATCAAAAAGCTCCTTAAGGCACGGGGAATATTTTAACAAAAATGCTTTTACAAATTGTTTTTTCCCCAAAATTGAGGAACAAAAATATCTTTTTCATAAAACAGTGCTGTAGTTTCCACAACCAGCGATATTTTGTTATGTGGTAATAATCCTAATGTGATGTAGAATTCACTTTTGGCAATGTTGAGTTGAGAACCGAAAAATAAGAAGAAAAATATGTTAAAAATTAATCCGAAATTTCTCTCCAGAACACCGGTTGTGTGTTTGGCGCTACTGGGGGGATATAGTTGGAATTGCACCTGCAATCAGGAAGTGAGTCGAATTGTTGGGAAAAGAAATTTGTGGGAAGCAATCAACCACAGCTAGGTAGACCGGTAAATTATGGATGAAACAGGTACCGCTTGCTTTCTTCAGTTCTGCTGCAGATTAGCTATATTTGAAAACCATTCAGATATTCTACTGATTATTTCATACTTTTCGTTTGATTTTCTCAAACTATTGGTCGCCAGTGGTGTTTCAAGTTTTTCCCTTTTTCTCTTTATGTATTCCTGATTTTGTTCAGAGGTGAAATTCATTATTGACTCACGCGTTGTTCAAAGCAGATAGAAAAAAAACTACAAGCAGCTGCCGAAATTTAAGAAAAGATATAGAATTTCAAGTACAAAAAAGATGAGAAAAAAATTTTGCAATAACAAAATGAACAAAAATATCTGAAAATTATTTCACAAAGCAACCGTCAAGTAAAGTTTATTTCTTTATTGTTTATTCGAGCTCGGTTTATTTCAGAACGGAAACAGCGTTTTGAAATAATATTAGAATTTAGGTAAAAGTATGATCTAAGCTTTATTGGAAAGGGTAATAATAATGTTGGTTATAGTGATATGAATACTTAATTATTCATTAACTTGACAGTGGTTTAGTATATGTGGTTGTATGTCAATTTTTTATTAAATTGAGCAGTTGAGAAATAGGCGGCGCAGAAACCAGTTTACTTGTTTATGTTTTACGCGCTACACAACGAAAGCTGCAGCCGAATTGAAAAATATTCTATTGCAACGGTATTGAATTCGCTAAAAATTGCCGCTTGCACGACAAGTAAGAAATTTATTCACGCGCTATCCGGAAAAAGGTATACTCAATGTAACCATGAGATGGCAGAATAAATTGGATCCAAATTCAAAAATATCCTGCATAGAAGAACAGCAACATTCGGGTATTTACCACTAACCCTCCCCCCCCCCCCCCCTCCACACACACACACACACACACACACACACACACACACACACACACACACACACACATGAAATTTAAACCGCCCACCATCGCGTATTTACGGCATTGGGGCTGAGAGGAGGAGGGAGGTATATGTAAATTATTTTTATAACTTATCGACTAATGACCACTACCTCCGGAGTCTTTTTTTGGGGGCGGGGGGGGCTATGCTGGGAAAGAATCCAATATTCATTCTATATCTCGCCAGATAACTTGCAAAGTTTTTTTAATAAAAAAAAAATTGGGAAGAGCTTACAAAGACTGGTGGTTCTCAACTTTCAAAAAAAAATTGCAATGTAATTTAGTTTATTTCTGCTGGTTAACTGGCTCAAAATATTTTAAAGTATTGTTGAGACAATAAATATGAACACATTCAATTCACGAGATATAAATTCCAGCCGCTAAGATAGCCTCGTAGACTTCAATAAAAATAGTCAAGTCGCGTAACTTTTCAGCCCAAATGCCAGAAAAAGGAAGGTTGAATTGGAATTTGAGATGTTCAGCGGGGGATGTGAACAACACTTGAACTAACTCAGATTACTAATCGGATCCAAAATTCGATCAGAAGTTTGAAAAAAATATAAACATTCCACGATTATAGTATCGAAATTACCGCTGAAAACTTATGCGCAGCAAGTGACAGATCGCGTTCTCTACTTAGGTTTTTTTTCAACATAATTTCAATTTGTTCTTCCTTATTCTGATGTAAATTGCATCTGTTTATTAAATCTTTGTAATCAGTCAGAGATTTCATCAGAACTAATGCAATTATGGGCAAAACACCATACCGTTTAAGAAGGAATCAAAATTTATCTTTAAAAATCTTGCCAGCTGATTGAAAAACCAGTAAGATTTCGAAGGACTCTTGCACAAAATTAATCCTTAAAAATATAGAAATCCAGTCTCCAATGTTTAGACAAAAAGAACTTGCAGCAAATTAGTGATTCCTAAGAGAGTTTCGTGAGAACTCAATTTTTGTTTTAATTCATAGTTTTTGGATGGAAAAATTTTCGTCGTTGATTTAAATTTAAGTAAGAATTTTGAAAGAACTTCTGAAATCTAAAATGTATTTCAAAAATGTTTTTAATGATAAAAACCAATTGAAAAACTATGTAAATTTCGGGGAAAGTATTTCAATAAGCAGCAATCTTCCCATTTGGCCTTCGGAAAATTGATGGCTATTTGAATAGTATCACTGCAGTTTACATCGTTTTTTAATTGGTTTTTCAATTTGCTAAATTATTTTTGAAAGTAAACTCTTGCAAGTTTCTTCAAAATTAACGCAAATTTTTAAATGCTTGATGCCAAACAACTGAATATTCTCGAGCCGTTAAATTGCTCCCGATATGCTTCCATTTAACATATAAAGGATTTAAATAATTGCTTAAATAATAATTCGAGTTTTGTCATTAAGTTTTTATCATTTTCTCATTTTAAGAGGCTTTCGAATAGGTCCATTTTTGAGGACCAGCTAAAAAAGATAGTTTAGCACAAACAGTGAATCCTCATATGTAAACTGAAAATTCGACAAATTAAAAATGATTTTTTTTTTTCAATTTAGTGATGTCGTTCAATTTAAATTGACCCTTCCTAGGCCCCCAAATGTTAACCAAGAAACTTATTTCAACCATGTCTAACAGAATGATAAAAAGATTTATTTTTTGTTGAGAAAACATCAAAAAAAAACAATTGGATGTGCTTATATTGTCTTATAGAAAAAACTTTAGTCGTTCAAATTATTCCACCAGTCCGGAGCAAACAAAAACATTCGATTTGGCTCAGTATACCCAAAAAAATTTTTGGAAGGTTTCGCAAGTGAACAAAAAAATAATTGTTGCAAAGGAATAGAGGATCTTGCAAAACACAACCCTGTTCATGTGCAAGCAAAATTGCTCAAAAAATTCTTGCAACCTCTTTCGGTTCATAGACATTCAGTAAAATTAAGACGAGCGGAATACTACTGACTTTTGTAATCTTCGACAAAAATATTTAAAAAATGGACAGAAGTATTTTGGATCTGCGTTAGTTTTTTGATTTTTGTATCAATGAATTTCAAAATAATTTGAAGTTTTTTTTCCAATCTGATGCGAAAAACAACAAGAAAAATGACAGCAGTCTCATCTCTGCATTAGATAGTCAGTATAGATATCTGACAAAGATTGGTTTAAGGGAATCTCTGCTGGCACAATGGTTGTGAAAACATGTAACATCTCCAACTTGTAAGCCTAATAGGCTAACCATTTTTTCAGACAAACTCAAGCTTTTGAACGTGGTTATCAGTCATAACTCATTTTTCCGTTTTTTCTGGTCCTCGAGGTTTCATCTGTCTGGCCATTTATACGTTGAACATGAGAGCTTCATATTAAGCTATTTCAGGTCATTCATATGTGCAATTCAGATTAGGTTGTTTCTTTGGTGACTAAATCCTGTAATTTGGTGACCAATTACGTCACAATTTTGGAAAAATTTACCTTCCATTTCTTATAAAGAGGCATTATTCAAGTATTTTGATATTTAGAAGCGGTTTGGCTAATCAATTAAAGAAATCGAATCACAAATGTTTTAAGAACAGCTTTATGAACCAAAATGTTTAATGATTAGAACAAAGTTTCGCAAAAGTTTTGAAAGAAACCACGCATTTTAGATTGGCAAAAACAAAGGAAACAATGGTACTGAAATTTTGTGAACGCCCCTTGTTTTTTCTCAGTGCGCATGACATAATTGTGTTTGAGTTGACTTATTTGAACGTGAGCCGGTACGCACTACTACAGGTATTATTTATATTAAAATCTGTTGAAAACCTAAAAAAAACGTCAACAACTTTGGATTTGTTTGCAGAATATAAGACGAGGCTGCATCAAAATTAAATGGATTGGGAACAGTTTAAATTGATTAGTTCTAGTTTCTTAAACCCGTCAGCGGTAAAATCCAATAGAAAGCCTAGTTGCTACCGTTGAGTTCAATTTTCGGCAGCTGTACCAAATCTAACAAAGTATCAGCAAGGTAAAGATGCGGTTACAAAAGTAATCAAAATGTCCCCGTGTTTGTAATAAAGTTATAAATTCAGTATTGATTTATCGTTTCTTTGAAAAAAAACCAAAAATGTTGACTGGTGCCTGTTGTTTATACAGTTAGAGAAAAAAATTCACAATTTTGAGAACCACTTGGAACATCGAAAAAAAAGAAACGATACCAATATGACTGATGTTTTAACCAGTTTTTGGGCTCTACGCCCCAATTAGCGATCGAAAATCAATTATTTGGAGTCGCCTATGAGTCCAAATTTGACAGACGTATACATTTCAGGGGTGTTTTGTTTTGTTCTCTATATCTGGCAATATTGAAACCAATAAACATGTACATGCAAACTTTAACGATCAAAATTGTTCTCTTTATGGACCCATAAACTGTGAGTGGCCATATTGACGTCATTTTCGTGCTATTCCCAATCAATCAATTGAATTTCATCAACCCCCCTCACCTCCACATCCGTTATATTCCCCAAATTCCTCCAACCATTGCAGGAAAAGTGACGCCCTTCGACCACAAATCGAACTCACCCCAATTTTAAAAGCACTCATGTGTGGGACTTGGCTCTTAGAAATTGTTGACAAAAAGGGCAAGGGTGGTTGTGGGCGAGGTCTATCGATTTTTAGTAAGTTCAAAATTTTGTTTTATGTTCAGTTTTGGCGCTCTACTCAAGATATATATTGTGAAGTTTATACGCAGGGTGTGTTTGGTTTTAGTTGGACAAAAGCAACAAAAGCCTGAAAAGTTTTTCTTCGCGTTTGTCGGTATTTTCTGTTTGCAAACGCATTAAACCGTCCGAGTTCTTCGATACAAACCGCAAGAGTCATATTCAAACCAAAATGTCATACGAAAAACTTTCTATTCGTTCGATTATGCTTTTCAACAAGCAAAGGAGGTAATTTCAGTAAAATTTCTACAACACCTGAAACCAAATGTATTGAGATATGATATTGAAATTACTGATACTAAATAATAATTTGAAATTTGTCCACATTAAAAATATAGGACACAATTTCTTGTTCAGAGAAAGTTTTTGTTAATTGGAATTTTTTTTCACCGAAAAAAAGTAAAAATAAGCAATTTTCTCTTTTCGTTATCATTAATAGAGTACTATACGTACTACCGCAAAAAACTTAGGCAATTACCTTGTAACATCATTCAAGATCCTGTCATAATTAAACAAGAGGATTCATTGCCTTAAAAGTCTCCATGACAGAAATTTTAATCAACAAATCGTCTTTCAAAATAATTACAAAACGAATATTCGTCTTAAGACACTATTGAAAAATCTTTTATCTTGAAAAACTCTTGCCAGGTATATTCAGATTCAGAAAATATCGACCAATGACTAAAACAATATAAAAGTCAAATTTCTTTTCGATAGTGTAAACTTTGAAAGCAAAAAATTTAGTAAAATTTTGTAAGAAATGCATCAAAGTGAAATAATAACAACAATAATCATATGACTAAGAAAGTAATTCTGTTCATCACGATTGAGTGATTTAAAACAGCAAGGAGGCTCGGTAATGTGCGATCACACTTAAGGTTCCGACCCCGTTCAATCACAATTTTGGCATAACTGTCTACCAAATGAGGAACAGAAAGAAAAACCAAAGAATTCAAGTACTTTTCAAAAAAACTGATGTATGAACGATAAGATAACCTCGAAAGCAAATAACTCAGTGGAGTTAAAAATGATGCAATAAATTGATGAGATATGCCAATGTTAAGAAATCAAATCAAGACGAACATTAAAATCAAACAACAACAATAACAAACTTATTAAATTATATCAAATTTATATCAAAACTTTATTACATCAAAACTTTATGTTATATCAAATTGTATCAAAACTTAAAGTCCGTTGTAAAAAACGAAAATTAATAACAAAGTCAAAATAGCGTCAGATAAAACTTCAACTAAACAATTTGAATTCACCAGAAAAGATATGGGACCTGTCCATAATAAGGCCTGATAATAATTAGACAATCAGAAAAAAAATCACTAAAGTTGAAAAACTCGCTTTTTCGATTTTAAAAAAATCAATTAATTTCAAAGTTATTAAAAACATTAGAAACCGACTAAAATATCCCAAAGGTTTACAATTACCAATGCTTCTATGAAAGGACATTTAGAACTGTCGGCATTCAATTTTTTATGCCGTTACAAAAAGAAAAACAAATAGGCATCAAACAAAAATTCAATAAAAATAAAACTAGCCGGAAAACGATTTCAAAGCGGTAAACCATTGTTTGGTTCAATTGAACCTTCGTTCAACACCGATAAAAATATTTGTTCTCTCATTAATGAAAAGAGGTAACACATAGACAAAAAAGAAAAAAAGCGCAAAATTAAGTAATACAAGTTTTTTTTCGAAAAAAAAATTATATCCAAAGCCATGAAATCCAATAATTAATTAAATAGGTTCAATTATTCGTCGAAAGGGAGCCAGTGATACTTGAAATTGTCCAGGTTATAACTTACATCTACAAAAAGAACGTAAAATAGGACAAAAACCGAAAAGTAAATAACTTTTTTTGGGTGAAAAACCTGTGTCGAAGCCTGTAAAGTCATATCAAATCCCTTAAATACCCTAGTTATTGTGACACCAACGCTCCCCTTTATCACTTTCCGTTGGCATTGATAAAGTCATATTTGGACTGTAGCTAACGATACTAGGTAACAAACAGACAAAAAGGGGAACAACTACGTTGTTAAAAACGTTTTTTTTTTAAAACAATTGTTTTCAAAGTCATGAAAGCCAGCAGATATCTACTAATATCAGAATATCCGCTTATCTGTTTTTCCATGAAAAACCATTCAAACCACGTCAGTTTACAGGAAATTCGATACGAATAAAAAGACAAAGTAAAAACGACAAATAAATACAAAAATAAGAAATTCAAAAAAAAAAATCTTCAAGAAAGTAGTGTCGAAGCCGTTAAAACCATAATCTATGCCTTTAAGGATTTTATTATTATCATTGGGGTGTATTTTAAATGCCAATAATGTGATATATGAACTGTTATTAACGTGATAAAGGGACAAAACTAGAGAACGTGAAAAAGTGAAAAATGGGCAATAACCTGAAAATAAAAAAAATGTGAAATCTAGTAGTATCAAATCCAGAAAACCATAACTTATGGCTTAAAACCGCAATAGAAATTGAATTTCAAATCGGTAGAGAGAATAAGCATTCTTTCTTTGCTGACACTGAGCTACAAGTTGAAAAAGTTAAGGAAAAGGCAATGTTCAATAGGCCATTTTTTGTTTTAAAATCAAATTTTTTCGAATGTCAGAATGACCATAAGTTTTCAAATAAAAAACTAGATGCAACAATTTAGAGCTGTTTAAGAATCCAATGGAACCTATCACTACTGAGCTTTGATTTAAAATGGTCTGTTCTTTAATTAATATAAAAAGGATCGACTAATTTAAATTAAAAACAGTCCAGATTACAACAGGCATTATTTCTTGATAGTAACGGTCCAAGGTAGGTCCAAAACATTTTGCTAATGCTCATAAAACATTAGAAGCACATAATTTTCGATTGTTATAGATATAGAAAATCTGTTTGTTAAAAAATAAAAAAAGCTTCGTTTTTGATAATCAACGAGTAAAGTTTGCATAAAACGGCAAAATTTTAATTACAGAGCACTCTCAACGGAAATTGAAGTAGAAATAGCCCTCTTTTTGAGTCTAAAAAGATTGTGTTAGTAGAATTTAGTGATGTTTGGGTGTGTACTTCCTGAAAATTTAATCAAAGTGGACTAAAGAAACTTATTTCGTGCTGTTTTCGATGAAAAAGTCTGAATTTTAAAATGTTTAGCGAGAATAATTATATAAAAACTTTTTTTGGTCTTTAAAAACAAAATCAACAACAATTTTTCAGAAAATTTTCACAAATTTTAACGAAATTGTAGTAAAAATTTCCGAAAAATGTGAATAAAACCAACGGAATTCACTCTATTTTCTCAAAAGTTTAAACCTCGACAACTCCCTGTAAAAACAAAATTAAAAAAAAATCTTTTTAATTCAATTCATATTCTACGCTGTACGAGCTCTCTAATGATACCAGTCTCCACTCTCTACGATTATTATATCGATCGGCCAAAATTGTCTGAACAAAAAAACCCATTTGATTATATAGTTCCTCCCACCTCAAGAGGGGTCGGAACAACAAATTAGGTCTCTATTAAGAACACGTTTACCAAATTCTTATGAGAAAAGTTATTAGAATATAATTCGTGTCTTTGGAAGCTTCAATTTTCTCGAGTTCAAACAAAGTAGAAAAAATTAAACAGGTTTTTCTCAGATGGTGAGTTTGTTATCTGGAGAGTCAGCTCTCAAACAGATAAATATGCAAACAATCACTCAAATGCGGGCAACAATTTTGAGTACAATAAATAAAGTTTCCACGCAAGTGAACCATGTAAACCGTTGCTCAGCCAAAACCAGCTTGTTTGAATCTTGCAAGAAAAGAAGTCATAACGCAAGATTATTCATGATAACAATTAATGATGGCAAGATCATACAGGAAAACAATGCTAAAATTCTGCTAGATCTCATAAGATAAACATCTCTTTTGAGAGTCTTGTTCAACATCAAAAGATATTCGTTCTCTCTATGAGTTTTCAATAGCGTTTTTTTATTTTCACTTCTTCGAATGAAACAATTAAACATACTGAGTTTTTTGAATTTTTAAATATGTAACAAAAGAAATCGTTGAATATCACAACTCTCACTAATTGAAATTGTTTTTGCATCTTGACAGTTAACTGATTGCATAAAATTTTTAGAATCATTCGTAATCAAGTTGTTAGAATCATTCGAAAGCTTTCTTGATAATCTTATTTTTCATAGCTAAGAGACACATCATCCCTAAATGCTAAAAAATACATGATATTTTACTTCCAAGGTGATCGCTGACCTGCAGCTATAATCGTCTATACATTGACAATAAATTCAGTTAATTTAAATATAGTGTTTTTTTCGCTTTTTTTTTAAATCTCGTGGAGAGTTCAATTTTAAAACATTTGTTTTCGGGTCATTTTTCCCCCTTTCTTCCACTGTATTTTTGCCGGTTCAAATGGACACTATCAAAAAATAAATTGGATAACCAAATTTTGACGCATTATTTTTAGTTTTTAAAAATTAACCTTTGGTCATAATTGACTATTTCAATCCTTGTGATCCAAACATTGTCTCCCAATTCATTTCCTCTTCATTGAAGCAAATTTCATGTAGAGCTTAGGGTTGATCCATCAAATTATATAAATTTTGGTTATCAATTTTGGCAGAAAATAATATTATAAATCAAATTAATATATTGTTTGCGAGTTTTTTTTTTTGTTTTTATAACCTGCGTTCTGTGCGATTTTGATTTCAGGTTGTTCGAAGTTATGATCAAAAAAGTTTTGGGACCGGTATGCGTTAATTTAAAAGTTGTCAAATAATAAAATTGAAATGCGAGTTTTTTAAGTATTTGAGTGACATAAAAATAATTTATGCAATTATTTTCTGGAGCTGTGATCAATAGTCCGGATCTGCGAGTCCAGAGTTTTCAATTTCTTGTTGAAGGCAAAAATTACTAAATAAAAGTTTCCCAACCAATATAATACAATATTTCAATTCTTAGTTTTTTATATGAACCTTTTTGACATTTTTGACATTTTTTCCTGCTTTTCCCTCCATAATTTTCCAGTCATATGTCCCGGAAAACTGGGAACAATTATTTGGAGCAATTTATTTGGCCTGGAAATGAAAATACAGAACAGCTTTTGTGTCTTTCCAATTAGGTCAGTTTTATTCTTTTCTCTTTTAATCTGTTTAATCTGGAAATGGTTTGATGATAGTGGTTGCTTCCCTATGCAATAATTTCTCGACAGCCTAAAGAATGTGTTGCAAAATCCTTTTGGTGCTGGATGGGATCCGAGTTACTGTTGGAGGTGCTCAAACTTCCAAGATTTGGATTTTGTGTGTTTCAACTGTTTTTGTTTATTTTCTGTGAACTGTGTTAGATAAAAACTGGAATAACCAGTCGGAGATATATGATAATTAGTTTCTTCTCAAATTCAGTGGGAAATATAGGAAGCCTTAGTCATTAATACTCTCTTTCTCTGAAATAAATAAAACAAAATTCACTAGAGAAAGAATAAAATACCTATAATTTTTAGACCTTCTTTGAACACCCCCCATAAGAAATGTCAGAACGCAGAAACAGCATCCAGACTCATCGCGAACTAAAAATTCTTAAAAAAACTTTTAGAAGTTTTCTTTGTCAGCTTGTTTTATTGCTTTCGAATGTGAGGGTTAGCACTTTGATACTTCAAGGTCAAATTTTCTCATGACTTGGATATTTCATATTTTCCCATTGCACTTTTATATTTCAGAGTTCTCATTTTTTTAAAAGTCTGTTAAATTTAAAGTCAAAATTATAACTAAGACCATATCAAGGTTTGAATTAAAACTCGCCTATGACTCTGAGCCCTTTTGAACGCTCACAAGGTGTACGGTTCGTTCAAACATAAACAGGCTAAGAAAGTTTTTAATGAGTACTAACTTTGATTTTTTGCGATTTTAACTACAATTGTTTCGAACTACAATAAGATCATGACAGGAAAACAAAAAACTTACACAAGAATTTCGAGAGCCTGTTCTAAATTCGTCAAATTAACCTTTCATAAAGATCAGTGTATCTTCAAAACCAACAAGGCAAAGTCTGGATCGTGAATTTTACTGTATGCCTTGACTCCAATAATTGTTATTCTTACTATGAGGCTGCTTTTGAATTATTCTTGCTAATTTAACTAAATAATTTTACAAAAGGCATCATTCACTTTTGATGTTTTGATTTTTTTGTCAATTAATCTATATCCAAAAAATTTTAATTACTTAAATGTTCCTAATGGACAAAAAGCAACAGCTAGGCTAGTTTCATTGTAACCGTGGCTGTTTAAATTTCAAAAATTGTTCGGATTGTAATCAATCGCTATCTATTTCAAACTTCTTCTGCATTGTTTGATTTGTTTGATGTTAGTTACAAAACCCAACAATTCAAACCAAAGCTTTCCAGTGAAAGCTCCAATCTGTTTGCTGTGAAAATTCAAGCAAACCTCAATAGTTTTTTTTTCAATCAAAAAATGGTGATCGTTTTTGCTATTAAAAATAATCGTTTTGAAAATAAACAAATGATTATTCGGCTCGTTTTCTGGTCAACTTGTTGCTGAAGGACAGCAAATACAAGTGAAGTGGTCTTCATAACGCGTTCAGAATTAATTTTAATTGCGGTTTTTCATTTTTTTGGCTTCGATACTACGAGTTTTCTTAATAAATTTTTGATTTTGGTCATTTTTCCATCTTTGCTTTCCTTTGTTTGCCATGTCAAATTGTTGACAAGTCATATATTTCATAATTGGTGATTTTAAAAAAGCAATTCAGCTTGTCGCTTTTCTCAGCGGATAGATTATGGTTTTAACCGTTTCGACACCGTCTTTTAGCGGACTTCAATGGACTTAGTGTTTTTGACTACTTTTTTTTCTTTTTTTAGTCGTCCAAAAATGTAGTTAGTTGCAGTTCTTAGCGGTTTCTTATTTGTGAACAAAAGAATCTTTTAACTGATTTCAATTGATAGCAAAAACTTTTCGTGATGTTGAATTCAAATATTTTGAATACGTGAACGTAACTTTACACTCTGCTGTTCTTTTGTCTACATGTTACCTAGTCTCATCATTTGCCGGTTAGAAATTAGAATATTGGTTTTTGAGAAAGCCAGAATGGAACCAATCTAACTCTTTTAGTGCATTGCTTGCCGTTTTAACGACTGTGACAACAGTTTTTCTCAAAAAATTTTGGTCACTTTCAATTTTGTCTGTAATTAACTTTTTTGCAGACGCAAGACATTTTTTCATAAATGACAGATCACCATGGCTCTCTTTGGAGAGTTCTCAAGGACTCTTATATATTTTTTTCAATTGATAGCTGTTGATGTTTTCAGGTCTTCAAAATTATTTGTTTTAACTTCGCTATTTCCTTTTTTTTGACAACTTATAACCTTGTCTCATCATTCAGAGGTCAAGTACTACATTTCAGTGCAACTGATTATATCTTATCTTCTACGGAGTAGATGAAAGTTTTAACGACTTCGACCCCTTTTCTCGCAAAATACTTTTGATATACGTTTTTCAGTCTGTATTTTTGTCGTTTGTTTTTGTAGAAGTTTGACATTTTCTGGATATAGAAAGATCTCTATATTGCTATATGAATGACCATAATTCATTTTAAAGATTTCTTTTGATATCTTATGTTTTTCTGATTTTGAACTCCGCCAATTTTGTCCTTTTTGGTCTACTTGTTATAAGGATTGGTCCCATGTTTTTTTCCAGCGATTTAATAAATATTCTGTTTAGCAAAATTTTTGACGCTAATTTGACTTTGTTATTAAGTGTTTTTAATTTGATTGGGAAGCAATCTTTTTATTGTTACAACAAAACCTTAGAACAATATTTGAATTTTTGAAAGTTTTCTATCTCTTCCTCATTTGGTGGACAATTAAGCTAAAAATGTGGATGAGCGGAGTCGAAAATTTATTGCAAAGACATTCTTCCCTTCACGTTGATCCAATCAAATATAAGACGGTGGTATCAAATCATTGAGTTGCAGATATGCCAAAAAGAACAATGCTCTTCAAAACCAATAGAAAATGTCGTTTTATCAGGAACCACTAAATATACTTTTATGTTGATTGATGACAAGAAAACAGAAATAAGTACAAACATATTACTACACTGATTTCGTTTCAACGGTGCTTATATCTTAATTTTCCTTTACTCTCGACAAGCAGCTGATAAATAAGCAGTAAAAGCAGAATAATGAATTATTTAACTCAGAGATGATGTTTAATGTCAGTTGAAGAGACTTTGAAAAATAAACGGAAGTGGTGAATCATCGTATATGTTTACCAGGTCTCTTCCAGATGTCATGTGAACAATCTAAATATAAACAATTCATGTTTGTGATGCAAAATCACTTAAAGTTGACGTAATTCAGTTCGTGCGCAAATTAATTGAACATTTTTCTTTAGAATTTCTATCTTTTGTTGCTCTAGGCTTAGTTTTTCTGTGTTAGAAACACTGGCGAAGACGTGCGTCTAAGCATGACAATTGGCAATCGAGAGATTAAATGAAAAATTGCAGATCAGCTATAGTCTGTCCCATAAAGCTGAAAAAAGCGAACGTTCAAAAACTCCAAAAACGTGCAATTGAGCATCAATGTGCTCATTTGAATGTCGGCGTTTTCTCCATTAAGTTTTCACTGATCAATTTTTTTCTACATCAATCAGCGTAGAAAGCCTACCGAATCATACAAAGTACGTTAATGGAAATGATAAACCAACTTTTTTTGTGAAGAGTTCCCACAGTTTAGTCCATCACCATGAGCCCAACTTATTTGTCAGAATCATCTTTATATCAGATTTAGGTTTAACGCAGAAATCACGAAATAACTTTCCCTTTTTACATTCTTTAGCTCACATTTTTAACGCGGAAAGGAAAATCTATTTATTTTACCTGATGATTGTGAGCGAATCCCAATTGAGAACAAAAAATTTCTTGTAATTGTATTTTCAATTTGATTTCCTCTAAAAAGAATTGTTGTGATTGGTAGGTTGAGGTCCAGATCGAAATGACATCGCGCTTTTAAGGGTTTTCGAGACCACTTCCTGATCAGACAGACCGGGTCAAATGTGACCTTAGATCACACAAAACCCACACAACTGAAATTCAATTATAACATTTCGTTGACAGTTGCTGGGATGGATAATAAACGGTGCTAATGGTTTTTCACGTAGGTTGTACTGTTATTAAAAAATATAATAGTATTTTTTTCTAATATTTTTTGGTGTTTTAGGCTGCTTTCCGGACATTGCGGCAGCTCCATTAAACCAGTATGCCTCTAATTTGTACATTAGGCAACAATGAGAAATGATGTTCCTTATGCACTTATGATAGCTTCTAATTGGACTCTTATTCGTGCTTCAGAACCCGGTTTGAGAGAGACCGACGAAATCGAAGTACAAAGCGTCCGTTTTTGTCGGCTTTTGTCGGTTTCATTGGTTTTGCTTGTAAGAAGCGTCGGTTTTTGACGGCATTTGTCGGTTTTGTCAAAATCGTCGGTATTGTCGAAAAGAACGTCGGATTCACGGCAATTGTCGGTTTCAGCGGCTTTGCTTGTAAGAAACGTCGGCTTTGAAGGTTGTTGTCGAAATCAGTTTCGACATAAGAAGCGTTGCGACTATGAAAAGTCTCTGGGCCTATGATCGGACTTATCAGACTTATTCACAGACAAATTTATGAACAAGGGCCAGAATTGCCAGACTTATGTCCAGACAAAACACAGAATCATGATCAGACAGACCTACGAGATCTATGTCCAGACCTCCCAGGCTTATTTTCAGTCAAATTCCTGACAAAAAAATTCTTCCAGACCAATTATAAATAGGTCAGTGATTACTCCTCACGCCATACAATCTGTTGTTTGGACATAAAACTGGGACCTACACTCAGGACGTATGTTTGCATGTATGTATATATGTATGTATTGCATGTATGTCTTTATGTATGTATGTAAAGAGGTTGAGGTCGCGCTCGAAATTGACTCTGATCAGACCGTCCCAGAAAAATGTGACCTCTGATCAGAAAAGTTCGACACCATTGTCCAGACTGAAGTACGGTCAAAGCCTTTTCCAGACTATGTAATTCGAGCGCACCGCGAACATGTGTGCTCTCGAAAATTTTCGGATCAGATGCCACCTCTACATGGCCACCTCGACCTGGGTGTGTATGTGTGCGTGAAAACCGACGCGTCTTAAAGCGACGGAAACCGACGCTTTCTTCAGTTTTAGAGCGAAGAAAACTGACACTTCTTAGTTAGAACACCGACGGAAACCGACGCTTCGTAAGTTTGAAATCGATGAAATCAGACGCTTCTTAGGTTTAGAACCGATGAAATCCGACGTTTCTTATGTTTTAAACCGAAGAAAACCGACGTTTCGTACGTTTTTAAACCGAGGAAAATCGTCGCTTCTGTAGTTCAAAAAAGGACAAAAACCGACGATTCTTACGTTTTAAAAGAGATAAAAACCGGCGCTTCTTTTGTTTAAAATAGGTGAAAACCGACGAAACCGAAGAAAAAATGTAAGGGCTTTGATCGGTTTTGGCTATGTAAAAGCGACGGAAACGGGCGATTTCTTATGTTTGAATCCGACAAAATTCTCAGCACGGGAAGAAGTCTTTGCTCCCACTATGTTGCATAAGAAACTATCTACGAAACGAATATAAAGCGTTTAAAATCTGCATCAATCAGACTTTCGAATAATTTCTCGTATATGTAATCTGAGCTCGCGATCCGCACGAATGCGCCTGAAGATAGTTTGACCAGACTTCACTTCGGCCTGAAGATTTCACTTAGTGAGGAATGTGACGGAGAGTTCCACAATCGTTCCATGTAAACTTTCTCGCGACATTGATGCAGTAGTTTTGACTTCGCATTGTGGGTTGATTATATTTTGAGTTGATTTTCCTTCATCGTCAAAGTATTAAACTAATATCTCACTGAAACCGCATATTTTTCACGTTTTTGAATCGTCAATGTATTATAGCTTTGCTAACCAGAAAAAGAATGCTCTAATAAGCTATCCCATTGAACATTTTTACAATTCAAAGAAATTTTACAATTCAAAGAATTTGAATTGTTTTGGGGCGCTGTCTTTTTTAAGACCTGTTCACACATTTTCATGATTTTAGAAGTCAAATTGAAGTAGTGATTTTGGTCACGCCGAAACAGGAAATGGAGCGAAAAAGCGAGTGGTTTTGCGGCGTGAAATTTTTCCGCTCTAATTTTAAAGTAGAGTGAGAAAATGGTGTTTGAACAAAATTTCGCCTTCTCGCTAGTGGTTTTTTGTTCACATGCGGCAATTTCACTTTCATGTTTACTGTTTTTTTCGATTTATTTATCGGATTTTTCTCCAAATGGTTTCCCACTCCATTCATAGTTCATTATTGGCCTAGTTTTTTGTGAGAATCAGATTGACATTTCTCGTTAGTGGTTTTTTGTTCTCGCTAGCGGCGTTTTGATATTAATTTTCTGTTTTTTTTTTGTTTTTTGTCTGATTTTTTTAGAAATGATTTTCTCAATTCACTCATAGTCCCTTCTAGTTCTAGTTTTCTTGTTTTGTCAATGAAAATTCTTTGAATTGTACGTCAGGACTTGTCCTGCTATGTTTTTTATTTATTTGCTCTTAGATGAGCTAAAGGAAGAAGATATCAGCTATGAAACACTGTATCAGCGGCAAACTAATAAACCATTTTAAAATCGGTTTGCTCGATACCCAGATAGCAAGTTTTTGGGCCCTTGTAAACAGTAAGCTGATAAACGTTATTTTTGTTACTACTTTTTTTCACTATGGGTAAAAGGTAAACTTGAAGGTGGGTTTCGAGCAGGTGGGTTTCGAGAAGGTAAACTTGAAGGTGGATTTATTTTGTCTCTATTCTACTATGATTTTATCATCATTCCTTTCATGCTTATTCTTTTGCAAATAAAGACATGAAACTGTGTGTAATTGCAAAATGAAACGGTTTCATTCTGCAGAAGATTGTGAAACAACATTCGGATCTATTCTCACCCCCCCCCCCCAGCTTTGTGAGCATAAATCTTTTTTGATCCCCAGGCGCACGTGCTTTTTTCTGACATGGTAGCTTGCTATATAAAAATATGCAATTTGTAACTCTGGGGGTCATAAAAACACGGGGAGGGGGGAACAGAATAGACCCCAATATTCCATCACCCTCGTTAGAAATTCTGTTTGATTCCTGATCAGTCACATCCAATTTGCCACGGCTCACGCTGTTCCCTTAATCCAAGTGATATTTGCTCCGATTTATAACAAAATATATCTTCAGTGTTTTTAAGATTATTGGTATTCAGCATTGAAAGTTTTTTTCACGCCAGTTAGAAAAGGACAAAAGTTAAAATTTCACATCTAAAAGCAGTAAGTACGACTTCGAGAGGTGAAATTTTTCATCACTTTCTGAGTGTTAAAAATCTCCAATTCAATCAAAGTTACCTATGTCCGGACTTTCATGCGTTCATGTATCCAGACCGTCTAATTTTGAACGCTACCACCCCCCCGCCTTTTGTGTCCAATTTAGCCTACAGAGAGGCACATTCGGTTTCAGATCTCAACCTGCGAGATTTCGCAGAAAATTAAGAAAAATTCAGCAATGACTTTTGTTTTGATTTTTTGTACGAGGACTTTAGCGGTGAAATATTTCATTCCGCATTCAGCGCTTGAAACGGCAATTCCTACAACTATCCAGCCATTATACGCAACTTTTTAAGTTGTTTAAACGACTTAAAAAGCTGCATAGAAAGATGTGACTATTTGTAGGAGTTGCTTAAAAAAACGACCTTTGCTACCCGACCACTACTGCAGCTATGGGCGCGTGTCAGTGAGTTTTCCTGGAAAAGCAATAAATCTTTTGATGCTTGTAACGCATTCACATCGAATTATTCCAAGTTTGATTAAAGGTCCGGGGTTGACCATTTTTCTGAACCATATCCGAGAAACATATATGAGCGATGTTTTGAGCGATGTTGTTTTTTTCCATTGTCAGCTATAGGGTTTCCAAGTTACCATAAACTCCACATGTGGCTTGGATATGGTTGCGAAAAAGGTTTATGGTGGTCAACCCGGGGTTTGAACTGATAGAAAATTGTGTTAACCGGTGATTGCGGTGATTGTGGTGAATGTTGTGAAAATAAATACTTTACAGCATTCGACCGCATTCCTGCAAAAGCTTACCGCAAAATTCACTGGATTTCTTACAAAAATTCACCGCATCGACTTCTGCGGCAAATTAATGTAAGGAATGCGGTGAAAGCGGTGAATGCGGTGAAAAAAAGTTCACCGCGTTTCACCGCATTTCTTGCAAAAAATCACCGCAAAATTCGCCGCATTTCTTACAAAAATTCACCACATTTGCTTCCCAACGTTTATTCAATCTGATTTAAAATCACAAGAAATATCAATGAATCTAGTGACAGTTGGCGCAGTGGACTAAGCTGTTGGAGGCATGCAGAGGTAAGAACCCCTGTAGTGACGATTCTTTTTGTCAGAATACTGTGAACGCGGTGGAAATAAATATTTCACCTCGATTAACCACATTCACAGCAAAAAGATGCAAGAAATACGCGGTGAAAATTATTTTTTTCACCGCATTTCACCGCATTTCTTACGAAAATTCACCGCCAAACCTCGACCTGGGTAACATAGCGGTGAAACTATATAAGGATTGCTCTTTTAACCGTTGAGTTTTCTTTCCATCGCTCTCATACCATTTTCTGCTATTCTTGCATCCTTTTGCAATTTTTTGCGTGATAAACATATTGGCAAATTTAGCGTTTAATTTTTGTAAGATTTGTGATTTTTAGCGGTGAATTCTATCTTTTCACTGCCTTCACTGCATCAACACTAAAAATTGCAACTCTTACATCTTTTCACCACATTTATCGCAATTCTTATACTTTTTTGTTTTAGTGATTTTAGTTATATTAGTGATTTTAGCGTTGACGTCTCATAACCCGGTATAGCATTTTTCAGCTCTGAAATCTAGACTTGGATTGAGTGCTCAAAAGTCAAAGAATATGATCATCAAGAAAATTTATTTATTTTGTCAAGCCAAACTGAAACTGAACTAAAATTAGCGTTTATGTATTACCCTGGCCTCTTGATTAGCTCAGCTGTGAATATATGCAGAGTTTTCACATATCACAACTGCCTTATAACTGCAGTAACAGTCATGCAAAAGTCCCATATCTTCAGTTTTTGCACATCCACACATTTCGTTGGACCTGTTGGTCGGCTGTCCCGTTTTCCATCCATTTTTCTCCATACTGAATGGTTGAAATGTTTGCATGTCTACCCAGCCGTTAATTATCTTCAGTTTACCCAGTTTGAGGTCCACTTTTCCAAAGCCCAGCCACAAAAACGTTTCTAAAGAATTGAGATAGAAAGTAGTTGCTGAAAAAATTTCATTACAGGTGTTATCAGCCGAGTAGAGGTTTGGCGGTGAATATTTGTAAGAATTGCGAGGAATGCGGTGAAAAAAAATTCACCGCGTACTTCTTATATCCTGTTGCGGTGAATGCGGTGAATTGAGATAAACTATTTATTTTCAACGCGTTCTCCGTATTCTTAAAAGAATTAGTCGTATAAAAAAATCTAGGGCGACAATCCTAGCGTAAAATGTGGGAAATTTGCTAACACATTTCAAAAACTCTACGGCAGGAAAATTGCCGTTTTAAATTGCTTCATCCATCATAATGTCGTTCTCAATATTACTTGGAATTGCAAGTTTGTATTAGAAAACTTATTGAAAGCCTAACAGCAAATTAATATGACTGCTTATATAAAAGTCAATTGAATGCATTCATAGCAGATGGAATTCTTGCAAAGTCCTTCTTAACTCTTCACGGTTCTTATCATATAGTTAACACCTTACCAGGAAATTATCCGTTCCTGAAGTATGAAAATAAGACCCAGGATTAGATCCCGACTTAAAAAAATGACTAAATTACTCTAAAGAGTATGGCCTTTACCCGCTAATATTTCACAGTCGAGCTTCCTACCTAAAATCGAGAAATGTTTTTCTCAAAAGATTTGTATTTTTTTTTCATGAGGATCCTGGGTCGAGCAAGAACATTTCATGTGTCAACAAATAGCCTTTCAATAGTTCGGCTAAGAAAAACTCATCGATTCAGATCGCTCGGTCTCTTTATGCGAGGAGCAAAAGTTTTTCATAAATCTGCAAATTTTTATGCGAAATCGGAAAAAACACTTTTTTAAATTACCTCGCTTATATACTGAAATGGAAACAGCGCACTGCTAAGCAGCATTGCTCCAGAGCAATCAAACGTGAAACACAGTTAGAAAAATGCCAAAAATGACAAAGATTGCAAATCTGACAAAGCAGTTATTTTAGCTGGACTAAATTGCCATGTAAACTGATTTTGTAGATGAGTTCTTTGGTCTTCTTTCTATTAGCCACTATATAAATGTGCCAATTTTCTGATTCTCTCCTTTCCAAAACAAGGAGTTCTCAGCTTTCAAAAAATTGATCACTGAATGATTAGTGGTTGCTGAGATGAAAGAGCGTGGATGCCGACTGCCTTATAATTAAAAGTGGGCAATAAGTTTGCACAAAAAGTTTCACTGCAAAGATATAGACACAGTAAGAGTTGTTTACTCGACTCATAATTTGACAATAAATCCAACTCATCTATGTGCCCAGCAAAAGTTGATCATGAACATTTGTTTTTAGCGTAAGTTCAGATTGATTTGATTTATTTTACCACAAACTGATTATGACAATTGAGGTCAAGCTAAAAACAAGCTATTTTCTAAAGTTGAGTTAAAGACATTCCATAGGATATTTAGTTCAAGCACTGTTTTTCAAAACACTTTCCATTCGACCGAGTTCCAATACTTAAGCGAAATCTAAAGGTGGGGATTTATGAAGTTTTCAGTTTTTCATTGCGTAATTTGTGATCTGGGCACCACTTACGACTTCTAATATACAAATCTAACACTTCTAATTGTAAAATTCAAGCAGCTCGTTTATATAATTTATTGGTAGGATACATATCAACTCATATAAGACAATGATTAAATGCTTGGCGAGTTTCTAACAAATTGACTGAATGTTTGGCGAGCTTTTTACAAATATAAAAAAAGATATTTCAAATTTCGTAAAATTATAAAGCCAAAGACACCTTTTTAATGAGGAAGAGCTTCAGAAGACGAACCCTAAGCTTAAAAAGATTGCATCAGGGATGCTTAGAGTGCTGTCTTTAATAAGGTCAGTAAATTTGCAGAATAAATTCAGTCGGATATTGTCGAAAAACGTTTTAGGCTACATCAAATTTTTCTCTGTTGTGATTATTTTTTCAAAACACCTTGCTACACTGCACATTTTCAATGCAATTTTTTGACCTGAGTATGTTTTAATGCACGATTTTACCAATTATCCTTGTTAAAATCATTTGGGTATTGAGTTTTGAATCTTCTGATCACATAATGTCTTCTTATTACATATTGTGACTTTCTGGATATATTTTAGTTCTACAAGTGCTAATTTCTGTAAGCTACTATGCCAAAACTTGAAACAACTGAATCGTAATTTAGATCTCATCGATAAAAAGCTAGCGCTTTTTAAATTGGCGCTCCTTTGAATACGCTGGCCTCCATTCAAAATATTTTTGTTGTTTATAAATTTTTAACTTTTATCTGTTATTTAATTGGCAAAAATTAAAGAGCTTAATTTCGATTTCGTTTTCTGATAGACATCCAAAAGATATCATGCGGAAAAGAAACATCAAGTATAAATAAAAGTAGCGGACCCGTATGTATCACTGTTAAATAGACAGTGACAACAAGCCTTACCTTAAAATGAAATCAAATGAGTGAAACATTATCATACTACAGTCTGCTACAATGTAATACCCGGATCGAATGTCCCTAAAAACCTCCCATTTTGTTGTAAGAGTGGGGGGGGGGGGTAATTCGTCTATGGGGGGTAAATTGATGTAAGAGTGTGGGGGTAATTTGTTCTGAGGGGGTAAAATGATATGAGAGTTGAGCTGCCCCCGAACTCTTACACCGTTTTACCCTGCTTGACAGACCAAAAAGGTTTAAGAGTGGGGGGTTAATTTGTCTTTTACCCCCTCACTCTTACACCATTTTACCCCCTTTGGAAGCCCAATGCAGCCCAAAAAGAGGTAGAGTTTTGAGCTGCATTTTCCTTAAAAATCATCCCATTGCAGCCCCACTCTTACGTCATTTTGGGCGGAAAAATTCGACCCGGGTAACTGATTTTCACTAGCACGTTTATATATTCCTTGTCGTTCGAAATTTTTTTTATAAGTTCTCAGTGAAAATTTTGTTAACAGTGATTTCTCTACTGACAGAATGAGGTTCATACCGTTGCTGAGATGAAAATGTTTCATTATTCTTCCAATGTTTTCCTTGGACGTCGCAGGGTCAATAAGCCGGCCTTTGTATCCGGGCCTGAAATAAATCTCAAATTTTTATTTTATCTTCAATAGAGAACGTAATCACTCGGTGAATTTCTTACCTTTCCATACATAATTCCCTGGCAACGTTGAAAAGTTCAGCTTCTTTTACGTACTCATAGCATTTGTCTTCAATCCCAATAACAGAATGGCTCTGACCAGGACAATTTTTCGGCCAGACATTCTGAAAGGTTTATGAACATGAACATGGCTCACATAAATTTTTGTATTTTTGCATGACCACTTCGTTCATATCAGACATTGTCAATACCCGGGTCGAGGTGTCACCTCCATTCAACGCAAAATTATGTAAGATAAGCGATAAATGCGGGAAATTTCGTAAGATAAGCGGTGAAAGTACATAAATAAGGCTGTGAATGTAGTGAAAAAAAACTTGGTAGTGCCCGGGTCGAGGAAAAATCGGGAAAAAAACGTAAGATAAGCGGTGAATAGTTGTTTTTTTCACCACAAATTTTGTTCATAATTTTGCGGTGAAATGCCGTTGAATGCGGTGAAATTCTATCAAATTCGTTTTGAATTTAAATCAAACTTTAAATCAAATATTTGTAAAATTATCGGTGAAAATACAATTTTCAGCGGTGACATGTGGTGATTTTTTTTAATCTATATACTTACATAACTTCACCGCTTAAAAAGTTTTAAAAAGATATCTGATTGATTGTGGGTAAATTTTCCGTGCGCTTTTTAATAAATGTATCCTAACTTTGTTGGACAAAAAACATTTTGAAGCGTTGTTATTTCATCCCTACGCTAAGCGGTGATATTATGTAATTTCACCGCTAAATTCGGCGATGAAATTACGTATTTTCACCGCTACCAGGCGATAATGTGTTTTTACCGCCTGATTTATGTAATTTCGTGGCATTCAGCGTTTATCTTACAAAATTTTTCACATTCATCGGTTATCTTACTTAATTTTCCGTTGAATGGCGGTGACACCTCGACTCGAGTGGTGAAAGTGCATAAATTCACCGCTCTGAAAAAAAAGTGCCCACTAAGTGAGAAAAGCACTGAATGCGGTGAATGATGAAATTACACAAATTCACCGTTTGGAAAAAAAAGTGTTGAAAATGTTTGAGATCTTCAGTGCATGCAGTGAAATTGAATAAATTCACCGCTTAACTTAGTAGTGAAATTACATCAGTTCACTGCTTAGAGAACTCTCCGAATTGTTTTTGTCCAACGGAGTTAAGACATATTTATTAAAAACGCTCGAAAAATTTACCCGCGAATAATTGTTTAATTTCACTAGAGTGAGCGGCGAACTTACAAAAAGTAACCACATTTCACCGCTAAAATTACTAATTTCACCACTAATTTTACAAAAATTCAACGCGAATGTTTCACAGAAAGTAGACGAATTTGATTTAAATTTAAAATGAATTTCACCGCGAAACTATGTACGGAATGCGAAGTGAAAAAAAACGACTTTTCACCGCTTATCATAAATTTATTTATAATTTTTCTTCGACCCCAGTAAAATTGCAACTGTGTAATGTGCAGCTGTTATGTTCTGATTGTCAGCGAGGCTATTCAGAGCTACGGGTCTATCACGCAGAAGAGAGGTCAGAGAAAATAAACCGATTTCTATACCACTATTGTTGTTTTTTCTTTTTTAAACACTCAAAGCTTTCAAAATACATGGAGACTTAATATTTTCTGTTCTAGCGTTAAAACTTATCATCTATCCAATGCTATGAAAAGTTTATCTCTGTCCAGAAAAAAACTAATTTAAAAAAAAATAAAAAAAAACGTCAACCTAAACTATACAAGCAAACATTCAAAGCCGTTATCCCTTTCTGGTCGAGCCTTTTCCTTTTTTTCTTCAGTTTTTATGCTTCAGGTTTCAGTCGTTAAAATAATTTGCCGCATAATCGCTATACCTTTCAAAACAATTGTCTAAATTTGATCAGTTCATATCAGCTAGAAGTACTGCAGACAACCACTATGTCCTTAAAAATAAAAAAAAATCAAGAACAATCCATGAGCAAGAAAAAGGGTTAAAAAACAAGAGGTAATCGAAGAACCTGGGGCTTGACGCAGGGTTAAAATCCCCAACCGATAAAATCTTTTAAGATATCCATCGTCTTGCTAGAATTATGCAAAAAAAGGAACGCAATCGAAAAGGGTCAGAATGAGACTCGAAGGTGTATTCCCACCATTGTTTTCATTATGATCAAGAGTTACAAAAACAATATAAAATCAGTTCTTCTGTGCATAATTAAAAACTAGAACACATATTGAAAAACAATGTTTATTATTTTCCAAAAAGGCAGTCTGTAGTGCGGAAAAGTGTGAATAAATGATAGCAACAAGTATTAATATCACCTCTTTTCATTTTTAGGAAACATAAATGAAATGATTTAATGTTCAGACATAAAGAAAGTATCTCAACAGTTTGAAAGTTTCAGCTACATCTCTTTGTATTGAGCAAATGATCCTCAAAAATTTGGTCCTGGTTGACTGAACTGGATCTACTTTTATAAAATACACATATCTATTGTAATTTTGTTTGCTAATTATCTCCTAAATCTGCCTCAAGTGTATTTGGGAAACTCTGCGCTAAACGAGCAATAATGTGTCTATTGCCTCCATTGAGGGTAGAGCTAGACTTGAACGAACTTGAAGATTCTTGCAAATTAAATATACGTCTTGTAAGTTCTTGCAGGACAACCACCGTGTTAGACAGCCATCATCTGGCGCAATCTAGCAAGATAAACATCATCTTGCAAGATCTTGTAAGATATCCCTTAGTCTTGCAAGATTTCGCAAGATAACCATCACCAATGAATTAACTCCTGACTTGCATAATTAATTTTTTGAAGAGGTGTTATCTGAACATATTGCAAAAATTGGGCTCCAAAGATCCTGACATCATCCAGCACATAATCTTCTCATAATAATTCGCTGAAATGGGTTATTTTAAATGAGTCGTGCTCAAAATTTGACAGGCCTTCTTTGTCTAATTTCTTCTCATACGTAACAAAAATTACGTAAGAATTGAGCTGAAATTTCTGCGATTTTCGTACCTTGTTTCTATTCATATGACAAAAGTTTCCAAAAAAATTCAAAATAAATCAGAATTCAAAATAAATCAATGACGTAGTTGATTAAGCTACGGCCACGACACAGGAGAGAAGGGTGCGAAGCTCAGTCAAGCCAAAATTGTTTGAAATTCAAAGCATTTCTATTGAAGTCGTAGCTCTTTTTAGCGCATTTCAGAGCACTTTATTGTAAGTTTTTTGCGCTGAAATTTCACAAAAAAACACCATATAATGCCTGCAGAATGATTCTTAACCACGTTTTCCATGAAATTTAGACGGACGCAGACGTTTATTGAGAGAGTTTATGATTATCGTGATTCGCCAAACCATATGCAAATTATTACACAGCACGTTCAAATGTTCTGCTGACAAATGGTTCTGCGAGTATCTTCAATCAGCAATGACATTTTAAATGAATTTAAAGTCCGGTTTTTCAGGTTTGGATTGGACATCAACGAAAAAACAACTCAATTAATCGCAAAATTTACTTTTCTTTCAATTTCTAAACAAAACACAAAATTTAACGTTCGTATTATGTGCTGGTCTCTGCCAATTTTTCACAGGCTTCACTGAACGTTCTTTGAATTAGTTCTGCCGGCAATTACATATTTAGTGAACGGATTATCATTTCTCTATTCGGTAGAGCAGTCTTTTAAAGGCTGATTTAAAAGACCTAAAAAGGACTTATGACCTAAAATTGACCAAAATTTGAACTAAAATTAGAGGACTCAAAAGTAGAGTTAACTTGAAAAATCTCCTTCCGTTATTTTTCAGCATTGTCTTTAGCAAAATTTGCGTTTGTTGCTTAAAAACATGAAAACAATATATGATTGATGTTGAATATTGACTATCAGAACTATAAGTTTTTTGATCATTGACTCTTATACAAGTTTATTTCATTGACTATCAAAACACGATATCAACCTATTCATTACCACCCGCGTTTTTGGTTTGTTGTCCTGCGTATTTCAGTTGTTTCTAACACACACACACACACACACACACACAAACACACACAAAATGCAAAATGCGGTACTCTAATATTACGAAGAGCAATATACGGTGATTCAAGGAATGTTGTTTTTGGAGAATAACAATGTGGTTGTCCAATGTGGTTCATATTAAAACTATCGGAAAAAGTTTTTTAAACGTCAGCTGGAAAACAGAAATTTGTCGATGAATTGTTCAGTTTACGTATGGTCTTGCTCCTATCGATTATTATCAGTTGACAAAATTTAAATAACGTTCGATGATAACTTTGCGGATTAAGGGACAAATTGTTCATTTATTTGATTTATAATGCTTAACATGCTTAGATTATCCCCAGTCGTTAAGACAAGTCGATAAAGAAAGATATGTCGAAAACAACAGATGCAGTAATGGTATATTTCTACGTGTGACTCTGAAAAAAACCTCTCTGTATTTTAATACGAAACTTTTCAATTTTCTTAATAATTATTCTATTTTTAAACTTGCCCTATATAAACATCTTTTGAACAGAAGTTCCCAGGTCGAGGTTCAAACAGATATCAACACTGATCTGACTGTCGCTGACAAAAGTGGCATCTGATCAGACTATCCTGTGCCCGAAATTCTTCGTGCGCACGAAGTGTGCTCAAAATCATCCTATGACTAGACTATCTTGCGCCAAAAGTCACTCCTTATTAGACTAATGCGCGCTCAAAAAACCTCTGATCAGAGTCAAGTGCGTTTGAAATTGACTATGATCAGATTAAAGTGCGCTCGAAATACTGGGATCAGAGAATGGTTAAAAAAACTCATTAATTCTATAACTATTAGTAATTAAACTATAACTCACTATAACTCATTAATTCATAAAAATCAATGATTTCAGTAAAAATCCAAAACTAGGAAAAGCCAATCCAAAGAGTATTGCGAATGAAAACGAAATCTAAGTGTCGAGAAAGTAACTTATTTAGTAAACAATTCTTGCATGTTTCTGACTCGATAGATAGATCAAGTTATACACCTTTCCATAAAAACGTCCTTATCTACACTTAGTCAAAGTCTTGTAAAGGGGAACGGTATTTGCTATCAGCTGGACCGTTGGGTTCTGTTAACCAACAATTCAGATGATTCTGATCCGAATTCTACCGTTTTGTTTCCTTTTGGCAGTGCCAAGATCTTTCATTAATAAGAAAAAAATGAAAAACAGCAATTTAAAAAGTTGCTGATTAGACCTAATTGCGCTTGATAACTTTTCTGATCAGAATAGTATGCGCTCAAAACTGCCTCTGTTGATACCAACACCAATGCCCAGACCTCGACCTGTGCTACGATTGTAAAGTAAAATCATATTTTCATAGTCGAATTTAAGTTGCCCTGGTATATATATATATATCTATATATATATATATATATATATATATATATATATATATATATATATATATATATACAATAGGTTTCCTTCGAAAATCTTTTACGCCGTTGTTTGATAAAGTTTCGATTTTTATAAAGGAATCTAGGTCTGGTCTCTGCAGCCAGTTGTGTTAAATGTGAGTTAAAAGCGGGAAAGATACAGTTTCGTTTATAGCCCAGGATGAGTTTCGCAAACCAAGACAGGCATCGGCCAGACCGACTTGGGTCGTGGACAGGGGGTGGGGGGATGCGACCAGAATAACGGTCTGGAAAAATTTCGGTTGCGCCTTCTGTCTGGCCGATGGCAGTTTTTGGTTTGTTCGGTCTGGCCAAAGACCAATTTCAATCCTGAGAAGTCCAGCCAAATGAAGAGCCGGTCCCCTGTAAATTGTATAAATGTGTGCTGCATTGGAAGTTTTTCAAAATAATCGCCAATCGTTGATATCCAACATCTACTTCTAGATGATTGGACTACTTCACCCAACCAACATCTGGAAATCGTATTTGAGTTCAAATCAATGGTTTTCTACAGTAATTTTTTTCAAAACTCATTTGCATTAATCGTTAAAAAAGTGAAACGACTAAATCATGAATTTTATTGGATTCTTCTGCACGTTTAAGTGGGTCTGACCAATAGTCTGGCTGAGGGTTTGTTTTGTCTGGCCATTGATCTAAACGAAGATCTGGACAACGGTCTGGCCAATGGTCTGAACCGTGGTGTGGCTTATTGTCTGATCCGTCTGGTCAACGGTCTCAACAACGGTCTGGCCGTGCGTATGTTCAGTTTGACCAGTGGTCTGGAAATGGTTGCCAAAGTCTGATCGTTCTGGTCGATATTTATTTATAGGTATGGTGGGTCTGCAGCCCCACTGTCTGCGACCCAAGTCGGTCTGGCCGATGACTATTTTGGGTCGCAGACTTCATCCTGGGAGTCAACCCAATTTTCGCTTCCGAAAATTCAGTACTCACTATTTCCGTGAAGCTTTTTATGTAATCTGGATACACCCAACTTCTATCTGAGTTCTGGCCCACTCGACAGTCGCAATCGTAAACTCTGGTTATTTTGCCATCTTGTATCCAAATATTTTTCAACTTCAAATTGTCGAAATTCTTGCCACCCGGTATCGAACCAGGACCCACGGCAAACTTGTCTAAACCCCACGGCCCACTTGTATTCATGTGATCAAAAACAAAATCAGCGGAATAATTTTGCAGAGGTTTGAGAGATCGACTACTGTTTTGTTTGTTGAATGGTTGCACAAATTCGTCTTTGTCAAAGAAGCGAACGAACACAGTGTCAGTAGTTCCTAAAATAATGTTTGTTAAAAACATAATTTAATAATCATTTGCGGCATTTTGGTTTTAAATAAAATCTGTTGATATTGCGTCTTTTTCGGACCCAGGGTCATTTTCAAAAACAAAGTTATGCCAGATTCCTAATGTAACAATAACGAACTGAAATGATTTAAAAGCAACCGAAAAGATTGAAAGGCAATTGAAAACACGCACGCACACTCGCATCCTTGCACACCGGCACACAAACACACAGCCAGCCACTGTTACAACCTTACATAAACAAACCATAGTGTGGTTACCGGGAAACGCAGAATATTCCCAGGAAAAGCCTGAAAATCGTGTGTATTTGACCGCAATGTTAATAAAGTTTACAAATATTTGGTCATTAACCAAAAACTATTAATTTTCCTTTTTTCGAAATCTATCTTTCTACCAATTTAAATGCATTTTGATTCTTTTTTCCTCCAAGAAAACGAAAAAAAAAACAAAAACCTGCGTCATCGTATTTTGCAACCTCGAAAATAATACGAAGTTGTTGTTGATAACACGGACTTTGGCTGTCAATTGACAGAAACAGGATTGTTGAAAGCATGCAATATATTCTAAAGGTCATCTTTATGTGGTCTGCTGTTTCATAAAAAAGCTGGATGCCGCGTGACTGAAAATATTTGTTTACAATTTTCAAATGTAAAGGCTTGCATCGAATCAACTCGCCAACGTAATCACAGCTTGTAAACTAATACATCTGGCCCATTTTTGTTCAATTATACAATGTTGAGATCATACAAAAGACGAGACCGTTCACAAAGCTTTGAAAATCAAGTTTGTTGAGTTTACACATAATTTGTTGTTTCTTTTTTCCTTATTTCTCTCACTTTCAACAATTTAGTAGCTCAGACTGGTCTCATCAGTAGCAGTATAACAATTTTGTGTTCGAGTTGAACTGGAATGCAAGTTACTAAAAAGTGAGCAAAAGTTTGAAAAAAAAAGCGGGCAATGTCACTTTGAAATGTCCATATAGTTCATCTTCAACCCCAAGTTGAGATGCCAGCGCCGATTCAGCGCAATATTTCGTTAAAAATGCGCTGAAAGTGCTTCCAATATGTGAGAAACGAGTTGAATGCGCTAAAATGCGCTGATTTTTCAAATTTTCAGCAGAAAACTCTTACATAATATAATGCTGAAATGCTGAAAGGAACTTTGTGAAAAATGTATTCAATTATCAGCGCCTTTGTAAATTATATTAATGGAATTAAGAGTTTTTTGACACCGGTTCCTGAATATCGAATCATTAACTGATCTATATTCACCATTAACTTTTGCTACAAAAGTGAGCTGATAAGCGCTAAAATGCAATAAAATATGCAAGAAATGCGCTGAATTCCTACATAATTTCAACGCATTCTTTCCTAAACTTTTTATAAAAATAAAATCAAATAAAATGGGAAGAATTTCGTTAATCAATGGCGCAGTAGATTGACTTATGGCTACGCACCGGTCTCAGTCAGCTTTATGTTTTGAAATTTCAGTGGGTTTCAACGCGTTTCTTGCAAAGTTCCAGCGCATTTCAGTACATCTCAGCGCGTTTTTATGTAAAGTGGTCGCAGACAGTTTTGACTGAGGCGAAACATTAAATGAACTGCCATTGAAATTTTTGATCACGCGCATGTACATACGAAACAGTATAATGTTTCTTTACGTTTTATTGGCAATTTGTAAGAAAATATACTCCTTGAATTTTAAGTTTTTTGAAAAAATAGCTCTTATGCAATAATTAAAAGATAGCTGAAACTGCAAGCAAAATATTAGTTAGTCTTTGGTTGTTGCCATGTTCTTTGCTGATAATATATTTTACCGAAGAAAAAACAAATTTCATTGTTTTCGTACTTTAAATTTGTCAAATGGAAACCGTAGCTGCTTTGGTATTATAAGTATATATTCTCTTCAGAAAAATTTAAACTATAACAATCTTTTCTGTAGTCTAAAACTCATCAGGCCCCTGTCTTTCACCAGAAACACAACCAAACTTCTTTAAAGATGGGGGAAAAATTGGAATACACTATGCAAGCTTATCCTAACTGAAGGAAAACCACCTCTTTCTAACTCTTGACCTGAGAGTCCATATGAAGTCTTGTGAGCGATTATCTAAAATAATCTCAAAATTTTATGTAACATTTTTTATATATTAATTCACAAAAACAAAACCTGATGACAGGAAGTCACAACTTAGAACAGAATCTCCAACATTAAAGAAATGCAATTATAAATTTGAAAGTTTCTGGACTTAGAAGTTTTTCAAACTCTAATTTTTATTAATTTTAAAATATTAATAAAACTCTATTGTTTCATTAATTCTTTAGTGCCCGTTTTCGGCGAAAAAAAAATCAATTGAATCTCAATTGGTGAGTATGAAAAAATTGGGAGCCCTTGTCCTCTGATATGTGTGATAAATGGTGAAAATTGTAAATATTAAAAAACCTCCTCTTGCTATTTTTGAACTGAATTATATCCAATTATTGAATCAATAATTTCTAAAACTTTTTATTTTTCAAGGGCACGAGAGTGCTTCCAGGTTTTATCCCCTTTTTCTCACTTTTCCCCATTTTCAAATACTGTAGCCAAGGCTAATCTAAACTACCCTAATTGAGATAACATGAATTTTCTGTCAAAAAAGTTGAAGAATAGAACAACAAAGGAGAAAGAAAAAGCAGACCAACAATGAAAAAGGTTTAGCACATTACAATGCGTTAAATATTTTATAAAAAAATTTCGTCAACGCCATCATTGGTGGAGTGGGTTTTTACATCTTCATTTAATTCAGTTGAAACCTAACCGACATGTTAGGCAGCTATTGGTCTCACTTTGACAGAAACAAAAAAAAATCTTTTTGAGTTTGCCAAGTGAAAAGAATGACCCAATTGATAAATTAAACAGTTTTAGCTCGGCCATCATTGATGAGAATAACAAGGAGACAGCATTATCTGCTGCATTTTTTTTTTAGCTGATAATACTTTTAAAGGCTAAAAAATAAGAGAAGATGACGCTTCTACTAAAAAGCAATCGAAAACTAATGGATCAATGCGTAAATTGGAGCTAGATGCCTAATTTTTTCAAACAAACGCTTTCCACGAACTCATTTTTGGATAACAAAGTGTTCGAATACAAAACAAAAAAATTGAGCAGAATTTGACTGCGGAAAAAACTTCCAACCTAACGCGAAAACTTTGAGAACGAATGAATTGTGATAAAAAACCTAAAATCATAATGGAAACACACACTAAGAAACTCATAATCAGACTACCTCGTCTGGTTTGCACTTGACCACAAAATCTCTTGCCCTATCATGAGTTAACACTTGATAATCTTAAGGGCTCATGCGAAAAGAAAAGAGGAGATGAAGACTCATAAAAGTCATTACACGTCCTGTTTGGAAGCCTATTACATGCCATCGATTGGCTTGGAAGCCTATTATCATCTGAAGCGCCATCTTTATGCGTCCATTTGTCTCTTATAAACACGCGTTGCAACGAATTACCTTACTTTTTTTATTCCCTGTAATGATTGTACCTTGATAGGCCTTATTAAACGTCAGGGTTTTTAGTCATTTGGGCAGGGCGAAGTCGTTAAGTACATCACTGGGTGATTTATCCTGAAGTATGATCTAAAATTGCTGATGATTCCAGGCGTTGCCTTTTTCTAGGGTCGGAAACGAAAAGATTAACTCGGTATTCACTCACAGAAACCTATTTTGCATTTAATAAAAAAATTAACTTATGAGACCTCAAAATATACAATGAGGAACAATGAATCTCTTCTTCTTCATCCCGCGCTTCATCAAAATTTACACATTATATATATACACACATTTGTATCAGTGCTGTATATTTGCATAAGGCTTGCAGTAATTTCCGAGTTTAATTACACTTAAACTGATAATAAAATTTATATATTTATATATATATATATATATATATATATATATATATATATATATATATATATATATATATATGTTTATAAATATATGTGTATATATATAATATATATGTAAATTTTTTATCAGTTTAATGGTGAACTCGGAAATTACTGCAAGCTTGATGCAAAGTTACAGCACTGAGGATCAATGAGGACCTGGATGGATCGGGACCTGGATAGATGTGTTGGATATGGTTGTTCTTAAATTTTTTTTCCTTAAGATTATCCACTCAACTAGGAGAAAACAGGACCTTGATACCGGCTGCTGATTTGTGGGGTGAACTTATAAAGGAGTGAAATGATATGGTATCAGATATGTAGTAATTGAAGAAATGTGCTAAATTAATTGTTGTTAAAATAAGCAGATTGAAAAGAAACGGCACACCTTCTTTTTTTTCCAAATCATATCGCTACCTTTTGCCGCATTCAATAATTGGCAGAAATTAAAGCGCAGATGAATCATCACGATTCATAATTAATTGCAGAGAAAATTATTGTTTGTAAATTGCTCACCAAATTTTTTTGGTTAAACAAAAGAGGACCAAACCATTCTATGTTTTTTTGTGCTTTCAGACTGATGAAGTTTTGCTTGCAATGAGGAAAATCCCAATGCATCAAAAAAGAATGTGGATGTTGTGAAACGTAAACAAAGATAACATAAACAGTTATTTTCAATAAAGAGAAAGTTGTTAAAAGCACTTCATCGAAGGAAAGAACTGAAACTGGTCAAAAACTGAAAGTGCCTCATCTCAGTCGAAAAAATCTTTTAATGCCTGATATTAAAAATTGGCGGCAAAAACCAATCACACGTACTATGATTTTGTTTAAAAAAATTGAAACATCTGCATTTATTTGATTTTACCTTTTTTGTTACTACTCTCCAACTAATCAAGTTCCCTATTTATTGACCAACCAATAAGAGTTAAAAGGAAAATATTGGTTTTTGCGGTACCCTTAAGTATCGAAAACCCAATAGAATGTTTGAATGAATCAAAAGGTTATAGAAAAAATTTCAGTGGTCAAATAAAAACTCATCATTGAGATAAATTAAACCCTGACCAAACTTTTAATAATAAACTTGATTGAGCTTTCTGAGGAAAAAAGCGGAGCAAAAGTATATTTTTTTTCAGTTTCTAAATGAAGATGCGAATATTAAATTTGCCAATGAAAAACAATGATTTGATAGCTTTATTTGGAAGTGAGACCAGACTCCTTGAAATGTTTTTTCATTGAAATCAATACAACCATTATAATGTTGCGGATTTTTCAATGAAAAACTGTATACAAATTTTTTAAGTAAGAACGAAAATTAACGTCGAATTTCCGTTCTTTCCGTTTTTTGAAACACATGGAAAGGGGTGAGCGCTGAAAAATTAGAAATGCCAAAACAATGGGATGAGCATTTTGATCTTTTGATCTAACACAATTGAGCGTTCATTTTATGGATGATCAAACATGTTTTTCGTGTTAAACAAATGTTTAGCGTTGATCTTACAACACTTTTGATCTAGATGATTTAACGTTTGATTTACGGCTTGTGCAACACCATTAAAACTTTTTTTGCGTCATTCCTTCGAAATTAAGCGTTAAACAGCAGATACCGTAAAGCATGATAGATATAGCGAGATAACCCACAAAACCAGACACTGAACACCTCTTCCTAGTACATTGTATACTTTGAGATATTTCAGCCTCGGAACCGGACTAAATCTTAAAAAAATATATTATAGGCAAAAAAGCTATCCGTACCTCAGGAAACCAACAGTAGATACATTAGGCTCAGTTTTGCTGAACAAAAATGAAAGCTGATGACCACATTCGAGAGCATTTATTTCTTGTGAGCATTAATTTCTTCGGAAATGTTTAATGGTTAGTAAGCTCCTGATCAGTCAGCTCAACAATACTCCCACTCAGATGAAAAAGATGAATGAAATTGCTTATTTGGTAGCGGAAAAGCAAATTAAAGTGAGCGAAAGTTATGAAATCTCTTCCGGAGCAATCTTAGTAAATTTAATTGCCAGTTGAAATATTTCAATCATAATGGTAAATTAAAAACCAAAGATTGTGATAAAAGCCCAGATGTTTTTGACCCCCCTTCTAGAGATAATTGTTTTAATCGTTTACATTTTTTTATTTAACGATTTTTGGAACAGAAGTTATATGGACTTTGATGATTGCAGTTATTTTATTTACATTGGAGGAACTTTTAATATTAATTTTCAAACATGATCAAATCTAATATTTGATAAAGACATACAGTACTAAAACAAAAAGCAACAAAAACTTTTCATCGAATATCAATAGCAATTTTTAAAAGTTATCTTTTCGGAAAGCTCGAAACAAGGTTATTTTTACGTTGGTTATATTACTTTACCAAGTTTTCACAGCCTTCAATTTTGGTGTTTTAATCGAAGTAAGGTATCAATCTGTTGGTAAAATTGCAATAGTTATTTATTTGGCTTGTATCGTTTGAAGACGGTGACACGACGCCCACCTACGAGTTTACTGCTCAAGCAGTGTATTTTAGAATGACAAGATTCCTTGAACGTGAAGAAGAGACAAACACAATAGATGAAGGAGACATTGAAGAGTAACTACGGCGGGAATTAAACTAAAACTAAATAAAATTAGAAAAAAAGTATTTAAGAAAAAAGGGAGGGGGCTGTTGACTGAGGTGAGTTTAAACAGATGCTGAAAGTTGCTCTCAAACATCCAATCCGACCCCCAACTTCCGGCGCAATAACCTGAAGCCTTAAGTACTCGGTTTGCCGCGCCTTGTGACTGCTCATATTACAATCGTTTTTGTTATAGCAACATACCTAATTTCCGAATAAGAGCAATTAAGTTCACGCCAAAATAAAAAAATCAAACGTGAAAAGTCACTCGAAAAGTGAAATCAGAGGAATGTTTTAGGATGAAATATTAACATAACTTGAGATGTTTGCTTCAAAGTTTGCAATAGCAGTTGAAAAATTAAAGGAAATGATTGATTGACAAAAATGAAGATGAAAACGTATTGCCAGCAAGAATCAAAACCATCTGAGACAGAAAAAAACTATCTGTTTTTTTTTCTGTCTCTTTTGAATAGCAATAGACAAACTGCTGAATAGCCAAGAGGTTCGACTTTGTCCTACACAACTAATTAACGAAAAAAGTCAAATAGTGACTCTTTTTTGGTCATCTGTCCTTCTACAATAAAACTTTTCAGTCAATTCCCTTCTTCAATCTACATTTCTCGCCATTTTGCATCTTAAGCTTATCGGTAATTGACATTTAGGCAACTTTGCTTCTTTAGCTGTTGAATTTTTTTCAGGTTCGTTTATTTTTCAATTTTTGACCTTCCTTAGCTCTGTTAATAACGCAGGTCAATAACAGACTCTTCTGTGGCTTTTAAAAACCTTCTCCGTGGTAGCAATTAAAACTGGCACTTCCGTGCCCCCTAAAAATGCAATTTGATTTTCGCTTATTATTCATCATGATGACTTATAATGTCACAAAAAATTTTCTGCGTTGGTCTTTTGTAATTTAGCGTTTATTTCAGCGTTGATTTTACATAATTATGTGTGCTTCAGCGTAGATCTTAACTAAAATTTTTATTACTAGTGTTGATTTTAAATAATTTAACAATTTATATGGCTTTGATCGTACATAGTTTACTAAATTGTAGCGTAGATGTCTCACATTTTAGCGTTAGTCTTCTTTAAACATTTGCTTGAAGTGGTTTTCCAATAAGCCAACCTTTTAGACAAAGATTTATTAACAATTTATTCAGAAAAAAATTTTATGGGTTGTGGAGGAGACAGTTTTGAGGTTTTGAGGAAAGAGGAGTGAATAGCGTTAAAAGTAATTTGCTTAAAAAATGCTGATTTTGCTACAACTCACTGTATTCGACGAATTTAGCTCCCAGCAATTTAGCCTAAGTTTTTTTAATGATTTTAATTTGAGATCTGTAAGGAAAATAAGGGTCTCAGTAGTTCGAGTTCCACAAACAGATGTCTTAGCTCCTGAAAAATGGGGAGAGCTGCGGAAATTTGCTTTTGCAAATCAAACACTATATTTTTACTCACTGTTACGGAGCTTGAGTTGCAGATGGAGTTGATCTTAGATAAAATCAATGCATACAATGCATTTACCGCAAATTTAAGTAAAACATTTCTGTTTTCAACTTTCATTACTAGATTTTTTTTAGCGGTAATCTTACATATTTTGCACAAGTTTTGTACTCCCCGAATGCATCGATAGTAATTACCTTAAATTAATAATACTCTTATTCCATTCAAATACTATAAATCATAAGTTTTTACTAAAATATTACTAATTTTTCTGCAATTATCATAGAAAATATTATGACAAATAATGCAATTAAATTTTCATGAAAAGAAATTAATTTAAAAAATTTCCACTTAAGCTATAATTTTTCTTACAGCTTTTGAAATACCAGTAAATCTCTGAAGTCTTGGGTCTTGTGGCCCAATTTTTTACTGGCTGTATGCTCTAGGCACACCCAACAGCACGATCCTAACAATGTTTGGAACCGAATTATTTTGCTTTGTAATCCAGTCACTCTACATAGGGTAAGACAAACAACCTCTGTATCGAATAACTAGTAGGTTTCCTAAGATTCTAATGAAAAAAATTATTAAAAAGATTTATACCCCCTTTGCATTATGCATCTTGCGACAATTTTTTCATTGAAATAACAGGAAGTTTACTGGTTCTTCAACGAAGTTGAGCAAAACACTTATCGGCTGAACATGTTTGTAAAACACGTCATGTTTGATTTCTACGAATAATAGTTTCTCTTCTCCAAAATAACTCCGTTTTCTTTCTTTTTGCGTTTCGACTGTCCCTCAGTTGAGAAGACCGGGAAAAAGGACGAAAAGTTTATCAGACAAATTCGGTATATTCGGTTTTGAACGTACGAAGGATTCAGTATCATCGCTTTTGGACGAACGGGAGATTCGTTTTCTACGATTTGAGAAGGTTTGGTACGCTTAATTTTATACGTCAGAAATCATGTTAGGATTTTGACGCAAGAAGAAAACATGTCTTGCATGTCTATACTGTAATCAATGTTTATGATAGCGTATTTTGCAGGAAGTTCAAAGTTACTTGACAAAGGTTCTGTAAGAAAGTGCAGAGTTAAGGACATTTTTTCTTTCGCTCGTTCAGGAAACTAATTGAAAAAAACTAAATTTTTGTTTACTGTTGAAATCAAAAATATGACACAACTGTTGAACATTGATGAGAATTCTATTTACTAATTCACATTCAATGAGTTCGGACTTGTTTTTTTGTAGTTTACAATCACAGTTTTTGACCGTTGGTTACGTTTGCAACGAAACATTTCGCCCTTTTTTTGTCCAGTCAATTGTACTAATCTGCTTGTAAAAACCGAAGTATAGAAGTTCTTGTTGTTTCCTTCAACGATACCAAATCTGTCCTATAATAAAAAACAAATCTCTGTTGTGTTAGATGCCAAAAAACAACAACACTGACGACAAATCAATGAACTCTGTCTTTTTTGGTTAGAATTTTTTGGTTAAAAACCGAAAGTTTCTCAACTAGGGCTTTGAAACACCATATGATGACTTCCCAACCATATCGTTCCAAGCCCTCCCACAGTGTCCTTTGTTAAAAGTGGTCAAAGAAGCAAAGGGTCAACCCTCTGAGGAGCAATTTAGAGTGGGCGTTAATTTGGGTCACATCTGCCCACAGTCTCTGCTCCAAAAACGCGAACTGGCCAACTTATTGAATCTCTCTTTATTCACTCCGAACTTTTCGTCAAAAAAGTTTAACTCCATCATGAAATTGCTGATAAAACTTTATTTTGTAACCGGTTTGTTTGCGGAAGTTAGACTCAAAGAGACATACTGTACGGGACAAGTGCAAATAGTGTTTGAAACCAGCTCTGAGGCACACGCAGGTAGATCAGTAAAAGCTTATTGCGCAAAAAAAATAAAAATCAAATTTAGTTGTCGAGTTCTAGAAATCGAATTGAAGCTGAATCCAATAAATATAGAAAAACTTGACTTAACAAAAAATGTTCCAGGCTCAGTTCATGCAAAGTAACTCTATTTATCAGAACCAAATTAGCAAAGTTTCGCTTATCATGGTAATATATTTTTCCTGTGATCTGATTTGGATACCCCAGTTGACTTCGAATAGTTGTCTTGCAATATTTTGCAAGATTCATGCAGAATCCTGCAAGACGATACATGGCCTTGCAAGAGTTTCCTTCAATTTTTTTAAAGACCTTACAAGGTAGCCATTTGTCTGGCAAGAATCTTTCAAGATATCCATTTATCTTGCAATTATGCAAATAAATGGAAAATGATCGAACAGGATCAGAAAGAGACGAGAACGTTTTTTTCGAACATTTTTTTCTACGTTATGGTCAAGTTTTTACGTTATGCAACTGAGAAACCGTCAATCTGGTTTTTTACATAAGCAAACCGTAATAAAAAGTAATATCAGAAAATTTTTTTAATGGAAATTAACAATTGTGAAATGCTCTATTTGTCAATGAATTGTTCACAGAAATCGTACAATTTTACGCTTAGTTCCCTGAACTTATGTTGTATTTTATTAAGATACAGATGTCGGATGTAAATTTTGATCTCTCATAAAACTCACTCAAGTTTATTTTGGCAAATTTTTGAACGGTAAAACGGTTATAACAGCCAAAGAGAGCAGAGCTCTACCGGAACGAATTAGCAAGAATATTTCAAGATAACCATTCGTCTTGTGAGATCTTGCAGGATCTTGTAAGATAATCATCTAGTGTCGACTAGTGTATAATCAACATTATATCAATCTTATCTGATAATAAACTATGACATTCTAGAAAGCGACTGTTTTAAAGCTTTGGGCGGGAAAAGACACAATTTCGAAAAATGTGAAAAACAAAACATAATTGATTAGAGTTAGGACTTCAAGTATACTATGGCGTTAAGATTAAACGAAAAAAAACATGATAGTTCTCAAACTTGGTTTAGATTTAAAGGCGATTTTTTGGGCTCACAAATCAAAATCGCTATCCTGATTTTGTAATGGGAACTCTTTGTAATGGGAAAAGCTCGAAGCATGCAAATGGGCAGTGTTTTACTGGATATCTGCATGTTTTAAACTTGAACTTTGACCTTTCAACGTTCGATAGCGTTGCAATTTTATGGGACTGACTATCATCCAAAGCACACAACAAAGAAAAATTACACAAAAAGTGAGGAAGTTAGTTTATGGGAGGTTAGTTGTTAAAATTAAAGTGAGGAGAAAAATACGTTCTGTCATCCAGCTTCCTCTTTGATTTTACAAACCTCATATCGATGCTAGTCCGAAAAACAACTTGATTGGATATTACAGCACGGTAGATGGATCAATGGCTTGGACGCTTTTGAATGAAATTTTTTGAAAACTCTTCGTCGACTTGGGTGTCGCATTCGGCTCGACGAATCAAGCAGCTTGACGAATCAAAATTTCCGATTCAAAAAAACTTTGTCATCGACAAAATCTACTGAAAAGGTTTCACAAATTAGCGCAAGATCTTCCCAGAGATGCTCGGTGTCGTCTGGTTCCTCTAGTGTTTGCGCAAGAGGTATGAAAATTAATGAATAAAGGAGAACTTCAACCCGACTGTAAATTTCAGTTATTTGACGATACAACCGTAGAACTTTTGTGAGGATCCTCTAAAACAGACCGTTGACACGCAAATGAAACTGAAATAGAAATTACCTATAAAAATCCGATCTGAAATCTGAACATCCTATCAGGTGAGAAAACGAGAGTTTTGAAACGTCACCTTTTGTGTCATAAGTCGAAAATTCTCTGTACAACCAGCTCCGAGATTAGGAGAAGGAAGAACACCAGCACGATTGAAACCAAGGCACTCGGACCAAATAATATGCGTTACACCACTGTTGTAAAATGACACCCTATTTACAATCTCAACTTATGCTCGCTGATGGCAGTTGGGTATTTGATGTTCAAGAAAATTTAATTAATACGGATCCCTGGTAACACCGAATCGAGTGACAGACTAGATGAAGGCGCAGAAACCTGTTCTGATAACGCGACAAAGGTTGCCCGAAAACGGAAAGTATGATGAACAAGTAACAGAGACTGTGAGCGAAGATTGGTGTCGTCACGCCGAGGGTATGAAGAGTCATAGACGTAAAGAAACATGGATGGCAGAGCTCAAATGTAACTTATGCACTGAAAAAAGTATCCACTGCAACCAGAAGGAGTCGACAAGATTGAGGTTTACTTAAAGAAAAAGCTCAGAGCTTTGACCAGAAAATGGACCCGACTCTGATTGCCAGCGTTGCTGTGGAAATTAACCAGCTTGCAGATTCAATCATGCGTTGAGTGGGACCAAAGGCACCGGGCATTGAAGGACAGAGCCGGCGATCTCTCAGGTATTATGAATAGGAACGAACTGTGACCATCTTTAAGCTATAAGAGTGACGTCATTTCGGGAAAATGTGCGTACCACACATAGCTGAGACCAAGTGGCAAAGTAGACAAGAAAAAATCAAGCTTTGTTCGCAAAAGGCTTCAAAAAAGTAGGGTGACAGGACAACTTTGAGACATTTGATCGAAGCTGGAGTTTTCAGCAAATCCATGACATGTGACGCAACAATTGGATATCAAGATTCTCACATTCAGTTATTAATTAGAAAGCGTAGCTAGCGCAATTTCAAGGCGTAGCTGGCGAGTTATCATTATCCAGAGAGCAAAAGTTATTGTGAAGACTGAATAAATTAATATGTTTTTGTAGCAGGTAACTGAAAAATTGTAAAAGACATCGCGAATTCGCAACTGGTTTTGGAGTTTTTCAGAAGCGAGAACAAATCTTGCTTGCTCGTTAGTGCAGAAAAGATCTTCATACAGTTATCGTGTTCTACGTTGGTTTATTGCAACCAACGAAAACCGCATACACTATAGGTTGCTCTATCAGCTAATTTTCACCAGGAAGACAGATAGAAAACTTCGTTGGTTCTCAGTTTAGAAAATCTCAGAAGAAAATAGCAAACTAGCATTCGAAAAAAACTCTTCATAGGTGGAGCGCATTAGTAATTTCCAATGAATCTGTGCTAACCAATAAGAACAAAAATTTACTTGAGTCAGAAATTTCAGGCATCGCAGAATGAAAGCAAATCTGAGCGAGTCACAGAAGGAAATATATTGATTGATAAATAATTTAACTTCATTCGTAACAGGACTGTAGAAGGGGCAATTTCAATTCATTTGTCCCAAATGACAAGATACTAGATGAAATCTCTACAAAATCTTACAGATTTCAAAAGTGATTTTCTGAAATCAGTTCTAGTTTTACACACGCTACAATTAGCGCAAATTGGAAAAGTTTTTTTTATTGACCCAAACTTAATTGAACGCGAATCGCCTAATTGTCCCCAAAGCCCCATGGTATCAGAGAACAAAACGTCTTGAAAAGAGGTCAGCTAAGTTAGCCACGTAGAATAAAAACTTTGATCATGCGCTCTGAGTTAGACAAACGTCGATAGCTCTAATATTTCTTAGTTTCAGATTTTCACATACTAAATTCTAGCTGTCTTTCTGGCAACTACACATTCATGAAATTTGGGCACTTCGAAATTTCTTTGAACAGAGCTGAAGTTTCTTTTTTGAAGCATGTGGCTAAGATCAGAATCGAATCAAATTTGTATCAATCAAATTTGGTATAACATGAGAAGTATATAACCAATCAAATATTCCGCAGAAATTTTGACGAATAAATTGTTTTCTGCATTAATACTGCCCTGCGAGATACTCAACATCTTGCAGCCAACAATCATCAGGTCTGCGCATGGCCATAATGCAAACTTCTTTAGTTATTGTCAGTACGGGCACAAAATCCCGTCAAAACCCTATATAAAAAGCTTAGCAGGACAAGTCCTGACCTACAAATTACAGAATTTTCTGTGTCGAAACAAAGAACTATACTTAGAACTGACTATAATTGGATTGGAATAACCATTCAGAAAAAAATCTTCTGAAAACAGTGAAAAAGCCATCTCAAAATGCCACTGTGAACAAAAACTACCTAGCGATAAAGCGAATTTTTGATCAAAATCAATTTCTTGCTCTTCCTTAAAGTTCGAGTGAATAATTTTCACGCCGCAGAACAAACAAATTTTCCGCTGCGCTTCCTGTTTTGGTGTGACCAAAATAACTACATCAATTTTGGTTAAAAAATCATTATTATATGTCAACACAAATTTAAAAAAACTTAGCCCCAGGACTCCAGAACTCACTCAAAGTAAAAAAAATAGCCTAAATCCAAGCCATTACTAATTGATGGAACAACTTAACTTCATTATCTCACTCAATTTTTCAACTTCTTTTCTCCTTTCAATTTAAGAGAACTAATAAGTTTATTATAACAATCAACGAGTTATGAGGTCAAAATCAAGTTTTATAGAATTTTCCGGGAAATTTTCACTTTTTAACAAAAAAAAATTCAAGTGAGGAGAAACAAAACCAACAATATCTCAAAAAGTAGGAAAAAAAGACAGCAAACAAAATTGAATTAAACCAGGAAGTAAAAAAAAACCTGTTAGGAATCTCGATATCTTTATAAAATTGCACAGCCTAAATAGCTGTTCTCAACATTCAATAACAAAGAATCCGTGCCTATTCAGTAGGCACCCATGCGACAGCCTAAAGAACTAAGAAACACCTAAAGTATGAGAAATAATGAAAAACGACAAAAACTGCTGATTTGATTTTTTTAAATAAAAATATATGGCATCAAGCCTATATTTGTCTTGACTTGGAAGTATATACCCTAGCACAAACAAAAATAAAAAACTTCAATCTTAAAAAGATAACTAAGAGCAAAAAACTTCAGAAACGTACCATTTAGGCAAAAACAGAAAAATTAAGCAATAAAATCGTCCAACGACAGTAAAATTGATCAAACTTCTTTTTGAAAAATTTTTCTAGTTAACATTATTTCAATGCAAGTCTTTTTACAATGCTCCTCGTCTTCTTCCCATAAAGCACACAAATTACAATTTCAAATGCAAAACAGACTCACAAAAATCTCTGCTGAAAAAACGGTTGCTACAAAAACAATAGCTACAATAGCAAACAATAAGCTACGAAACCAACTTGGCTTCATAATTTTTTGGCCTACTCAACTCAATTTTTGTTGTGACTGTTTGGTTTTCATGATACTATTTTTTTCAAGCACAACAAAATTTGCATGATTATTATTAATCATTTTCAGCGAAGGAACTATCCAAATTAAGTCTTTTGTTTCTGAAGCTAGTTTCGGGGGGGGGGGGGGGAGTTGAAATTATAAGTCTGCGCCAAGTTTGCAAAACTAAAAAGTTAAATTTGATTTTTTATTAGCTCTCATTAACGTTAATTATTCTCATTTCAGCTATTTTTTCAACTCTAAGTAGAAAAATGAAAAAAATATCTTTATTACGATTAAAAAAGTGGAAAATATCTGAAATTGTTTTTGATTGACTTCTTTTGATCCCCAAAGATGGACTTCAAAAATACATCAAACGCTTGTTGAGTTTGTGGAATCTAATTGCGCGACGTGTGGAATTTAACGACGGAAATTTTGGAATCTAATTACGCAAACTGTGGAGTCTAAAATTGCAGTTTGTGGAATCTAATTACGCAAATTGCGGATTTTTAATACTCAAATCGTGAAATATATTTACTCAATTCCTGAAATGTATTTACAGTTGCCTGTTAAAGACACTTACAGTAATCTATCTGTGTATTCTATAGATGAGAGTCAAGTCAAGCCTTTTCACAAGAAATTAGGTGCCGGCATTGTCCTTTCATACCAATTTTGCATTTCCATACTTTATTTGTTGATTTAATAGTTTTTTATTATGTTTTTAGGAACTGAGAACAAAGTCTATGTGACTTTTGCTTACTCCAGTTTGAATGGATCGAAGGAACTAAATTGGGGGGAAGAAATACAACTCACTGATCCCGTGGACTCAACCGCTTACAATCAAATATTTCGTCCGAATCAGATCAACTCTTTTCAAATTTGGCTCCCAAACTTGAATTTTGTTAACTATAAATATGTTAGGGTTAGCTTTAATCAATTCAAGGCGGATTTTGACGATATACTTGACGATGATTGGGGGATTAAAACTATAAGAATTCATGATAGAAGTTGGGAATATCTGTATGGTTCCGGATCGATCACCTGGATCACGAAACATCGATTGGCAGAGATGAAGAGAACTGACACGGTTTATGTAGGTCCGGTTAGTCCAAAACTGAGATAAAACAACATTTGGGTACAGCGAATTCTCATAATTCAAACCAGAGAAAAATTATGCTAGAGGCTACCAAGGTTAACCACCTTAGACAAAACTTTGAAAACATGCTCAGACCTATACTGTGCCGTAGAAAACTTAAAAAACTTTGTACGGCGCCGTTTAAGGCAGCAACAAGTTTTCTAAGTTAACGTAGAAAAATTATGTAAGCACCAATTTCTATAGTTTGACTTCTTAAAAGCGATATATAATGAAACGGTTATTTCATAGCCGTCATTTTTAATTACCATTTTTTGTATTCTCACCACTGAAGAATTACAAAACTTAGAAGGGCGCCAATTAGGCCGTATTAAGGTTTGCAGGATTTCTAAGGTATTACTTTCAAACCTTAAATTGTTCTGAAATTACACCCGATGGTCATAATAGTTTGCCTGGAAACAGTTTGATATTATCAATATACAATATGAATCACTGAAGGTTTTAAACCTCTTAATAGAGTTAAGGATATATGGTGATACAAAAGTGTAAACTGGGTGAGCAAATAGTAAACAGGGTGACGAGGGAACCGTAATAAAGTCTTGAATGCTTCTTGCTGAAAGTCTCTATGGCTCATTCCAGAGGAAAAAATGGTCAAAAGATTTGGATCAGTCAACGCAATTTTGCAGATAGCTGGAAATTCTAACTGGGTATCGTAGTTATTGATCAAGATCCCACGGCACTTTTTTCCTGCGGACCGAGTTGGTGAGAACTTTATCATGTTAAATTCAAGAAATCACTGGGATTGCATAAATAATGTGTGCTTCATTGTCTTATACACACAAAAGAAAATAGCGAGAGAACAGATTTTTTCGTTTTGATATAAAAGTCTTCAATCAATTATCTTGCAAAAGGTCATAACAAGCGTCTACCTGTACCAAAACAAAAAAAACTCACAAAATATTTGGCTCGCGCTTGTCGCTGTCTTTTTAAGTCCAAAATGGAAGTCGCTTGAAAAACATGCATGTAGTTTCCACACGGAAATACATAGCTTTTAATGGAGAATACTTGCAATGATTTGTGATTTGAGTGACAATCAGCGGTACAATCATTCCATAAAATTTTCAATCCTGTTAGAAATGAAGCAGAGCATGAAATACTTTATTTGGTATAGAGTACCCACATTTAAGTACGCATATCTAAGGAGGTGTCTTCCACATTTCGACATTTTACAACATGACTTTTAATTTAAGTGTTAATCTAGTTAAGATACTTTTACAAAGTACAAAAATGAACAGCAGAAAATTTACAAAGCACAAAAATGAACAGAACAAAATTTACAGAGCAAAAAATGAACAGCCAGCAAAACAGGCGGCAGACATTACTGAGACGTTTTTTTAAAAAATCAACACTGATAAACTACATTTTGTTATAATTGTTACAACTTTTTGGTAGATTTCTGGTAGAATATCGAGCCCACTCAGCCAAAAATGAATTTGGGTCCTAATAAAGCAATAATTGATTCTAATCCTAGATAGAAAACAAAATATGCGCTCTCAATTAAAGCGAAAACTAATTACGGCGATTTTTGAAGACTGCCCGGTTCGAGGCCGAATGGTTATCTTGTAAGAACTTGCAAGTTTCTGGCAGAAACTTACAAGGCGATGCATCGCCTTGCAAGTTTTTCTTCCAAAAACTTGCAAGTTCTTACAAGTTAACCCTTCGACTTGCAAGTTCTTACAAGTTAACCATTCGACTTACAAGGCTCTTACAAGTTAACCATTCGACTTACAAGTTACTTACAAGTTAACCATTCGCACACACACACCCCCACACACATACCACGCACGCACACACACGCGCGTACACACACATACACGCTCTCTCTCTCACACACACACACACGCACATACACACATACACACACACAAACACACACACACACACACACACACACACACACACACACACACACGCACACACACACACATACGCCCGAAACCGTAAATAAAATGTTGCAAGACATGAATGTAAATGGATTTTTGAAAAAAAAATCGAATCTGGAAAAGTGTGAATAAATTATAACAAAGTATAAAAATGAAGGGCCACTAAATTATTTTGAGAAAATACTGACATATGAATTTGAAAATTCAATCAAAGTCAATATTTTGGGAACATTTTTGAGAACGCGATGAAGCTAATTGAGATCTACAGTTTTTTAATGGAATTGCAAAAGGAACTCTCTTGAATTGATAAAATTCAAAAAGTAACCATTTTGTCTACTTAGGTCGAATTTTATTATGTTATCCAAACCGAGCAACTAACTCGCACGCGCTTTCTACGGTAAATGACTGAATTTTATATTGAATTAACCAATAAGAGTTGTGCTCGACCGGAACGAACTTGCAAGAAACTTACAAGTTAGCCATTCGCCTTTCAAGTTCTTACAAGTTAACCATTCTACTTACAAGTTCTTACAAGTTAACCATTCGACTTGCAAGTTCTTACAAGTTAACCCTCTTTTGCAAGAAACTTGCAAAATCTTACAAGTTAACCATCTTTTACAAGAAACTTGCAAGTTCTTACAAGTTAACCATTCGGTCTCGACCCGGGTGGGCCTCCATAAAAAAATTGCGACAGAAAGTAGATTACCGGCAGACGCCTATAATTGTAAATTTTCCGTTGGCAAATGATAATTTTTTTACATAATTTCACTAAAGATTTAAGGATTAAACATCGATACGTTAGACGTGGTTAACTTTGACAAAAGGAGTTGTACACTCTTTCAAAAAGTTTATTTTTGAACTCCGCCTCCAGCACGTCTGAAAAAAATTACTACTTCACTGTTAAGGTTCATCAATTTTACTTCTCAGTTACACCATTTCTTCAGGAGATAAATTGATTTCGCCAAGTGCTTGAATCGAAATTACACAAGTTTTTTTGACATCCAATGTGTTTTTTATATATATAGCATAAAATTTCATGTTGTGAAAACAATGTGAACGTAACATTTGAGGTGCGAAGAAACGTGATTTCGTTTGCAGATTAAAACAAATTGAATAAAACGCATGAGGTATACGTACAAATAATTACCTGGAAAAAAATAATATTATTTCCTTCGGCAAAAATTTTCTGAAGTTTATCAAAACATAAAACGACAGACGTTTTATGGCGTCTTCTGTTGTTTTTTTGCTCGCCGAAAATAATCTAATTTTTGACTTTTACTGTCAAGTAAAGTTATTTTGGTTCTTGGTTTTTTAGCGTACATGGCCAATGAACTGTCCCAAAAACAGTGAAGCTATTCCTACAGTTTCATACACGTGCTTTCAGTACATTGAAACAAGGACTAAACTCAGAGGTGCTATTGATCAGTGTTCAAGCAGGTTGGATCCTTGCTGTAACTTCTAATGATTTTAAAGAAGTGAGAGAGAGTTATGATAGATTCAAACCGTGTTCTTTCAGTTTCGACGGCAAAGGTCAATTGCTTAGCTTGCATCCTCAGGAAAACATTGAAAAAAGTAGCAACGCACTTCCAAATTAAAAAAGGTACAGTGGTTTTTTAAACCTGCTCATTAAGTTTTCAAAGCAAATTTGAACGAAAGTTAGACAATTTTTTGCTACGATATATGTTACTGATAAAATAGTAAAAATCTAATAAATGCTGGAATTTTTAGTACATTTTAGAAATATCAAATTTAATTAGTCGTAAAAAAGTGTTCACTTATGAGTAGTAAAAAGAACCGACTAGAGGAACAACGGGGGGACACTTTTTGCAACGTGATTTTAATACATGTGGAAAAGGTCAATAACCCAAAAGGAAGCAATGACTCATTACGAAAATTGTCCCCCTTGCTTTTTTTTTCACCGAAATGCAGTTTTTGAAGAAAAAAAAATTTTGTTTCTCATATAAGGGGGACAAAAACTTGTAAAATTTTTGAAAATGGGGTCTGAATACTTTGGCCCATTTTATGGCTTTTAATCAATGTGAAACGGTGTGAAACTTGTTTTGTCAGTGAAAAAAGTTGTCGAAAACACTTTTTTAAAAAATGAAACTTTGGTTTCATAGAGGGAAATTAACTCGTAAAAACTTTGAGGAAAATCGGGTCCAAAAAATTGCAACGCTATTTC
>NC_134477.1:5069550-5126615 GCF_964194025.1 Convolutriloba macropyga
TGGAGAAATGTGAGTGGCGTCATTGGAAAGCTCGTCCAGCTTAGATTTTGAAATCAAATAGATTTTTTAACAATTTCGTTCTGTCGATTAATGTAAAATTTAAATAGTTAAAATAGTTGTCAGGGGTTCAAAATTGAAATATTTGGCTTGATTTTGTTCAAATTTAGCGTAATTTCTGTTCGAATTAACATTTTTTTTCTAAAAAAAATATGACGTCAAAATTACATTTCCGATTTAAAAAGCTTGCAGCACCTTGGTTTTCCCAATAGACGAAATGCGATTTCAAAGTCTATTTCCGCCGGTCTCATAGGAAAATTTACTCAAAGAAATATCGAATTCTATTTAACAGCTTTTTTCAGAAGACCTTTCTTCATATCTTCTTTTGTTTTTTTAGTAATTTAGAGACTAGTCACATTTCATATCCAGCTTCCGTTAATGACAAAACTCATATACAGTCAAATGATGACCAATAAACAAAAAATTAGTTTTCAATTAATCGCTCTTGTTTTTGGCTGGGACTCTTAGTGCTAGTAGTTTTTAATGAATTATCGACGTTATTTTTGAGATTTTAATAAGTTTATGTCGTCCTATGGCATAGATTCGTTGACTAAAAGTAAAATAGGCTGTCTAATGAGCATTAAGTGAACCTATCCAATGCTTTCAGTCAATAGCTAATGGTTGTTAAGACTTAAAAACAATTTTTCGGGAAAAATTTTTGAACATTAATCAGTTTTTACTTATTTTTGTGAACTCGCACTCAGTAATGACAGGACCCTCTTCTTTTTCCTGAAAACAAAATATTCTGGTTGGCGGTTCTATCTTCTAACTAGTGGTTTTATGACTTCGATGCCACGAGTTTTCATAATTTTTTTTAATCCTCTTGATATTTCATAATAATATTGGTTCCTTTTGAAAGTTTATCACAATATCCTAATATTGAAAGTTCACAGTCTTTCACTGTCTTAGAGAAGACGTTAAATGGATCACTGATAAAGTTTTCAGAGGAAAGTTTATGGTTTCAAAAGGCTCCGAGACGTTCCTCTTGGAACTTTGTACTGAAATTTTTGGTTTTGCCTGTATTTGTTTTTGATTTTATAGTCGTAAGACTTATTTTGATGACCTATGAAAAAACAGCATTGTCTTCCAATTGTCTTCCAATTGTTAAAAATTGTTGAGTGATGTTTGAAATTCGCCTCATTGTTTCTTCTATTTGTCGACTTATTACCTAGTCTCAGTAAGGAAAAGTCCCATCTGCTGTATAGATAGGAACAGGTAAGTTGGAGTAGTTAAAAATTTATCTGATTTAATTTTTTTGGTGTTACTAGGTGCTTTCTTATTTAGATTATGAGTTGTTGCCGATTTTGCAAATTTTGTTTGTTTTTTTATTGTGGTATAATTAATCTAGTGGTTGCTTTAATGAAGCATGTCATTATGCAGTTAAATTAGTAGTTTGGTTGTGCAACGATTTTTTTAAACTCAGACGTCTACTTTGATTATCCCTTCACTTGTTTGACAACCATGTCAAAAATGTAGATGAGCTCGCGCTGGAACTTCATCTGCAAATGAACATTAACAAGCCTTCTTGTTTTAAATAGAACTCTCTCACCTAACTTTGTTCCATATATGAGGGAAACTGGCAAGACAAAATAATCCTATATCTTGTGCTTCGAAACCGAAGATATTTGATATTGATCTACTACAAAATGTTGTCAAATAAGGGTTAAAGCTAATTATACAAATGTAAGCATCAGTTATTGCTTTTTGTACAATACACCAAATTTTGGTTGAATTTCAAAAAAAATAGAAGCTGAAAAACATTTTTTTTATTTGATTATTTAAAAAAATCTGTGCGTCTCAAGTCATCTAACGAGATTTAGGAAATACCCGGGATGACCCTTCTCAGATACGATATCATAAGAAAGTAAACTACATTTACTGTTTTTTATACAATACACCAAATTTTAGTTAAATTACGAAAAAAGGAGCTGAAAAATAATTACTTTTTTTATCATTTATAAATTCTTCATGTCTCAAGTCCTCTAACGACATTTAAGAAGTACCAGGGACGACCCATCATAAATACAAATCAAAGACCATTTTTGGTTCCATCCAGGTCTAAGCAAAATTTTTTGCATGATCTTGCTAAGGTTTCTAAGAAGCCAGAAAAAATCTTTTGTATGATTTTCAAGATTTTTTTAAGGAAATTGGTATTATAGGCTGTGCAACACGTTTCCGATGGTTTTCCCATCAATGGAACATTTTGTGGTCTTGGATATGGTATCCAGGAAGTCATATTACGGTCTTAGATATGGAACTAAGGAAGCCATATATGATCTTGGATTTGGTTTGTAAGATTCAGCAAAAATGTTAAACACAGAAACCAAATGAAGGCTTTTCAATCTATTATCACAAATGTTAAATTGTATGATCTCGGAAAAAGTATCTAAGAATTTATTTTGGTCTTTGATATGATGTTTAAGACGCCATAAATGATCTTGGATATGCTTTCTTAGATCCAAGACAAAATTTGAAAGTTTTAACAAAATAAAGGATTTTCAGTCGATCGATTGCGTTTTATGCCATAATCTGACAAAAAGAAATCAATAATCGGTTCATTCAGCAAATATTTTTTTGAAACTTTTTTCGAAAAATTGTCTTAACGAAAAAAAAACAGATCTTGATTCTTGAGAACAAAATTTTCTTCAACAACATGTCTTTTGTGAAAACCAAGTCAGAGAAAATAAGTACTAAGGAGATGATTTTTTTTCTTTTTTGAAAATTTGTATTCCTTATTTCGACTTCCACAAAAACGAATTAAAATTTACAATTTTCAACGCTCAAATTTTGTATAAAATCAATCAGGCCAGTTTGCCTTGTTGGGGCGGCAGCACATTTTGTTTCAAACTTTTCTCAAACTATGCTGGCCTTCTTGGCCCCATCTTGTCAATTTTAAAGCGGTTTTTTGGTTTTTCTTGATCTTCATAAGTTTCAGCACAATCGGTCGGATTGGCAAAATTTGCCCAACTAAGCATCGTCTCGGATCCTTTCCTCCGCGCCAAAAAGAGCAAATTATGAACTAAAGGGTACAGGAATTTCATTTCTGTTTTCGCAAGACTCAGGGATCCCTTATTAGTTGGTAAAATTTCGGAAATTTGGAAAAAATCAGGGACATGGTAGAAATTCCTGATATTCCTTGTAATTTTTTCCGTACAGTTGACTTCATTCTCTTTATTTGACGCCTGAAACAAAAAAAGACAAACAAACAGCAAGATCAAAAACAAATTGCGGATAGAATGGCTCGCCAAATTTTTGCAGAAGAAGTATAAGGAAATAGAACAAGGAGCTTCCAGAAGAAGGAATTATCCCTTATTTATATTTTAACAAATGGAAAAAAATACTTATTTTGTTTCTGAAAACATAAAGAGTTTTTTTATTCTGTTTATGGCTCCTATATTGAGCTCACACTGCTAGAAAAGCAAAGTTAATGGCATGAAGCTTCTTGCAAGTGGCAGGACTTAAAATAATTTTTTCTAATCCCTTAAAGCCTTATTTTTAAGCATGCTTGCTTCTTTCTATTTGTTTGAAAAGTTATTTGAAAAAATTGGGCGTTTAAACATAACTTTCTGAATACAAATAATAATCACGCATGAGTTTTTTATTTCGGGTATGGTTTTGTAAACTTTGCTTGATTTTATCTTTTTTGTTCCCTCCAAATATGCTATCTTATAACCAAATTTCTTAACATTTTGGAGTCAAACGCCTAAATAGCAAAATTCTTCTCTTTAGGGGTCCTTAATTGAGCTTACAGAGCTAGCAAAGCGACCTTTTTAGCATGACGTTTCATGTAAGTGGCTGGACTTGAAATTATTTTTCAAAACGTTTATGGGTTCTTTTTTTAGCAAGTTTGGTGTTCCCTTTTTTTCCAAAAAGTTATTTTAAGTCAATGGGCCTCTTACCCTGTTTTTTCTAGGCTGGATAAATGTAGAATTCATATCAAATTTGTTCGCGTGTATATTGGAAAATTTTGTTGGATTATAGCTTTTTTCGTTTTCTCGAAAGAAGCAATCTTTATTTGGACAAAGTTTCAATTTTGATGCTAAAAACCTAAATAATATTTTTTTTCTTTTAGGGCACCTGAACTGAGCTGACAGTGCTATCCAATCTTTTGGCATGAAGCCTGTTGTAAGTCGCTGTACTTGAATACAATTTTCAAAACGTTTAAAGCTTCTTAATTTTTAATAAAGTTGGTTGTCCCTTTCAGTTTAAAAACTTCTTTGAAGTTACTGAGCACGCATCAAAGATTTACTGTGGTTATTTATTAAAATATTGCCTGATTTCAGCTTTTTTTTCGTTTATTCGAAGAGAGCGTTCCTTAACTAAACAGAATTTTTTAATATTTTGTTGCTTAAACACCATATAGGATTTTTCTTTTGTTTAGAGCTCATAAACTGAGCTAACATAGCTAGCCAAACGACCTGGACTTGAAAACACTTTTCAAAACGTTTGATGATTCTTTTTTTAATGGTTTGATTCTCCCTTTTCGTTCAGAGAGTTATGTGAAGTTATTTGGCTTCTAGCCCTAATTTTCTAGGCTAGATAGGAGTAGAATGCATGCATTAAACCTTTATTGCAGATATTTTTGAAAAATTGCTTGATTCTGGCTGTTTCGTTTACTCGAAAAAAAAACATTCTTTAATTGAACAAAATTTTTATTATTTTGTTGCTAAAAAACTAAATAGGATTTTTCATCTGTTTATGGCTCCTAATTTGAGCTCACAGTGCTAGCTAAGCAACCTTTTTGGCATGAAAATTTTTGCATGTGCTTGGACTTAAATACATTTTTCAAAACGCTTGAGAGCTCTTTGTTGGGGTAGGTTCTTATTTTTCGTTCAAGAAATTATTTGAAGCCAATGGGCTTTCTACCCGGTTCTTCTGGGCTGAATACGAGTTGAAAACACGCATCAGTTTTTTATTGCGGGAATTTTGTAAAAATTTGCTTGATGTTAGCTTTTTTTCCTTTGCTCGAAAGAAGCATTCTTTAATTGGACAAAAATCTTTATATTTTGTCGATAAAAATCTCAATATGATATTTCTTTCGTTTAGGGATCCTAAATTGAGCTTACACTGCTAGCTAACTAAACTTTTTGCATGCAGCATCTTGTAAGGGTCGGACTTGAAAACGTTTTTCAAGACGCTTAAAGTTTTTTTAGGATTGATTCAGTTTTTGAAAAACGTGCAAGATACTTCAAATATTTAAATTAAAATTTTGGTGCAGTTTACCTCTGGAAACCTTTCACTGGACTACACGGACCGCCAAACAGTCTTTGGCAGATTGAAATCAGTTTTTTCAACAAACAGATTAAAACGTCGATTTGTTCTATCTCTGCAGTGAAATTATTCAAACAGTTGAATGCTTTCTTCGCGCTATTAACAATATTGAGTGTGCTGATTATCATGAACACTCTTTTAATTTAGTCCAATGAAAGACCTCGGTGTCAAGGAATCCCCCGGAATCTGGAAAGCTCTGCATGGATTCTCCTTGGAATATGTCAGGTATTGTGTTTGTTTACATACCCGGGTCGAGGTGTCACCGCCATTCTACGCAAAATTAGAGCAGGAGGAAGCAATAATGCTGCCTAGTGAAAAAACTTTTCAAGCAGAAATGTCCCCAGCCTTTCTAGTGTTCCGTTCGTTCTCCTTAACATGTTGTAAAAGGTTTTTTGGAGGCCAAAAATGAAGTTGCACAAAAAAGTTTGATGACCTTGTATGGACCATAAAAGTCTATGGTCATGGATATGATATCCAAGATACAAAAAAAAAGTTTTTCATGAGTATTTTTTAGATCGTCGTTTTGTTCGTCGGAAGCCCTCATAGGATGTTGCGAAATGCGTCTTTGAGTAAAAAATAAACGAGGTACCACGAAAAATTTCATGATCTCAGATGGGCCATAAAAGCCTATGGTCTTTGATATGGTATATAAGAGACCATTGAAAAAAAAATGACTTATACAAATGCAATAATGCCTCTAGAGCTTTGTATAGCAAGCCAAAACACTTCATTTTAATTTTTTTTTAAATTTTGCATGGTCCTGGATATGGTATCTAAGTAGCCATACACTCCATATATGACTTTGATATGGTATCTAAGGTCGGTGTATGGTGATCAACACGGGTAATAGTGCAAAACTAGTTAGAAGAGCAGCGATGAAGAGCAAGCTGGTATCTGACCATAGCTAAAATTTGTCTGGTCTGCCTAACGGCTGGCTCTTCAAAGTGTATTCAAACAGTGATGTGGTCTGTTTGAGTTATTGTTCAATTTTTGCGCAATTTCTCACAAATACATATTACAATTCTTTTGTAAAACAGAGATTTTGGAGAAATAGCTCTTTGAAGATCAAATAAGAAAAATATTCATTGCATGTCGATGGCTTGCCAGTGATAAGACGCAGGCGTAGTTCTTGAATCGGCCCTATGAAGGCAACCCTGACCAAAGCGTCAGCGTTAAAAATGACCAACACATTATATTAGCTGTTTAGGAATTGTACGCCATTCTTTTCTTACGTTTTGTCAGCTTCAAACAACCGATTTTATTTACAGAGAGATTGAAAATTGGTTACAACAGGAAATCAACTGGATTGCTGGAAACAGTTCTCAACTTCTTCGATTTCTTGAGAAGAATGAAGCTCAATTTTTTAAAATTCATCTTTTTTACGTTTTCAATAACAGATTGCTCAAATTTCATCGAACTTTAAATTCGTTTACTTTGAATAGCATCGATTGCAAAAGCTCTGGGAAGCTAAAAGAAAAGATTTTCTGGTTATTGCAGCCAAAGTGTTTAAACTGTTTAGAGGCGATGACTTTTTTTAAAATAAGTTAGACATTTCAGGAGTCAATTTAGAGCGATCCAAGTCTGCTAAGAATGGCTGAGTCTTAGAATGCCATAGTATTAAAGACAGCCAAAAAACGAGTTATTTTAACGCACTCGTTCTAAATTCAGGCAGATTTTGAAAAAAGGAAGAAATTTACTCTTGACGCGTTTTTCTTTATTTTCGACGACTGCAACTTTTTATCCATCTGTAATCTATTTGACTCCTGCCTCACTTTTTTCCGTTCAATTTTCTCAAACGCTACCTTCCTTGATGTCAGTATTTATCTAGTGCATGTTGTTAATTGTCTGAATAACTCACGGGGCAACTAATTGTTATTATGTCATTGGCTTCCTAGAGTATTAGGAATTTTTGTATTTTTCACGCCTTTTTTGTTCATTTTGATTGTCTTAGGAATCAATCTTATCCATGACAGGTCCCAGCCAGGCATTGAATAACTCATTCAATATTTAAGGTCCACATTTTTTTTTCAATTTCATCACTCTGTTTTCATCAAAATAGTTGTGAATTTTCGAGATCTGCACGCATTTTTTGCTCTGTTTTTGGCAGTATTTTTTCGCTCATCAATAAATTGATCAATGAAGAGATTTTTAAGGTTCGCCTGGTTTAATTTTTCTTTTTGCTGTCATATGGATTAATCTGAACAGTTTCCAGTGAAAGTATCTTTTTGAATGATTGTTGCGGATATTGATTCAGTGAAAATGCAAGTCATGGATCAGTTCTGTATCACAGCTCTGATCATGTTAATTTTTATACTTAGCACGTCTTAAATCAAGACACAAGTCTTGGCACGTCTTGAGTCAAGTCTTGACCAAGATTTGAACAGTCTTGCGCAAGTTTTGGCAAAGACCTGAGCAATCTTGAGGGAGTCTGGGCCAAGACTTGACAAGTCTTTTGAAAGTTTTTGCCAAGACTTGACAGGTCTTGTGCAAGTTTTGACCAAGAGTTGAGAGGTCTTGTGCAAGAATTGTTTAAGACTTGACAAGTCTTGGGTCAAGTATTGCGCACAGTTTTTAGTTGGTTTGCTTTCCTTTGATAGTGAAAGAAGGAGACCGCCAATTACAGTGACCTCAAAACACTCCAAGGTAAAAAAAGAGAAGAAGCACAAGACAACACGGTCATTTTAACAAAATTCACCTGGAAGAGAATAAAAAAATCTAATATCGCCCTAAGATACCAGCCAGTGCCAATTTCTTCTACCTATTGAAAAAAATGGTCTTCGGGTGAATATATGGAACATTTGAAAAAGGTATGCTTTGTAGTCAAAATGAACACATTTTGAGAAAGTTTTGGCTGAAAGTATTAAACAGTTTTAAACGGTTTATGATGAAGCATGCAATTATTCATATCCCAGTTTTTCGTTATTCACTCTATAAAGTCCCCGTTAATTAGTTACACTGACTGAGAATTGAACCTAACTTTGTAAGATCCATGCGAAAATGTGGTAATCATGGAATGGAAATTCCTGCTATAGAATGTTGAGTTTGGAAGACCTTGCAAGACGATGTCAACTTTGTAATATCTTGCGAGACGAGATTTATAATGCGAGATCTCAAGAGACAAATTCAAGCAAAAGTAAGTAAAAAGAATAACTACCTAAATACATCTAAACAAATACTTGATTATTCAAGATTTATACTATTACATAATTAAATAAAAATCTTTCTACAATTTGGAACCGAAATTTTTGGCTGTATTCTCTATATTGCATTTTTTAAAAAAAAATGTTTTTTTTTGTTTTTAGAAGAAACACAGCTTTTTTGACAAAAATAAAAAAACAATAGAAAGTACATTTGAGTCACGTGCTGTTGTTCGGATATATTTTTTTTGCTTAAACTGGTGATTTTTCGCTTTATTTGCGTGATTTGGTTTCTTCAAGTACTCGTCGGCTGCTAATCTTGCAAAAAATTCAAAAAATGGTTGTGAATCTGGCAAAGGTCTCACAAGACGGATATTTATGTAGCAAGTTCTCGCAAGGAAATCTTGCAAAATTATGCAGTCTCCGGCATGGATTTTCAAATTTTTTGCAAGATCTTTTATGATTAACTTGACTTGGATCTTAACCAATATCAAGTTCTCAACGTTTGATTGTCAACACCATTATAGTGAGAGTAAAGTTTGGGACCTATGTGGGTTGCGACCCCACAATCTCTTAATTGATTGCAATCCTGTGCTCTCTACTGAGCCAACTGGTTCACATTGCGAGAGTCTTACTATGCTCTCTTATACTGAGCTCTCATTTCAAGCTCTCCTCACTTTCAACTTCTGGTTAGAGCGTTAAGCTGGTTCCATAACCTTTTTGGTTATGAATTTTCGCACGCGGAATAAAAAGCGTTTATAACTAAGTAAAAAATTAATTTCTCAAAAAAGAGAGTATCAAAATGATATTATACAGTAGAATTTAGAGATTTACAGGAGAGATCATATTATTAGATCAAGCTGGTGATTTGAATTTGTGGAATGGAAGAGACTCTAAAAAGCTGGTATTTATACTCGATAACAATGGGGCATATTAATATTTGAGTCTGTTGTTACATTGTGATCCTTGGTGCGATAATGGTATGTCTATTAACTCACTGCTATTATGACAAATCATACAAAAGATAGCAACTATTTGTCTTAACAATTGAGCGATTGAAATTCACTTTCATTTTTTTTGAACCGTCACATCAGTTGTACGGGTAAGTTAAATTCTCATACTTTCTAAGATTAAGATTAACAGTTTAAGTTTTAGATCAATTATCTCAACACCTCCACTCAGGCTTGAGCTGATTGCATAGAATCTGTTCCCATCAAAACTGCTCTGAATGTCTCCACTTTCGAAACGGGTAAGGACTTTGTGAAGATGTCCGCTGCCATTTTGTCTGTAGGAACACATTGAATTGAAACAGTCCCATTCTCCGTCTTGTCCCGAATGAAGTGAAACTTTGTCTCAATGTGCTTGCACCTCTTGTGCATGACTGGGTTTTGGCAAAGTCTGAGACAACTTTGGTTGTCCTCTCCAATTGCTATTGGACGTTTCTTTTGAATACCAAAATCTTCTAGAAGTTGTTTCAGGTAGAGTGCTTCCTGAACTGCTGCTGCCAGGCCCTGATAATCTGATTCTGATGAAGAAAGAGCAACTGTGGCCTGCTTCTTGACACCCCAGTCTCAGTAGAAAGTTTGCCAACTCCTTATAGCAATTGCTAGCAGCCTGTTTCAAACCATAAATTGATTTATTCAGTCGACATACTAACTTCTCTCCATCTGATCCTCGTTTTACAAACTTCTCTGGCTGTTCCAGATACACTTCCTCCCCGATTGGTGAGTGCAGGAAAGCTGTTTTGAAATCAAATTGGAGCATCACATGGCCCTGCTTCGCTGATAGCTGAAGCAGAATCCTGAATGTCTCTGGCTTACAGGTAGGCGCAAAAGTCTCAAAGTAGTTCACTCCTTCCACTTGTTTGAAGCTTTATGCCACATAGCGTGCTTTGTATTTGTCGACCTGACCACTGGGTCCTAGTTTCAATTTGTAGACCCATTTGCCCGGTATGACGTCCCTGTCTGTGGTTGGTCTCACTAGGTCCCAAGTCTCGTTGCCTTGGAGTGCCTTGACCCCGTCCTTCATTGCCCGGTACCACTGGTCCCAATCGTCACCTTGCTTGGCTTTGTAGACTGTCCTTGGTTCCACAAAGTCACCCCTCAGTCACAGCAAGATGGGTCCTAACTTGTCCAAAAAATTGCGGAGCATTCCTTGCTCGTGTCCCTCGTCTGGGCTCTGCTCTGTCCGCGTGCTGCAGTGCATCTTCATTGAAGCCAACTGTCTCTGACTGTAAGAAGTCTGTATCACTGTCTTCCAGTGACTCTGAGTCTCTTTGACTTCATCTTGTTGCGGTAGATCCTTAATCTAATGCTGCTTCCTCAACATCCGAGGCCTCTTGTCTCAGTGTTGTTTCTTGAGTATTCACGCTTCCTGCGTCATGCCACTCCTCCTTTATTGCAGTAGACGTGCCCTGTCTTTCTCTGTTGTTGTCTAGATGACCATCATCTGGGTGCCAGATTCCTAGTTGTTCTGACCCTTCATCTAGTAGGTCAGCCGTCTCTGTTTTGTCAGGGATTGAGCCCACTTCAGACTCCTTGATGATCACATCTCGAACTGCCATCACCTTGCGTGTGTTGGGTACCTACACCAGGTATCCGTTGTCTCCTTCAGCGTAACCCACAAACTTTCCTTCCAGTGTCTTGGGTTCCAGTTTGCTGACGTCTCTGTCCCTCTTCCTCATGAAGACTGTGCAACCAAAAATATACAGTTTACTAATTAGAAGCTTAGGTTTTATACCTCGCATCAACTCTGCTGGGCATCTTTCTTCTCCTCGTCTCACAACCAAATTTCTGATCCTTGCTGCGTGCAGAATTGCCGCTCCCCACATCATCTTGGGAAGTCCTGAGTCAATGAGCAAACATCTCGCCATCTCCAGCAGTGTCCTATTGCATCTCTCAGCTAACCCATTCTGTTGTGGCGTCTCTGGTATGGTCTTCTGTAGAATGCCTGCATCCAAACAGTACGTCCTAAAATGCTCTGAGAAAAACTCCTTCGCATTGTCTTGCCTCAGCTTCTTGGTTGTCCCCACACTGAGAACAAATTTCTCTAGGCTGGCCAGTGCTTCACTCTTTGCCTTAAGCAAGTCCACAAACACAAACTTCGTGTACTGATCTGCAAACACAATGCAGAACCGGAACCCTGACAGTGACTCTACTCTGAAAAGTCCCATCACGTCTGTGAACACCCTCTCCAGTTTCTCTTCTGCTTGGGCCTCTGCCACTCTTGGTACTGGAGTCTTTGTGGTCTTGGCCAATGCGCTTATATTGCATATATCATCGAGTTCCCCCACTGTGTTTGGTGGATTCCTGACCACATCAGCTTGATTCAAATGACCCAATCGTCTGTGCCACTTCTTTGCACTGTCAAGTTTCATGCTGTTGGAACTCATCTTGAATTCTAGAACGCTGCAGGGTAAGTAAAACAAATTATTTTCTTGTGTTTGTTTTACCCGAGTTCCCTTCTGGATTTTCATGCAGCCGTTTTTTTTCTCGAAAGTGAAGCTATGTTTCCACCCCATGCATCTTGAGACTGAAAGGAGGTTTGAAAATTAGATAGGCACACACAAAACATTCTTGAGTTCGCATTGAAATTCCCCTTTGTTTGAGGGTATGCTGATCCTCTCACAGCCTCTGCCCACCACTCTGGAAGCCTCTCCGTTGGGTTTTCTGACCACTGATTGAATGGACACAAGGTCCAGGAGCGCGTCGATGTTTGTCACTATGTGATCTGTACAACCACTGTCCACTAGCACGCCTGCTGTCTTCCACTGGGTAAGAGCTGCCCAGTATTTCTTGTCTGGTGTAGCCAATGTTGGACCCATTGCCACTGAATCATGTTTGCCTCCATCTTTTTGTCTCTTGCATGCCCTGTCTAGGTGACCCTTCTTACCACACTTGCTGCATTTTGCTGTCTCCTTCCTCCTCCAGTCCTTGGCAAAGTGTCCAGGGATCCCACACACAAAGCAGTTTCCTCTCTTGGGTCCCTTCTTGAAGTAGCGCTTCACTGCCAGTGCTACTGAACCACTTTGACCCCTGTGTCTCTGCACCGTGCTCTCGTGGGAGTTCTGCAGTCTTTTCCTCAACTCTGTCAAATTCGTTGCCGGGTTGAAGCTTTCCTGTATAACAAAACTTTCATACCTCATGTGCAGACCATTGAGGACCAATGCGTTAAAGAGGGTCTCTGGGTTTGCTTCCCCTAATTCTTGTAGCCTTGTGAGCAACTCCCGTCCTCTGATGAAGAAGCTGTCCAAATCCTCAGAATCCTCGAGCTGCAGCCGAGCAAACTGTGCCACCAAAGTCACCACTGTCGGCGTTCCACACTCTGACATCTCTCTTGTAAAAGTTTCCAAGCCTTTGCTCCATCTCCAATGTCGTCATCTCCCATACAGTCATGTCTCATCAGCATGAGGGCTGTTGCATCTAGATTCAGTGCCAGATGGCACCACACATTTTTCCGTTTCTCCTTGATCTCTGCAACTTCCTTCTCATATGCATCCTTCAGCACCTTGTGGTTCTTCTTCTTATCGTTGCTTGCCCCATTGGCTAGTGGTGCAGGCTCATTGGGTTGCTCCTCTGACCCCAGTAGTGATTTGTAGAGTCCCTTCGTCTGCATCATCGCCACAAATCTCGTGCTCCAGATTGGAAAGTCCTGTGCCTTTCCTGTGTAGGTCAGCAGCTTCACTGTCTGTTGATCCATTGTAGTTTGAGTAGGCAAAAACAGTTGTGGAAAGAAAAGGTACTAAGCAGAAAAGGGTTGTGACTGTCAACAACAAATTAATTTCCAAAGCAAAACTAATTTGTTGTTGACAATCGCAATCCTTTTCTGCTTAGTACCTTTTCTTTTGACAACTTTTTCTGCCTACTCAAACTACAATGGATCAACAGACAGTGAAGCTGCTGACCTACACAGGAAAGGCACAGGACTTTCCAATCTGGAGCACGAGATTTGTGGCGATGATGCAGACGAAGGGACTCTACAAATCACTACTGGGGACAGAGGAGCAACAAAATGAGCCTGCACCACTAGCCAATGGGGCAAGCAACGATGAGAAGAAGAACTACAAGGTGCTGAAGGATGCATATGAGAAGGAAGTTGCAGACATCAAGGAGAAACGGAACAATGTGTGGTGCCATCTGGCACTGAATCTAGATGCAACAACCCTCATGCTGATGAAATGCATGTAAAATGTCAGAGATCAAATTTCTTCAGGCTGGCCAGTGCTTCACTCTTTGCCTTAAGCAAGTCCACAAACACAAACTTCGTGTACTGATCTGCAAACACAATGCAGAACCGGAACCCTGACAGTGACTCTACTCTGAAAAGTCCCATCACGTCTGTGAACACCCTCTCCAGTTTCTCTTCTGCTTGGGCCTCTGCCACTCTTGGTACTGGAGTCTTTGTGGTCTTGGCCAACGCGCATATATTGCATATATCATCGAGTTCCCCCACTGTGTTTGGTGGATTCCTGACCACATCAGCTTGATTCAAATGACCCAATCGTCTGAGCCACTTCTTTGCACTGTCAAGTTTCATGCTGTTGGAACTCATCTTGAATTCTAGAACGCTGCAGGGTAAGTAAAACAAATTATTTTCTTGTGTTTGTTTTACCCGAGTTCCATTCTGGATTTTCATGCAGCCGTTTTTTTTCTCGAAAGTGAAGCTATGTTTCCACCCCATGCATCTTGAGACTGAAAGGAGGTTTGAAAATTAGATAGGCACACACAAAACATTCTTGAGTTCGCATTGAAATTCCCCTTTGTTTGAGGGTATGCTGATCCTCTCACAGCCTCTGCCCACCACTCTGGAAGCCTCTCCGTTGGGTTTTCTGACCACTGATTGAATGGACACAAGGTCCAGGAGCGCGTCGATGTTTGTCACTATGTGATCTGTACAACCACTGTCCACTAGCACGCCTGCTGTCTTCCACTGGGTAAGAGCTGCCCAGTATTTCTTGTCTGGTGTAGCCAATGTTGGACCCATTGCCACTGAATCATGTTTGCCTCCATCTTTTTGTCTCTTGCATGCCCTGTCTAGGTGACCCTTCTTACCACACTTGCTGCATTTTGCTGTCTCCTTCCTCCTCCAGTCCTTGGCAAAGTGTCCAGGGATCCCACACACAAAGCAGTTTCCTCTCTTGGGTCCCTTCTTGAAGTAGCGCTTCACTGCCAGTGCTACTGAACCACTTTGACCCCTGTGTCTCTGCACCGTGCTCTCGTGGGAGTTCTGCAGTCTTTTCCTCAACTCTGTCAAATTCGTTGCCGGGTTGAAGCTTTCCTGTATAACAAAACTTTCATACCTCATGTGCAGACCATTGAGGACCAATGCGTTCAAGAGGGTCTCTGGGTTTGCTTCCCCTACTTCTTGTAGCCTTGTGAGCAACTCCCGTCCTCTGATGAAGAAGCTGTCCAAATCCTCAGAATCCTCGAGCTGCAGCCGAGCAAGCTGTGCCACCAAAGTCACCACTGTCGGCGTTCCACACTCTGACATCTCTCTTGCAAAAGTTTCCAAGCCTTTGCTCCATCTCCAATGCCGTCATCTCCCATACAGTCATGTCTCATCAGCATGAGGGCTGTTGCATCTAGAGTCAGTGCCAGATGGCACCACACATTGTTCCGTTTCTCCTTGATGTCTGCAACTTCCTTCTCATATGCATCCATCAGCACCTTTTGGTTCTTCTTCCTATCGTTGCTTGCACCATTGGCAAGTGGTGCTGGCTCATTTTGTTGCTCCTCTGTCCCCAGTAGTGATTTGTAGAGTCCCTTCGTCTGCATCATCGCCACAAATCTCGTGCTCCAGATTGGAAAGTCCTGTGCCTTTCCTGTGTAGGTCAGCAGCTTCACTGTCTGTTGATCCATTGTAGTTTGAGTAGGCAGAAACAGTTGTGAAAAGAAAAGGTACTAAGCAGAAAAGGATTGTGATTGTCAACAACAAATTAGTATTGCTTTGGAAATTAATTTGTTGTTGACAGTCACAACCCTTTTCTGCTTAGTACCTTTTCTTTCCACAACTGTTTTTGCCTGCTCAAACTACAATGGATCAACAGACAGTGAAGCTGCTGACCTGCACTGGAAAGGCACAGGACTTTCCAATCTGGAGAAGGAGATTTGTGGCGATGATGCAGATGAAGGGACTCTACAAATCACTACTGGGGTCAGAGGAGCAACCCAATGAGCCTGCACCACTAGCCAATGGGTCAAAAGCAACGATGAGAAGAAGAACTACAAGGTGCTGAAGGATGCATATGAGAAGGAAGTTGCAGACATGAAGGAGAAACGGAACAGTGTGTGGTGCCATCTGGCACTGAATCTAGATGCAACAACCCTCATGCTGATGCAATGCATAAAAAATGTCAGATTTTGGCCCATATATTTTGGAGTCATGATTTAATTGATCTTGCCAGGAGCACTCTTTCAGAATAGAGCAGAATAGAGTTATAGGCGTTTGTGACAATTTTGACAGTCAGCGAACATAGTTCAGATTTTATTCAAATTAAGAAAAATTGTTCAAGCACTTTATGATGCATATTCACCAACAAGCGTGCAATAAATTACAAATTTTTTTCAGTCCGTATTATAATTATCTTAATTTCTTGCGCAAATTTTGTGCACGTTTGAACTAATCGTGGGTTAAATATACATTTGGCGGTTTTGTGATCTTATATATCAATATTCACATGAGCATTTAAAACTTCGTGGATTTTGAGCGCAAGTAATTACTAATGTTGCAAGTTCGAAGATAGTTGTATTCTCAAAATCGTGGAAATGGGTTGATGTTGTGCGTAAACAATGTTGACAAAAATTGTTCGTTTTTCGTCATTTTTACCAGTAACAGCTGAATTAACCACTCCTTATTGTAAAAACAATAGTTACAAAATCAAAACTATCGATGAAAGAACCTCACTTGTCTCCATAAAAAGCTTATATTTTTGAACAAAAAAGAAAAGTATGGCCATTTGGACACTTCCAAAGTAATGTGGAAATAGTTTTAAAGTTTAAAAGCAGAAATATCTCTCCTTAATCTTTATTGTTTATTATAGCTAAATCACTGATTGTAAGAAGGTCACACACCTCAAAATTTGGAAAAGACTCTTCAGGTGCAACGACACAAAAAGAAAGATGGACAGGTGCTTAAGGCGTAGGATTTTGATGTGTCTTGTGAAAATGTAGAATTTTATGAACAAAATTTCACGCATTTAACTCCAAATCGAGAACTTTTTCAATATTTTCGGGAGGTGGTAAAAATATGAGGGTTATAATTAACTTGCCCCCTCTAAAGACAAATTTTAGTTCATTTCAAAAGTTACTTATCATTGACTTAATTATTATCTTTGGGTTTTTGTTGACCCAATTTTGAAGTCGCGCGAATAAGAAATAGGTTGTCGATAGAAGTTGCAACACCTGGGATTGTGTTTTGCACCATCCCTAAGTGTTTGAAAAAAGAGGGTCATAACATCGTAGGTTGTACCTTCTGATTAACACAAAAACTTCACGCTCAATTAGGTCTCAATGGTTCACACTCCCTGTTCCAGAAAAAAAAGAGTTTCTTCACTATGCTCTTTTTTCATTTCATTTTTCATTATACTTAATTATCCTGAAGCAATCGATCACTCTCACTAATTTTTCTGCACTGATTTAACTCATTTGGTCAATGTTTGCCATGAAATTGATTGCTAACTACTATTCTTCAGTGATTTTGATTTTGATCGGAAATCTGCTGCGAATCAAAATTGCAAATGGCTACTGCTCCGGACAAGTTCGATTGGTATTCAAAACAAGCTCAGAAAAACACGCAGGTAAGAATTGCACGAGCTAACAAAAACATCATTTAGAAAAAATGGAAAACTGAAAAAAAATTTACCTGCCTAGTTCAGATCCCCTCCGCATAGGTCATTTGCATTATGCACCTTTTTTGTGTTTTTTGGTCAAAAAAAGCAATGGAAATTAGTTCACCCAGGTTGACGTCCAGACACAAATTTTCGTCTGAACAGACTTTCCAGACCAAAATAATCTCTGATGAGATTTTCCAGACGGAAATTAACCCTGATCAGACTTTCCAGACCCAAATTACCCCTGATCAGACTTTCCAGGCACAGAGGGTCTGTGATCAAAACATTCAGACCGAAAGCGTTCTGATCAGACCATCTGCAGACCATGGTCCAGACTCAAATTCAGACAATTGCCCAAACCTTAATCAGACTATGATCAGACTCAAGTGCGCGCTCGACTGTCTCTATGTACTCGAAGTGCGCTAGAAGTCGTTTATGATCAAACTCAAGTGCGCTCGAAGCCGAAGCCGTTTGGAATCAGACTATATTTTTTTCTTATATTCAGAGAACATTGCGTAGGGGGATGAATTATCGATTATGTCATGGTTTGGTTTAGACTGAAGCAGATGAACCGAAGTAATTTTTAGCTATTAGGCACTATTTCATGGTCAAAACGCGATAACGATTCAACAAGCAAACCACTCCATGAATCGTACGTTTCGATTATCCGAAAGGCAAAATTTAGTGGGATGGGTTGGGCTGAGGGTGATGTGTAAATTTTGGATCCAATTGGTTTCGACAAGCTTCCACGGCCTCAACTCAATAATCCGCCTTCACACATCCAAACCAGAATCTAATTAAGAAGAAAAAAAGGAAGGGATTGTACGATGGGTCCTAGAGTTGCAATATAAAGTTTACAAAATTTGTTTTTTTTAGATTGTCTACTCAGGAGGTTGCCAATACATCCGGCGCACGAGCAGCGATCTCATAGAACAGCTAGCAGCGGTTCACTTGGAACTTGATGGCTTATATCCTAGGACAAAAATAGCTCTTTTGATTGCGCGCCATCAGCTGGAAACGTTGAATATGACGGCGTTTGGCCTAAACAGGAGGGGGAAAAATTCGACATCTAATATATCGTACGGTGTAACAGCTTCACAAAGTACCATTCAAATTAAAAATGTATCAATTCTTTTCAGTTTGTTTGTGATGAGCCATTTTTTACGCAATTATTTTGTTTTGTCACGTCTTGGAAATTGGCAGAATAACAAACAAACTGTTACGGGTAGAAAGAAATTAGAAAAAAAGGACGAAAATAGAACTTAAAATTAACAAGTGTACATCACTTCATCTATCATTCGGTAATTTTTTCCTAATCATTATTTTAACTTCCATTTGTAATTATTATAATTGCTATTCATTTTTTCAACCTACGCTGTGCTTGCCTGATTTCTTTTCAATCTCAATAGGTTCTGTATTTAGTTTCTTTCTCTATCAGATCAACTGCAAAAAATGAACTTTACAGTTCCAATCAATAGCGTAATATCAGTAGTATCCTTTCAAGCAGACTTCTTGGAGAGACAGTAGAGACTTATCAAATGGATCGTAGTAACCTGAGATTACTCAACCCATTTTTTTGGCCCGTTTTGAACACCAAATTGAAGCTTATTTATAAGATAAATGTTCCAATTGAAGGATTGAATTTGAAAACCACATGAAGTTGCTCTGTCATTAGTTTGAATTTCACGCCAACAATTCGGCTTGAAATAACCAGCAAATTATTACCTTGGAGGAATAATAAATTACACCTGCTTCAGTCCAACGGATGTATGCCAGGTATTGATCCTCAGGACGGAAAACAATCTTCAAATTTTAGCTATTAGGCAATATTTCATGGTCAAAACGCGATAACGATTCAACAAGCAAACCACTCCATGAATCGTACGTTTCGATTATCCGAGGGTGATGTGTAAATTTTGGATCCAATTGGTTTTGACAAGCTTCCACGGCCTCAACTCAATAATCCGCCTTCACACATCCAAACCAGAATCTAATTAAGAAGAAAAAAAAGAAGGGATTGTACGATGGGTCCTAGAGTTGCAATATAAAGTTTACAAAATTTGTTTTTTTTAGATTGTCTACTCAGGAGGTTGCCAATACATCCGGCGCACGAGCAGCGATCTCATAGAACAGCTAGCAGCGGTTCACTTGGAACTTGATGGCTTATATCCTAGGACAAAAATAGCTCTTTTGATTGCGCGCCATCAGCGCGCAATCAAAAGAGCTATTCTGTTTTTTTGCCTTTAAGGCATTGTAGCAAAACCAGAGATCCAAAATAAAAACGACTGGCTTAAGTTTAAATAACGTTACCCATAAGCCTTCTGATTTTCTTTAAATCTGAAAAGAGATGTTTCTTCTAATATTGATTGAGCTTTTTTAGGAAGATTGTTCTACCTGTCAGTAGACCCATAAAACAGCTCTAAATCAAAGTTCTATAGATCGATAACTGATGGGGTACAAGTTCACATTCTGTTCTCACCATGTTCTCTGTTAGCATCTCTTGTTACATTTCAAAGAAGAGTGTTTTCCGTCTTGAGGATCAATACCTGGCATACATCTGTTGGACTGAAGCTGGTGTATTTTGATTTTGTTCCAAGGGAACCATTTGCTTATTATTTCAAGATGAATTGTTGGCGTGAAAATCACACTAATGACAGAGCAGCTTCGATGCTCTTCACGTGGGTTTCAAACTGAATCTTTCAATTGGAAATTTTATCTTATAAATCAACTTCAATTTGGCGTCCAAAAACAGGCCAAATGAAAATGGGTAAAGTAATCACAGGTTAGTACGGTCCATTTGATAAGTCTCTACTGCCTCTCCAAGTCTGCTTGAAAGGAAACTAATGACATTACGCCATTGACTGGAACTGTAAAGTTCATTTTTTGCAGTTGATCTGATAGAGAAAGAAACTAAATACAGAACCTGTTGAGATTGAAAAGAAATCAGGCAAGCACAGCGTGAGTTGAAAAATTAAATAGCAAATTTACTACTTGCATAAAGAGGAGGATAACAAAGCCAGAAGGATGTAGACGCCAGTTTGGACTAAGGTAAGTGCTTAAACAGGAGGAAAAATCATAAAGTTGATATGAGCAAGATTGATGAAGCAATTTTGTGAAGTGATGGGAATAAGAAGCGATGATGATTTTTTTAAGCGAAAAAAGACGATTGGTATAATTGTTTAATTACCGAATGACAGACGAAGTTAAATTTAAATTCTATTTTCGTCCTATAATTGCATCCAATTATTGTCAAATTGTGCAAGGCATCAAGCTTAGACATTTCTTTCTACCAGTAACAGTGTGTTTGTTCTTCTGCCAATTTCAAAGACATGACAAAATAAATTTTTTTGTGTAGAAAAATGGCTCATCACAAAAAATGAAAAAGAAATGGACACATTTTAATGTTGAATGTACTTTGTGAGGTTGTTAGACCGTACGATATATTAGATGTCGAATTTTTCGTTAGAGTATTTATTTCCCTCGTGTTTTGGCCAAACGCCGGAGCCATTTGTTTGTGATGAGCCATTTTTCTACACAGAAAGCCACAATATAATCGATAATTCATCCCTCCTAATAAACGTTGTCAGCTGATGGCGCGCTATCAAAGGACCCACTTTTGTCCTAGGTTATGAGCCATCAAGTTCCAAGTGAACTGTTTCTAGCTGCTCTATGAGATAGCTGCACGTGCGCCGGATGTATTCCCAACTTTATGAACAGACAATCATCAAAAACAATTTTTGTAGTTTATTTTGAACTCTAGGACCCATCGTACAACCCGTTCCTTTTTTTTCTTCGCAATTACATTCCGGGTTGGATATGTGAAGTCGGATTATTGAGTTGGGCCGTGGAAGCTTGTTAAAACCGGTTGGATCCAAAATTTACAGCTCACCCTCAGCCCAACCCATCCCACTGAATTTCGCCTTTCGGATCATTGAAACATACGAATCGAGCAGCTGTTTGCTTGTTGAATAGTTATCGCGTTTTGACAATGAAACTCTACGTAAGAGCTAAAAAACATTCGGTTCATCTGCTTCAGTCAAGAGAAAACCACGATATAATCGATAATTCATGCCTCCTATTCAATGTTCTCTGAATATATGGGAAAATTGCCAGTTTTTATATCTCCCGTTAAAAACAACTCACTAACTAACAGGATCAAGCCACTAGCAGATCAGGAAGGAACGTTTTGTCAGACACCAAAACTGGTCTAACACTGCAGATAAGTCAGCTGACATTTAATGATGACATAACTTGTTACCTGATTCTATTGGGGACATCCTTTTTATCCTGACAGAAAAGATAATCTATATAAAGTCTCCATCTTGGAGCAAGACTTGGTTAGGTTCAAGGGGACGTACCTGCATTGGGAATCAAACTACAATTAATGCGTGTGCTCTAAATCAATTTGGGCAAATTCACAATTCACTCAATTTTTGCCAACAGCGTAAAAAAAGATGCCGAAAGATCATCAATGGTTGAGTGTGCCGCCCTTTGAAGCGGCTTCAATGAAGCAAGCAAAAAGTAAAAGCAACAGCACAATGGAAGCGCTTGCCTCCCGAGCGGGAACACTTTGTCTTTAAGGACCGTTCGTTCATGCGGCAAAGATTTTATCATCAGAAGGAAAAGCACCTGACAGCGGAAAAACCCTCAATGAACTCGAAAAACTGCATCCAGGGTAAAATGAAATTCTTGATCCAATGGAAATCTATGTATGCGAAGCGTTTCAGTTCGATGGAGCAATGGTCCCTCTACAGCTTCAGGCTTTTTCGAATATCACAGCAGCTGGGCCGTCCAAAATGTACCCATAGCATCCTCTCCAGGCAATTGATTGTTCATTTTGCGATCAACAAAATCGAGCAGGAGTTTTCTTATCAAACTAGTGAGCTTGGCCAGCAGAGGGCAGCTCCCAAGCTTCGTGGCTCCAGTTTCTTTTAGTGACCCATAACAGCATGTGAAAAATGAGATCTGATAATAAAACTATTGCTGTGCGTGAATTTATTCGGCCCCTCGTTGCCAAGTCCATTGTAAAAGAAGCAGCCTTCGAGGCGGTTGAGTTGTTTCAAGCAAAGCAGTTGGGAGTTGCTGTCAGGGGATGTGCCGAGAGCATAGTGCATGACACAAAATTAACCTTCGAAAAAATGAAGAGAAAAAAAGTGGGCAATACTCCAAATTGATTTCAGAAACGCATTTAATTAGGTGAAGCGTAATTTTTTCCTCGACTCAACAAAAGTTTTGATGCCTATTAAAATGCCTTTTTAATGTTTTTGTTACTCGAAGCATAGTGATATGTTCTTCAACAGCTCACTGTTGACAATCAATCAGGACTGCCACAAGGGGATCGACTGTTTCCACTTTTGCTTTAACTGACCCTCCGGCCCATTATTGACGAAATTGAAGGAAATTACCAAACCTCTGGCACCATTGCTGCTATATGGATGACGGAATTATTGCAGTTACCGAGATTGAACTCTGTAAGTTGTTGGAAATTCTCACAGAATCGGGAGTAAAAATGGGTTTAGAAATCAAGAAGGATAAGCGCGAGGTATGGTCAATCGAAAGCATGACAAAAGTTGATAATTTAGTCAAGGGCATCTGTGTAGATGGAGGTATAATTTTAGGCGCTGCTATAGGATCTGATGCTTTTGTTTCCCCTTTGTTTACTTGAACGCGTTAAAAATATAGGGGAATTTCTAGGCATTTCAGCATTTGTGGACGATCCACAATGTGTCCTTGGCATAATGCGTTTTTGCGCTGGTGCCCCAAAAATGGTCTTCTCTTTGCGATGCAATTCACCTTCTGATGTATGAAAAAAATTTAAGAAAATTCGTTTGATTCAGTGTGCAACCTTTGAAGATATTTTGGGAGTTTTGATGTCAGATACACCTTGGGAACAAGCATGCCTCCCAACGAACAAAACGCGCGTTGGGAAAAGACGATCAGCAGATCAGGTTAATTTTGATTACGTTGACTCCCTTTTTCAATACTCTGTTCCTGTAGAAAAACTAACATGCCAGAATTCAACTGAAGATTCTCATTTGTTAAGGCAATTGAAGAATTGGGCGCAATTGCGGCGACATATCCTTCTCAGTGAAAAATTCAGGAAGAACTTGATAACTCAGCTTACGACAACTTGTTAGGAAAACAAAGCTTCTTTAGGGAAAAATCTCGTTCGCAATCTCTTTCTATACCGCAGTCTGGTGCCTGATTATCAACAGCACTTATTCCAGCTCTATGACTACACCTATTTCCCAATAAGTTCCATGTTGCTCTTAAATACCCACTAGGTGTAAAATTGCACGAGAACGAGAGAAAATTGCTCTTTCGTAAATCTGGGACTCTAGATGTTAATCTTGTCGTGTTACGGAATGGTCCGGGCGAAATAATTTCTCGTCATGATCCTATACGAGAGGACAATTTATCAGCTTGCTCGGGAGCTCTTTTTTCTCCCATCTGCGAACAGAAGAGTTCACTGCCCGATGATAACTCCGCAACGGGCGAAATTTTCTTACCTGTACGGAATGCCGGTCAAACAGAGACAACACCGTCACTTTTCCCTTGCAGTCAAGCCTCCTTATAAATTCGTCAGAGAAGATTGGTTTCGCACTCTCATCTGCTGAGGACAGGAAAAACGCAACAGTACGCCCCGAAATGCAGTGAAGTCGGAATTCAATTCATTCCGCGGGCTTTTAGTCGTTTGGGGAATTTCCAGAGACAGTTCGTAAGACCATCAAACGAATCACTACTCTCGCTGATAATAGAAGTTTGCAGACAGCGGGTTGTCGTTAGCTTTCAGTAGATTATCGCAATCACTCTCTGTTACAAATTTTTGGAGGTCCGCAGTCGTGCTCCTTGCAAGCGATGCGAGATTACAGACACAAATGAAACGCAAGCGAATCTTTAAATCCTCATCACACCAGTTAAGAGGCAATTCGGCTTTGAGAAGTGTGTTACCCAAGAGCGTGGATAGTCTCTACTGATAGGTTTTTGGCGACAAACCCAATGAGCGGTGAACTCAAAATATCATGCCTTATCATACGGATTGTAATCCAGTGACGGGAGAAATCTGAATTCTAGAACAGGAAGTTTAAAATCAAACAAGTTTTTCAAGATTACATTGGTGATAATAACAATAATCGACTATGAACCAAGATCTTCTAGTTGTAAATTTTGTAAATGAAAAAAACTTGTTTAATTAAAAAAAACTCCATTAATATGTTTTTTTTATCTTGATCCTCCTTTCTCAACTGGAAAAAATTACAAGTGAGACTTCAATTCCTTCATACATGTGTCACCTGTTTCCTTCAGTTCCGTATCGGCCTCATAGTCCGATACCTCTTAGTCATTTGAAAATATGTCCTATGTGTTGGAACAATGATCCACTTTTCACTCTTGGCAAATAGCAGTCAACCTTTTGTTGTTATATATCAATAAGTGGTTGAACGGCTGTCTGTTCATAGATATCATGATGAGTGAACTTATAGAAATTGCTGTCATATATCACGAGGTTCTTGGTAGAGTGGGACCCAGGTTTAGTTGTGCGACCATAGACCGCTCTGATCAGACCATTTCCCAGAATTTGCCCTATTATCAGATCATCGCACGACACAAAGACCTCTGATCAGACCTTAGTGCGACCCAGGAAATTGTGCGACTATATTGCGACCCAAAAGACCTCTAATCAGAACATCGGGCGACCCAAATCCCTTTGATAAGATTATCGTGCGAAACAAATATCTCGTGCGACTCTGGTGCGACCCAAAATTTTGTGCGACTTTAATGCGACCAACGCTCCCTCTGATCAGACCATACTCCACACTGTGTTCTATGATCAGACCATTCCAGAATTCAGGTTATAATCCGCTGTTATTTGTTTAAATTATTCAATTCAAACCTATAAACTACTCAATTTAAAATTAAATAATTTAGTATATCTTGTTAAGGTCATCAAAGCCCGTGATTAAAAAACTGCAGTCAAAAAAATATGGTCAGCTAATGCTCTGGGCCAGATTTTGGGGCCACTCATGTCCAGAATTTGGTCTCTGATCAGACCGTAGTGCGTCTATTGTCCATACCATTTTCCAGAATTTGCCCTCCGATCAGACCGTAGTGCGACCAATGTCCAGTCCATCGTGCGACTCAAGCGTTTCCCGGACTATGTATTTTGGGTCGCACCAGTGTGCAAACCAAATAGTCTGATCAGAGTGGTCTAGGGTCGCGCACCTAAACCTGGGGATACTATTTGTGGGAGAGAATAGAGTATTGATTATTCTTCTTATGCATTTCTTCTGCTTTCTCACATTTCAACCCATCTTCGTCTGGAAGTTGTCAACTAGTATCAATTCATGCTCCCTGAAAGCTTCTATGTCTTGCCGCATACCTTTAAACGTAAGCGGAAAGACATAGAGTCTTTCAGGTAGCAGGTATTGACACTAGTTGACAACCGTTTGTTTTTTACTCTTTAGGGCAAAAAGTTTGCTTTTGAAACCCATATTGTAATTCGAGTTGTTTTCAAATTTCGTATAACAGTCATCTTTTTCACGAACTTTGTCACTGGTCTCCATAAGTTTTGCGACAAAGTCTTCGTTTCGAGTCTTTATTCGAAATTTTATTTTATTTTTTATGTGTACCAGAGGAAGTTAAAAATGTTTTTTTTTCGAAATCACGGTGAAAAAGACTATTTGATCTTGTCGGACAAAACAAAAACTCAGGTCTTACAAAAAAGCTGATTGTTCTTAGATTCGTGTGGTGAACAAGATTGGAGATTTAATAAAATTAGATTGAACTCACCGAGGGCAAAAGCGAATACCCAATAATATAGTAATTTTCGTCTTTTGTAGAGTACAAAAATCTGATTGACTACATGAATGATTAAAAAACAGAAGAATTAAAATTGTTCAATACAATTCTTCGGACTGTTGAATAGAATGTTCATTAAATTAACTGTGATATCTTTATTTGTCGTGTTTTTGAACAGACGATAGAGCACAAAAAACGGGCAATAAAAGATTATATAAAAAACAAAACAATAAAATTTAAACGGAAATGAGTCTTCCAAAACATGAAAGTTCCATGAAAATAGTTTTATTGACTCAAAATCAAGCAGATTCATTTTTGCATATATTTGCTTACAGGTACTGAGAACAAAGTGTTCGTGAGAATTCACTACCTGAATAGTGACAGATTGGCGATCGGACCCGAGAGAAGTGACAAAATCTATCTCAATGACCCGACACAGTCAAGTGCCTACAACCAGCGGTTTCGTCCCAAGCAAAACAACTCTTTTGAAATTTGGGTTCCAAAATTTAAATATATCACATTGATTCAATTTACTATCGGTTTTCACGAAGGTGGAGAGGATAGGAATGATGTGCTTGAAGATGATTGGGGGATAGAAAACTTGAGAACTTACGACGGAAATAGGACACAATTGTATGACTTTGACTCGACCGTGTGGATCACAAAACAGATCGGAAGCAAACTGTTAAAGGCTACCTTAACGGTTTTCAACAACCCGGTAAGTTAACTAAAATAAAAACTTAAAGGAACCCTAAAAATTAACTTCATGGTTTTTCTCGTTGTAGTTCACAATCATATAAATTTGATTTTTAAAGTTGTTCTTATACATTGGTGCTAGTTTGTTGATAGTGGAATAGTTTGAGCTTGAGTTTCGAAATCACTTCATACATGACATTAACGTACTAACACTAAATATAATTACATATTTTTACATATGTATTTTTTTATTATAAATATGTTTTTATATATAAAATCTATTTAATGAATGCAAAATCCAAGTATGTTGAAACCCGCGAAAAAATGAGTTGCGCTTTCAAAGTATGTAGCATCAAAGTTCGCAGGTCAATGTGCCCAGTGAAACGAAACTTGATACACCTTGCCAAGACATGCAAGATCTTGACATTCTTGACAAAACATGGGTTATCTTACCAAGATCTTAATAGGAGAAAAAATCTTGGTACATCTTGGTAAGATCTTGCCATGATCTTATCAAGCAATATCAAGAAAATTTCTTGATAAAACTTGCCAGTATCATGGTTAAACATGGCACTATAATTTTCACTGTAATTAAGTGGCGTAAAAAGTAATCAAAGTGTTGTGATTGCTCTTTTCCTGGACATTATATTTTTAAGTTGCTATTTTCAAGACTTTTCGCATTTAAGCAAAGTTTTTGTCCTCGGATTCTCGAATCCGTTTCTGATGGTCATATATCAAAAAAAAGATACAAATTTAGTAAGGTGTCTTACTGGGCACGCAACGGGGGGGGGGCATTTGGGTGTTACTGTGTTCGCAACGGGGGGGGCGGGGGGGGACACGAAAAATTTTTTCGAAAAGTTGATAGTTTTTGGCGTTTTGGAAAACGCCAAAAACTATCGCCTTTTCGAAAAAATTTTTCGTGTCCCCCCCCCCCCGTTGCGAACACAGTAACACCCAAATGTCCCCCCCCCCCCCGTTGCGTGCCCAGTAAGACACATTTTTGGCAAATTTCTGAATTTTTTGACGTTTTTTGGTAGGTTTGGTTTGTTTTGTATGTTAGTCGGGAAAAAACACTGTTGTTCCAGTGGTTGTCATTTTATAATCAGCCCAGGTGAGCCTCATCAGTAAAAAAAAATTTTTGAAAAAAAAAATTGAAAAAAAAAATGAAAAATTCAAAGTGTTAAAATTGCATGAATTGTATTTTGCGCTGGGTTTCAGGTCTCAAAGACGATTTTTTGTTGACCTCATCTCACCTGGTGGGCCTAATCATTGAAAAAAAACTTTGAAAAATTTTGGGAAAATTCAAAAATTTTCAAGTACTAAAATTGTGTGAAATGAATTTTGTGCTGGGTTTCAGGTCTCAAAGGCGATTTTTTGTTGACCTCATCTCACCTGGTGGGCCTAATCATTGAAAAAAAACTTTGAAAAGTTTTGGGAAAATTCAAAAATTTTCAAGTACTAAAATTGTGTGAAATGAATTTTGTGCTGGGTTTCAGGTCTCAAAGGCGATTTTTTGTTGACCTCATCTCACCTGGTGGGCCTAATCATTGAAAAAAAAACTTTGAAAAATTTTCGGAAAATTCAAAAATTTTGAAGTACTAAAATGTGTGAAATGAATTTTGCGCTGGGTTTCAGGTCTCAAAGGCGATTTTTTGTTGACCTCATCTCACCTGGTGGGCCTAATCATTGAAAAAAAACTTTGAAAAATTTTGGGAAAATTCAAAAATTTTCAAGTACTAAAATTGTGTGAAATGAATTTTGTGCTGGGTTTCAGGTCTCAAAGGCGATTTTTTGTTGACCTCATCTCACCTGGAGGGCCTAATCATTGAAAAAAAAACTTTGAAAAATTTTGGGAAAATCCAAAAATTTTGAAGTATTAAAATTGAGTGAAACACAATTTGCGCTGGGTTGCAGCTGTTAATGTTAATTTTTTGTGGACATCATTTTACCTGGTACTAAGATTATATCAAATGTTATATAACCAAAAACTGTCATCAATAGTTTGTTGACTGTTTGTAGTATTCTTTATGTCTGTTACTATCAGTCAGTACTCTCAAATACTCTTATAACCCTTTATTTGATGATGCATGAGAATAAAATATAGTAATAGGCAAGGAGGTGAGTGGTTGTTGCTATGCATGTGTTGTTGTTAGAACTCTCTGTGTCATCAATCTATTTTTAGAATATAATATATACTATGACTAACTACTATAGTCACTGCCGAAGGTCATTATACACGAGTAGTTGTCGTATTCCATTGTGATTGGGAGACCGATTGACCGAGAGTGTCTATGATTTATTTTTGAATAAGTTTACATGTTCAACTGTCTGCATTGGGTGGTTTTGTTATTACAGTTTAACACAGTACTTGTATAGCAATAGAGCAAACTTATAAGAATTTGTTTGAGTTTCAGTTTGAGTTTGTTTTGTAAACAAACTATGCCAGCGGTTGACGATTGTTCCTTCTTTGACTTTTCTCACGATATTACATGTACAGAAAAACGTTATGTAGTTGCTTGTGTGAAAACTTCTGACTCTACTGGAACATATATAACGGTAAAACTTTTAAAAAAAGATAACTTCCGTGATCAAACCCAAGACAACAGAAACAATTGTAACAGTGATGGTTTCAAGTTCAACCAGAGAATAACACTATCTTTAGCCGAATTTGAACAATTATCTCAAAGCTACAATTCACTCTGTGAAAAACTAAGGACCGGACAATCAGAACAACCTATCAAAAAAGAACACAATAAGATAACGGGAGGGAAACGACGTTATCAGTTTGCGTTCTCACCGGAGACGAATAGCTTTAATTAAACTCAGGTTGCTGGTCGATCAAAGAAGAAAGCGAAGAAAAGTTCTGAGAGCGACACACAGTATTGAAAATGGTTGAGGCAACGTTTGAACAAACACCTGAATTCTTTCGACAGTTTCAAAAGAAATTTCACTATTTTATCTGCAGAAGTGAGCCAGTATTTGATACTAAAGAAATCAACAACAGTTTTGCTTACAGTTTGCATGAGAATAACAGCTTTTGTAGAATAAAAGAACAACACTATCATGTTATTGCAGCTTTGGATCAAGTAACAGAGGCTTTCAAAAAAAATTCTTCAAAACCCTATTCTATACCTTGCCTATACACATGTTTCAGACTTCTACTCCACAAAACACAATCTGTCAACATCACTTTTCACGGTGAAATTTTTGAGAAGTTGCAGCAAGCAGTCATTTACAATCACCAACATCAGCTAGATTTATATAGCTCCAAAAGAATATCTTTGAACTGGAGACTGTCAAAGAGAATGTTCAAGTTCAAACTGATTTCATACCAACTTTTACTTTTAACCGATTTTTAAGTATTTATCAGAACAGTTCTTATGCAGAATTTTCAAAAATTATTGATATTATTATTAGTGGATATGGCTCCCTGAATGTTGATAATGAGAATGTAAAATGTAACTTTCGATTTGAATTAAAAAATTAATCCTACTTGTTTTATTAAAAAATGAGTGATCTAGCCTCAAGGGGAAAAAGTTACGAATTTATGAAAACAGTTGATGCTAAAAAATTTAAATTGATTGATTTGTCCTACATCATATGCTTAGCAAATCGTAGTAAATCATCATCATTCATGTAGTGTACAAACGGATAGCTATATGTGAAAATAATGTGAGCAACATAAATACAAAAGAGTCCACACAGTTTGGAGTTTGGGCTCTGAATTGGCTGCAATCTGAGACACTGAACGACTTCTTCTTAGAAGTAGAACTGCAGCAGTCGAGTGTATACAAAATGGTAGCAATCCAGTGCTTGCCCAAGTGGATCAGCAAAGTACATTGTTTTTTTTATAATTACAAATCAGTAGCCAATGACTACCCGATGATGTTGATATTGAGGCATTGACCACAGCAAAGCAATTTTCTGGCAGTCTTGGAAAATTGTCAGCTGCAAACACTCCACAAAACTTGTGCTTCAGATGAAAACATTTATTTACTAGATAAGTTATCTCAAAATTATCCATCAACAGGATATGTAATAACCGAGTTTTTGGTAACTTTTCGTTCAGAGTTGACGTAAAAAGTTGAACTTCGTTCGCCTAGGAATAAAACTTCAACGTTGTCACCCAAAGGTGTTCCAAAAGTTAGCTCCACTGAAATTGAACAATTTGTTAATTCAGGATGAATAAAATCGTGTAAAGCCTCCTGTGTTGAAGTAAGGTCAAAGGCCAAAATAAAGTGATTTGGATAATCAGCTAGGGGAATGCCATGACCACCTTTATCAAGAAAATCTAAAGCTTCAAGCGTGTTGAAGTAGACTCGTTGATCTGAGGTTGTTGAAATTGGTGTTCCAACAACCGGTAGTCCATTTCGATAAATTACTATTTCATTCAAATTGAATTTCTGGTAATGGAAAGGATTCGTTCTGTTAGTTCCCAAATATGATTGATTGGTTGACATTGCTATAATCATTCTTCGAACTGGTTCTTTGGAGAAGATGTCTTCTTGACTCCAACTGCGGATGCCAGCAGTGGCAAGAAAAGTTCTGGGCAACACCTCCGTGTACCGATAGACAGCTGGTGTTTTTAGCAAAGTTTTTTCTATCGCAGACAACACATGATCAGCCACGGTCATTTTGCGCACGTACAGATTTGCTTCAACAATTTTTACTCTGTAATGTTTATCAGATTCGGATATGTCGGTAAAATCGTTTGGAGACCTTCTGAAGGAGATGCGTAGTGTAACACCACTGAGAAGATTTTTGTCACAGGTCAATATATCACTGGCCGGTTTTCCAAGTAGAGAACATTCCAGAGAGTCAGCAACTAAAGCTTTTCGCGCAGCAACATCAGTAGCTCTGTTGTCAGCTCCATCAATTTGAGCCGGTTCGTCTTCATAATAATAGCCTTGACAAAATAACCATGTGCTCTTTGCTGTTCTTCCGGATGAGAATTCTGTTTCTATGAAAGCCTTGTGTGCGTAGTTGCCGTTTGTATTTGACAATTTAACGCCATTTGCCGAAACTGTACACTCTGAAAACAGAGAGTGTAATGCGTTATTGCTAAAATACGGCGAATCTGTGTTTGTGGCATCAGTACCAGTTCTCAAATCGGCGTCATTGGTTCTCGTGATTTTGCATTTTATTTCAAGTAGAAACTTTTGCAAATCAATAAAGTTGTTCCTGTCGCCAACAACTTCGAATTCCAGCATTGGACCATCCGGTGAGTATGATGGACCAACCTTTTGGGTAAAAGCATTGTCAAAGGTGATCAGGAGAGGCTGCTTTTCAAACAAGTCTAGAGTTGTGTGTGTTGCCTCTGCTGGCAATAAATTAGTATTCATTTTTCACTTTGGAAAAGAAATGTGACCGACTTCTCAGTAACGGTTGTTTTCTCTGAATGATTTTTCGGGATTTGACAGGACCGCTCTGTTTCTGTTTTTTATAAACATTTCCACCACGAACACCTCCAATTCGGGCTCTTGAGCCACCGACTTGTTTCTTTACCGTTTTCTGAACAGTTGACTTGAGTGCTTCTTTAGGACTCTTCTTTTTGGCTACAACGTCAACAATCTCTGGTGCCGCCTGTACAAACAGTTCTGTTTCAATCTTTTTAGCAACAGGCCACAAAAACTTTTTAGCTATCGGTATGGCCGCCCTACTAATTCCAGCCGCTAAAGCCCCGAACCCACTGCCTCGTTGACGATAGTGTCCTGCAAAGTATGGTGAAACTGATTGTTGTTGATAGTAAGCTTCCATTTAATTAAATTTTTTAAAGTTTAAAGTAAGAATAACTTTTCCTGTTCCCGTAAATGGAACAAATTTGCAAGTTTCGGTTCTCAACTGAACTTCAATACACTGAAAATTGTTTGACAACAATTTCTTATATTCCAAATTGCTAAAAACTATTCTATGCGTAGGTTCAATTTCACAAAGGCTACCGTTTTTCAGGCGTTGTTTTGAATCAATGATACGAATCAGCGGAGCTTTTGTGTCTCCAACGTGTTGATACTCAATTATGTTGCTGTATACAAATATCAATTGTTTTCCTGCAAGCAGATCAAAAGGGTAATCAGCAACAAAAGCTTTTGCTTCTCCGTCACCCAGTGCCAAATTGTCAAAGGAATCTATCATTTTATAACCAATATGAGTACCTGACCCATCTTTGATTCCTTCAAAGCCCAGAATGCTTGGTATTTCTTCGTCTGGAAATGTAATTCCTTCATTTTTACCAAAAAACAAAACCAAAACGCCTGTGATTTTATTGTTCTGATGACTGAATTTAGTTAGACCAGTAGCTGTCTTGATGGCTTTTATCAGGTGTTCCAAGTTCTCATAGCTTCCAGTTTTGATCAAGACTGTCTCCCCTTTGTATGGTTTTGAAACAGCACCAGATGGAATACTTCTCTGATGGTTTTTGTTACCTTCAGAGGAATACTTTATGATTCGAGTGTTATTAACCTGGTTGATTCTGGATGGGAAGATAATTTCACTCAAAGCTACTCTCCAATCACCTTGCAGACTGATTTCTTCATTGAAAAAGTTTTTGAAGTTAGCCAAAGTGTTCTCCGGAAAAATGTCCATGGAAGCTGATGAAACTAAATGTATGGTAAACTCATGCATGCTTTGTGAACGCTTCGCTGTTGTCAGCAACTTTCACTAGTTCCAATTGATAGAACTTACCACTGATTGGATTCTGATTCGAATCAATTAGGCTGTATGTTGGAGGATTTATCGTTGGAATATCGTAAACTTCAAACACTTCGTTGGTAAATGTTTGTTTATAACCTTTTCGGAAGGGTAAATCAATTTTTGATATTCTAACAAAATCACCAATTCGAAATTTGTGTCGACTAGCTAATTTCTCGGATGCATTTGCATTTAATGATAACAGATAAGGAACGTCCTTTTGGTTACTTTGTTCGGAGTTATTTTTGTTACACGGTTGATGCGTGAGTTTTTTGTTTGCACAAAATTTTTCAACTGAGAGATGTAAGAATATGACCATTTTTCTTCCAGATACTTGTAAATAATATTCTTTAAAGAGCGGATGTTCCTTTCTGCAAACGCAGACTTCTTTTCGCTGAAAGTTTGATAAATTTTAATGTTTCTCCTCTGGCAAAGTGTTTTGAAGTTTCCCTTAAACTCTGTTCCAGCATCCACCCAAACTTTTTTCGGCTGTTTATGCTTAATCATACGTTTGAAGGCTTCAGCTGTTGTTGTTGCATATTTTGATTTGAGTGGTTCGACACGTAGATAGCGTGAAAGACAGTCAACAGCAATCAATAAGTACTTAATACCTGCGTTTTGTTTTGACAGTTTGTCCACGTGTGCCAAGTCAAGAGACCAAATTTCATCAAGGTCATATGCAATAACTTTCAAACGTGCAAAACTTTTTCAAAAGCCCTTATATTTTGTGTGAGCATTCTTGGTCTCTAGAAACTGTTTCACTTTGCGAGGTTGTAATTTTGTGTTTTTTTGTAAATTTTCAACGCTTCCAAACGCAGCTGGCCCTTTTGTGTACATTGACTGCAGCAATTTTTCTTCACTCGTCGTAAGATTCCCATTGTTTTTCCTTCTGTGCACTTGGTTCGTACGGAGTTTCGAAACCTTCCTCTTCTTTTTCGTCACTACTGCTTTCGTCTTCGGTGAGTAGTGCTCTGCTGGTCTGCTGCTGCTTCTGGTTGTCTTGTTTTGGGGGCTTTTGAAACTTTGAACGTTTTTGTTTCTGTGATTTATTGACGATTTTTTTTCTTTTTGTTGCGGTTTCTGGAGAACTTTTCCTGATCGAAGTTTTAGCATTGCTGTTAATTACTTGTTCTTCCTTTATTTGTAACACTTTTAGTAATTCAAAATAATCAGGACTGTCAATTTTCTTTGTTGGTTGCTGTAAATTGTACAAGAAAGTGAATGCGTTTATGTCAGTTGGACTGTTGTGAATGAGTAACTTCTCGTCTTCACCAATGAGCACACGATTAGACTTTTTAATTAGATCTACAATATAATTACACTTTAGGTATTTTGAATGAGGCAAGAGAGATGACAATGTTTTTAGGACCTGATCTGCCCGTCTATTTGAATGTTTTAGCCGATTTTCATCATCATCAACACCAGAGTCTTGTTCCGACAGTTTGTCATTGAACTGTGCTTCAATGTGTTCCTTTGGTGGCATTCTATTTATAATAGAGAGCTGTGCTGATTTGTGTTTAATGTCAGGATTCTCTAAGACCCGGGTTTGGTATGGTTGAGTTTTCATATAAACTTTTTTGGGAATTAAAATAAGTTCCTCAGCAGTTGTCCTTTTCTTCTCTTTTATGATTGACTCAAATACTGGTAGCAAAAATAAATAATGAGCCGAACTAAATCAAAACCTGCTTTTGTGAGTAGTATGGCTCTTTTCTTTTCAACTGAAACGTTTTTACGAAGAATAGTCTTGATCACGTTTTCATATTGCTCCAAATCGTTAATCTGAACTTTTACATGTCCTCTGATTACGTTGTAAAAACATTCACACAGTACCAATACAATATTGTAGTCGTAAATGCGGAGAAATTTCCTCAACTCAGAATCAGATAAAAGTACCATTCGCTTCAGTATAAAGAATTTTTTCTCGTTCATTTGATATGTGAGTAATATCGGCTTTGTCTGAAGGTATATAGAAGACCGACGGTCCAGGCTCTGTAATGTTTGAACAAAATCGTAGACAGTCCGAAGTTTTTGGATCCAGGTCAATCAATAAGTGTCCAAATGTTTCTCTTGTTGCTATTTCATAACAATTTTTTAAAAAATGAGTAAGATTCAGTTGCTTACCGAAAAAACTCGACTTGCTGAACGTCACGTGGTGTTTTGAACAAAATGTATTCAAATCTATTGTTCGTGACCATTTACTTTGCTGGTAAAGATTGTGTTTCACATAAATGACATTAATGTTCTTGTGTCGACCTGCGGTAGCCAGTTTGACAAACTCTTTGTCATTAAAAATTTCCTCACAAGAATCATCAAATATAAGCAAACAATTTTCAGTATTTTGCAAAAACTCCAAGTTTGTGAATTTTGTGAAAACAATGTTTGAATGCTGGTCAACTTGTGAGTATATTGGTTGCATTTCGTGGTAAAGAAAAATAACATTTTTAAACTTTGGATAAAAGGTGTTTCCTGTTAATATTCTGAAAATTAAATTCGTTTTACCACAACCCGACGGACCTACCACGGCCATAAAGATTCTGTCACTGGTAGGGATAATTTTGTTCATAATCGAGGATTTGGTAAGATATATCCAACTAAACTTGACAAAATCGAAATCCAAACTGATGTTTCCTCACAAGTTGGTTTAAGCACAGTCAATTTCACAATGCAAAGAACTATTAGCACCAAAATTACAAACATTTGAACAAAAAACACAACTTCCGACCGTGGTAATGTTATCTGGTTACAAAATTTCCAAGTAGATTTTCCACTACTTTGCTTTTCGAAAAGAGTTTCTTGCACAACTTGATCAACTGTTACTTGTTCCATCACAAAAGAAAATGTGTATAAAATGAAAATTTATTGTACTTTTTAATGTTTTACATAGAACAGTTCATAACAACTATAATCACTCAAAAATTCATTCATGTGCACCATGAAACATGCGGGTAATCTTGTAGTTTTTTCATAGTACACAATTTTTTTTGACTTTGTCCGTGTTCACGAGTTCCTGAATTTCTTCAGGCAGCATTTTGTCATTTTGATCTACTTCTTTACCAGTTGGATGTTTCGGTATCAATAGAAGTTTCGGAGGCGAGACTTTGCGTTGAGACTCCGACATTTTGTTTTCTCCACTGAATGAAAGGCTCGATGTAAAAAACCAAGTGTGTAATCGAACGAATTTCCTCCTCTGTCAATAACACCCTAACTTTTTTCTGACGAATTTGAGTACCACTTTTTATCGCTTCTCCTTTGCAAATTGAAAGGTTCAGTGTCCCCTCTTTCGTGATCAAGGCGCAAATAGTCGAATTCGCTGACAAGGCTGCTTCCACTTTCGTCAATTCCTCTCTCATTTGTCAACCCGTCAAAATAGAAACAAGCTTTTTCCCGTGCACAATGATTGTTGAAGATACCACGTTGTGTTGAGCTATGATTCCCACAGTTAACTGTAAAAAAACTGTAAGATATTTTAGGACACTTCAGAGTATTTAAATCGATTACTGGACAATCGAGCAACTCCGATAAAAGTTGAGACTTTTCAAAACCTTTAGCGTAGTAAACCGCTCTTGGGTTTCTTAAGCGAACGCTTTGGACAATTTGTGTTAGATAAATGTAAGGATAGTTTTCAGAGTTCCAATCTAAGCCATGTAAGTTTTTAGATAACCAACTGATTGAAGTTTTCTGCGGATTTGTCAAATCGGAAAATTTTGATGGTGGTGAAAACAAAACACAATCGTTGTAATCTTCAGTACATATACCAAACTCTTTAACAATAAATTTTTCTTTCCTGTGACGGAAACCTTCAAGGTCTAACACAACAGTTTTACTGCTTAACATTCCAACAAGTGATAAATTTTTGAGTGGAAAACTTTAATATACAAAGAAAAAAGAATTCCTGTCAGATGTCCAGTGAAAAAACTATTAAGCTTCCAGGGAAGCATGTACGAGTAGCCGGGTCCTTCAGTGTAGAGCTCCTGGATGAAACCACCAGCGTCATTCAAAATTGCGTGTAATCGTAGAATTTTGGAGTTGTTTAGGTATGAATCTAAAGAAGAGTTATCTATTCCAATAAGTCCTCCGTAAGGTCGAAGTTTCAAAGCATTATCATAATCAAAGTTTTCCTTTTGACTGAAGTATTTACTTGCTGATAAGAAATAGTTCAGTCTTACTGAATTGTTTGGACATGTTGTGGCTAATAACAAATACTTCTCATGAATGTTTTTCAAACAATATCTACAAACTATTGGTTTATCAAGACGCATTCCGAGTTAGATTGAAGTCGACTGAATCTGAAAAAAATAGACACTTTTGATTTTTTCTATGAAAAAATTAAATCAATCTAATTCATAGAGGAACAGATTACAAAACTAATTGTCTGCTGCAGTTGAAAGCGTTAAAAGTAATTAAAACATTTTTCATGTTTGTCCTCATTCATTCGTAAAACAGTGACATTTTTATACAAACTCTCTTTCATTAGAAAGTCAAACACAACAAAAAAGAATTGGTCTATTATTTCTGTTTTATAGCACCAGTTTGAACTTAATGTATTGTAAATAAAATAACAACCCACTTAAATTTAAATCTGTTAGTTCAAGCGCAAGACATAAGCAGATTTTTTACTTCCTTAATGTCTCCATTTTTTTAAGTATAAAAACAAGTGTTTACACTGACAGCTACAAAACGTCTTTCTGTACCGCTACTGTCATGAGAAAAAAATAAAAAAGAAGGAACAATCGTCAACCGCTGGCATAGTTTGTTTACAAATCAAACTCAAACTCAAACTGAAACTCAAACAAATTCTTATAAGTTTGCTCTATTGCTATACAAGTACTGTGTTAAACTGTAATAACAAAACCACCCAATGCAGACAGTTGAACATGTAAACTTATTCAAAAATAAATCATAGACACTCTCGGTCGGTCGGTCTCCCAATCACAATGGAATACGACAACTACTCGTGTATAATGACCTTCGGCAGTGACTATAGTAGTTAGTCATAGTATACATTATACTCTAAAAATAGATTGATGACACAGAGAGTTCTAACAACAACACATGCATAGCAACAACCACTCACCTCCTTGCCTATTACTATATTTTAATCTCATGCATCATCAAATAAAGGGTTATAAGAGTATTTGAGAGTACTGACTGATAGTAACAGACACAAAGAATACTACAAACAGTCAACAACCTATTGATGACAGTTTTTGGTTATATAACATTTGATATAATCTTAGTACCAGGTAAAATGATGTCCACAAAAAATTAACATTAACAGCTGCAACCCAGCGCAAATTGTGTTTCACTCAATTTTAATACTTCAAAATTTTTGAATTTTCCCAAAATTTTTCAAAGTTTTTTTTTCAATGATTAGGCCCACCAGGTGAGATGAGGTCAACAAAAAAAATCGCCTTTGAGACCTGAAACCTAGCGCAAAATTCATTTCACACAATTTTAGTACCTCAAAATTTTTGAATTTTCCGAAAATGTTTCAAAGTTTTTTTTTCAATGATTAGGCCCACCAGGTGAGATGAGGTCAACAAAAAATCGCCTTTGAGACCTGAAACCCAGCACAAAATTCATTTCACACAATTTTAGTACTTGAAAATTTTTGAATTTTCCCAAAATTTTTCAAAGTTTTTTTTTCAATGATTAGGCCCATCAGGTGAGATGAGGTCAACAAAAAAATCGTCTTTGAGACCTGAAACCCAGCGCAAAATACAATTCATGCAATTTTAACACTTTGAATTTTTCATTTTTTTTCAATTTTTTTTTTCAAAAAATTTTTTTTACTGATGAGGCTCACCTGGGCTGATTACAAAATGACAACCACTGGAACAGCAGTGCTTTTTCCCGACTAACATATAAAACAAACCAAACCTACCAAAAAACGTCAAAAAATTCAGAAATTTGCCAAAAATGTGTCTTACTGAGCACGCAACGGGGGGGGACATTTGGGTGTTACTGTGTTCGCAACGGGGGGGACACGAAAAAATTTTTCGAAAAGGCGATAGTTTTTTGGCGTTTTCCACCGCTCTTGCCAAAACGCCAAAAACTTTTTGGCGTTTTGGCGAGAGCGGTGGAAAACGCCAAAAACTATCGCCTTTTCGAAAAAATTTTTCGTGTCCCCCCCCCCCCCCCGTTGCGAACACAGTAACACCCAAATGCCCCCCCCCCCCCGTTGCGTGCCCAGTAAGACACCTTACTACTTACAAATCAAACCACCCAACGAGTTTTGTAAATCACCTCAACCCAATATTTTACGGATTCCGGCACAAAACATCAAAAAATTGTGAAAGGTGATAGTCTGTAAACAAAAGAGGACAAAGTGGATCAAAGACGCTTTTCGGTATAAAATCGACTAATACATGTTTTCTGATTTGCAATTAGCCAAACACAATCACAGGGCACATCCATTTCAATGACAAAACACGAAATTAAACTATCAAGTAGAACTATAGAGTTGTTACTTTAATATCAGGCGATTACTTTTATTATTTCTTAGACAAATATTTTGAAGTCGTTTGTCCCCTGCTCTCTCTAATTGCAGTTATTTGACCTCTGGCCTTGCTAAACCTAAGGTTTGACTTGAATTAGAGGAGCAATCAGCGATCAGAATGTAGTAATTGCTCTTTTCCTCAACATTATGTTTTTAAATTTCACTCTTCAAGATTTTTCTTATTTAAGCAAGCATTTTTGTCCTCGGTTTCTCGAATCCGTTGCTGATGGTCATATATCAAAAAAAATACAATTCAAACCCTCAAACGATGTTTTTTATATCACTTCAACCCAATTTTTTGCGGATTGGGGCACAAAACATCAAAAAATTGTTAAAAGTCTCTTAAAAAGTAAGAATTGCGTTGAACGCGCTGAAAAGGTCTAAGAATTGCAATTTTTAGCGTTGAAAGCTGTTGATGCGGTTGAAAAATTGCAAATCCTACAAAAAATCAACGCTAATTTTCCCAAGTATCTTCACCGCAGAAATTACTCACCGCTAAAAACTGCAAACCGTACAAAGTTAGCACAATTTTCTATCGACTCAACGTTTTAATGAAACTACAAAAGATATGAGGTGAAGGCGCCTTAAGTTGTCATGTTCTCTCTTTTTGTTCTATTATATTGACGCAAGATTTTCAATATAAAATTAAACATAACAATTAAACATTATTAAACATAAAGAACTGATTTAGTCGATTCAGAGCTCAAATGAGCCAGTAATCAACGCTTCATCTCTATTTTCGAAAAGATCTTTCGACGGCAACTGATTTTAAGCTGATCCAGTTTTGATGATAAGCATTCCTGAATTCTGGAGAGCTTGTATCTTCATGTTTAACTATGTAGGATTGAGTCTGCTCACGAAACAGACTTACCTAGTTCACTCAGACTAAATAGATTCTGTATAACACCGAAGATAAGCTCCAATTAATATTAGGTGAACACCGGAGTAGATATGTAAGATATGAGCATAGTGCAGCTATCTACTAGACTCACTAATGTCAGGCGTGCTATAACTATAAATAAGAGAACAGAGTCTTCTCGGTCTCTGATTGCCTGGATGTGTACATAATTAGTTCATTTGCTACAAAATGACAGACCTGCGAACTTTATATGCTACATACTGTGAAAGCAAAACTCATTTGTTTACGGGTTATAACATACTTAGATTTTGCATTTAGTAAATAGATTTTATATATAAAAATATGTGTATATATAAAAAAAAATATGTAAACATATGTAAATATATTTAGTGTTAGTACGTTAGTGTCATGTTGAAGCGATTTCGAAACTCAAACTCAAACCATTCCACTATCAACAAACTAGCACCGATATTTAAGAACAACTTTAAAAATAATTTTTTTTACATCAGATTCATTACAATTGGTGTGCAACGGATTGTCTCTTTTAGATAGAAAACTTGACAGACGTTCTGCAGAGTCAAAGACTATCCTTTGACATCTCTTTAACACTAAAATAGTGATATTACTGAAAACTGATCACATTCTGTCGACATCTTTATCATCAGCAAATCAATGACAAAATTTTGACATGCAAAAAGAGACCAGGATTTTATATAGAGATGCGAAAACAAACGAAAGAGAGTTTGGATTCCCAGAACCTGGTCTCATTAAATTGATAAAGAGTACGCATTGAACCAAAGTTCTTGAGCGGTTATTTATTTGTTGGAGTCTGTTGCTTTTTTTAAATAAGCTGAAACATTGTGCAGATTAGCTGACTTTGAATTATTGCAAAAAAATTAAATTGGCTTTTTCAGTTTTGGTTTCTGACTAACGAGGCACCTTTACGCGATCAATGTTTGATACTGTGGTGCCAGGAGACAATTAAACTGAGAAATTGTCTCAAGAATTACTTCAAAATCTAACACATGAAATAATATTTTCAACTGTTTCATTCCCATAATCTAAATCGAATTCTTTTTCCCTTTCTATGAGCCCTAAGGACAAGTCTTCAAGGTTCTGAATTGAGCAAGAGTTGATTAGCCTGTTAAAGTTTCATTTCAAGTTCAAAATATTAAAAACTTTTGACGCCATTTGTTTATGTTAAAAAAGGGCTTACAGAGAGGCGCTAATTTTTGTTGTTGTGCTGGATTTCTTGTTGGTCTTATGGAAATCCGAGAGCGAATATAACTTTATGGAAACTTCTACCGAGTTTTATGCTGGAAAGCATCAGCTTCCATGCTTTTGTGCTGGAAAGCAGCCGCTCCCATGATAAAAAAGTTTTCTCATTTTTTTTAAAGCCGATGGCTTACTGGTATTAACACCACTGATATGACTAATTATTTTAAAATCCCTCATAACTTGCTCGAGTTACACTTTTTTGAAAGTTTTCTGTTCTTCATTTTGAGGATTGGTAAAAATTAGGATGAGCATTGCAGAAAATTTTGTGCAGACCAAAATCACCGAGCCTCATTGCGCTAACTAATGGAAGACGGTGGGAAACAAGTTTGTAAAAACGCTGCTTTCACGTCATTTATGTCAGCTTCCAGGTTTCGATATAGACTGTCGAAAAGACTATTATAGTTTTTTTTACAGCCAATGGTCAATATTGGCCGAAATTCACTGTTGAGCACTCGTTTAAAGTCGAGGAAAGGCAAATTAACTGGTGCAGTAAAAATAGTTTTTTAAGCAATTTGCTTGAATATTGTCTTCCACGGGTCAAGCAAAAATTTTTCTTGAATCGAAATACAACATAATAAAAATCGAGCTTTGTTTTCTACTGGATAGCGCATGGTCTTTTTCATGGGTCGAGCAAAAGTCGCCTCATGGGTCTGTCCTTTTTCCAGATTTGTTGTTTGCTCCAGAACTTGAAGAAGCAGCACCTGAGAAAGACTAAACAGCACTGCAATACAGCATTGCACCTCAGCAGAAAAAAAAGAGTTTGACAACTTACAAAAATTTAAAGGACATATGAATTAACATGAATGAGCAGTTATCCCAGATGCAGTTTACTGTTTTATTGCTGCATTAAGACTGAGTGAAACAAGGTAGCTGAATGGTCGTGCTCTTTTAGCCACAATGAGAATCTAACGCTTCTCAATTAATTGCCAGTTGGAAATTTGAAATATCAATTTTAAGAAAAATTAACACAAATGTTTGATTGATTAGCGACTCTTCAGATATAAGCATACATGTGGACTACGTTAAAAGCAATAATAGGCAAAAAATGTGCACTTTCAAGCCCGATCCAATTTAGGTTAACTGTTTTAATGAGACTAAGACGAGCAAAAATCGAGCAGAAAATTTGGGTTGAACTATAGACGAGCGTGTTGAAAGCATTTAGAAAAACCTGAGCATGAAACCAAATCAATTGGATCAAGAAGACGCCGAACGTGATTGGTTTCAAGTCAACAAAAGTCCGGAAAATAGTTTGGGTCAAGTTAAAGTATTGACTCAGACAATTGAAACAAAAATAAAAGCGTCAAAATAAAAACCAGATGAAACAAAAATGGCAAGATAAAATCTCGAAATTACTACTAAAGTTGAGCTAGGGTTTTTTTAGGCAATTTCGTTTGAGCATGGTCTTTTCATAAACGTTTTGGGTCAAACAGAATATTCTCATAAATCGAGTTCTGAACCTGGTTTGAGTGTCTCTTGATATGAACATAGTGCAGCTATCTACTAGACTCACTAATGTCAGGCGTCCTATAACTATAAATAAGAGAATGGAGTCTTCTCAGTCTCTGATTGGCTGGATGTGTACAGAATTAGTTCATTTACTACAAAATGACAGACCTGCGAAGTTTAATGCTACATACTGTGAAAGCACAGCTCATTTGTTTACGGGTTATAACATACTTAGATTTTGCATTTAGTAAATAGATTTTATATATAAAAATATGTGGATATATAAAAAAAATACATATGTAAACATATGTATATATTTAGTGTTAGTACGTTAATGTCATGTTGAAGCGATTTCGAAACTCAAACTCAAACTATTCCACTATCAACAAACTAGCACCGATATTTAAGAACAACTTTAAAAATAATTTTTTTTGCATCAGATTCATTACAATTGGTGTGCAACGGATTGTCTCTTTTAGATAGAAAACTTGACAGACGTTTTGCAGAGTCAAAGATTATCCTTTGACATCTCTTTAACACTAAAATAGTGATATTGCTGAAAACTGATCACATTCTGTCGACATCTTTATCATCAGCAAATCAATGACAAAATTTTGACATGTAAAAAAAGAGACCAGTATTTTATATAGAGATGGGAAAACAAACGAAAGAAAGTTTGGATTCCCAAAAACTGGTCTCATTAAATTGACATAGAGTACGCATTGAACCAAAGTTCTTGAGCGGTTATTGATTTGTTGGAGTCTGTTGCTTTTTTAAATAAGCTGAAATATTGTGCAGAATAGCTCACTTTGAATTATAGCAAAAAAACTAAATTGGCATTTTCAGTTTCGGTTTTTGACTAACGAAGCACCTTTACGCGATCAATGTTTGATAGTGTGGTGCTAGGAGACAATTAAACTGAGAAATTGTCTCAAGAACTGCTTCAGAATCTAACACATGAAATAATATTTTCAACTGTTTCATTCCCATAATCTAAATCGAATTCTTTTTCCCTTTCTATGAGTCCTAAGGACAAGTCTTCAAGGTTCTGCATTGAGCAATAGTTGATTTGCTTGTTAAAGTTTCATTTCAAGTTCAAAATATTGAAAACTTTTGACGCCATTTGTTTATTTTAAAAAAGGGCTTACAGAGAGGCGCTAATTTTTGTTGTTGTGCTGGATTTCTTGTTGGTTTTATGGAAATCCGTGAGTGAATATAACTTTACGGAAACTTCTACCGAGTTTTATGCTGGAAAGCAGCAGCTGCCATGCTTTTGTGCTGGAAAGCAGCCGCTCCCATGATAAAAAAGTTTTATTATTTTTATAAAGCCGATGGCTTACTGGTATTAACACCACTGATATGACTAATTATTTTAAAATCCCTCATAACTTGCCCGAATTACACTTTTTTGTAAGTTTTCTGTTCTTCATTTTGAGGATTGGTAAAAATTAGGATGAGCATTGCAGAAAATTTTGTGCAGACCAAAATCACCGAGCCTCATTGCGTAACTAATGGAAGACGGTGGGAAACAAGTTTGTAAAAACGCTGCTTTCACGTCATTTATGTCAGCTTCCAGGTTCCGATATAGACTGTCGAAAAGATTATCATAGTTTTTTTTTACAGCCAATGGTCAATATTGGCCGAATATCACTGTTGAGCACTCGTTTAAAGTCGAGGAAAGACAAATTAACTGGTGCAGTAAAAATAGTTTTTTAAGCAATTTGCTTGAATATTGTCTTCCACGGGTCAAGCAAAAATTTTTCTTGAATCGAAATACAACATAATAAAAATCGAGCTTTGTTTTCTACTGGATAGCGCATGGTCTTTTTCATGGGTCGAGCAAAAGTCTCCTCATGGGTCTGTCCTTTTCCCAGATTTATTGTTTGCTCCAGAACATGAAGAAGCAACACCTGAGAAAGACTAAACAGCACTGCAATACAGCATTGCACCTCAGCAGAAAAAAAAGAGTTTGACAACTTACAAAAATTTAAAGGACATAAGAATTCTTTCAAACATGAATGAGCAGTTATCCCAGATGCAGTTTACTGTTTTATTGCTGCATTAGTGGATTGAGTGAAACAAGGTAGCGTAATGGTCGTGCTCTTTTGGCCATGATGAGAATGTAACGCTTTTTTATTAATTGCCAATTGGAAATTTGAAATATCAATTTTAAGAAAAATTAACACAAATGTTTGATTGATTAGCGGCTCTTCAGATATGAGCATTTATGTGGACTACGTTATAAGCAATAATAGTCAAGAAAACGTTGCATTTTCAAGCCCGATCCAATTTAGGTTAACTGTTTTAATGAGACTAAGACGAGCAAAACTCCACCAGAAAATTTGGGTTGAACTATACTTGAGCGTGTTAAATGCATGTAGAAAAACTTGAGCTTGAAACCAGAGCAATTGGATCAAGCAGACCGCAAACGTGATGTCCAGAAAAAATGGGTCATGTTAAAGCAGTACTGATTCAGAAAATTGAAATAAAAAAAGCGTCGAAATAAAAACCAGAAGAAACAAAAATGGGTAGATAAAAACTCGAAATTACTACTAAAGTTGAGTTGAAGGTTTTTATTAGGCAATTTCGTTTGAGCATGGTCTTTTCATGAACGTTTCGGATCAAACAGAATATTCTCATAAGTCGAATTCTGAACCTGGTTTGAGTGTCTCAAAAGAATTTGCAGCAAATAAAGCTTTAGAACTTTTCCGCCAATAGAAACGGACGAAAACAAAATACCAAACAAGAGACCCTCAAAGTTTTAAAGCTATATTTACACAAACGTATGTATCTGATTTAAGTTCTTAACAACTGAAAGCAAAGCAAAACGAAAAGTGGATGACAATCTGACTTACAATAAAGTCCGCGGTGCGAGGACGGGCAAGAGGAATAACTTTTGATATAATCCAGTGAATGCCTTTAACTTTTTTCTCTTCTAAATTGGCCATCTCTTTTTGTAAAATTTACCGGTTTAGCCCCGATCGACGATAAAAGAGTTGGTTAAACGACTTCCGATAAAAATCGTTTTTATTGCTACTGAATGCAAACCGTACTTTTTCGGTAAAAGATCATATTGAACTACGAAACCAAACGTTCTTTAAGATAAACAAATTCCTTTATGTTTTCGCCCAATGCTGTCAATATGTGGCTCGAACAAATCATAGGTATTTAGTATCACATCTTTCTTTCCAACGACGAGAACATAATATAATAGATATAGATTGATTTGTGAAACTCGATTGGCAAAACCGGAAATTTGGACATTCATTGAAAACAATCTGTGTTTGCAAGGCCAAAATTCAAGCGATAAGATAATTTTTCGTTGCAAAATTGGCACACGGCGTAATTTGGTAACAACCCTAATGTGGTATTAGCTAACTCCATGTACTGCTAAGGTTTTAGAGCTTAGACGACTCGAACCTACTATCTCCAGAACCGCGGCCAGTCATGCTACCGTTGCCCCAAAGCTCTGCTGAATTATTTTTGTTGGATTGATATGTCGCAAGCTGGGTTAATACAATTTTAAGCAGAAAAAATTGGTTCCTTTTATGACCATACGACACCATGATGATCATGTTTGTAAAATCGGCATAGTAACTATAACTTGCTTCAAAGGAGTAATTAATGTGTCTGTTTTTAATTAATATTTTTGATAGTAAAGTGAATATTACGGAATTTCTGCAACGTTTGCGTTATCAGTCAATTTTTTGTTTCTTTTTCTTATTTTAACAAAATATTTGCTTAATATGTGTTTAGTAGAAGTGGCCATCCAACTGTCCTAACAATAGTGAAACTATTCCTACAGTCACTGACAGGTGCTTTCAGTACATACAAACGAGGACAAAATTCAGAGATGCTATTGATCAGTGTTCAAGCAGTTTGGGTCCTTGCTGTGACTCCTAAAAACTCCAAAGAATTGATAGAAGTTATGATAGAATGAAACCGTGTTTTTTTAGTTTCGACGGCAAAGGTCAATTGCTTAGCTTGCATCCTCAGCAAAACATTGAAAAAGTAGCGACTCACTTCCAAATTAAAAAAGGTACAGTAATTTTTTAGAACTGATTCAATAAGTTTTCAAAGCAAATTTGAACGATGTTAAACAATTTTTTGCTGTGATATGGGTTACTGATGAAATAGGAAATAGTACATTCTAATAAATGCTGGAATTATCAGTACATATTAAACAAATGAAAATTAATTAGTTGTTAAAACAGTGCTCACGCATGGTCATCGTCGAAAAGAGCTGCAATTCTTTTTTCAATATTTGTACTACCAAGATTATAATAATTAATTGGAGAAGGGTTTATTTCGACAGGTTCGCGATTATGGGTGAGGTTCGCTAAAATAGGAACATGGGCAGGAAACCATGAACTCATTGACCCCTTCTGGGCCGATGCGGGGAGTTTTGAACCAATCAATTACGATTCAATCGAGTGGTATGACGATCAACCCAATAACCGATCTAATGAATTGTGTGGATGTTTCCGAGCAGGTGATGGCAAAGGAGCACATGATTGCTTCTGCGATTCAAAACTAGACTTTATATGCGAGGTAACTGACGAGAGCATATTTGACCGACCAGCCGACGCTTGTTAGCTTTATGGGGTAAGAGTATCAAGTATACAGATACGTCGGTATCTGATAGACTTCAAACGAGAGAGTCTTGAATGATATATAAACTGTAATGTTGATTTAAATCCGATTGTTATGCATATTTAGAGTCTTTCCCATAATAGCCCCTCCCACCTCGAATTTTAGCCCCAATAATGGCATGTTTACCAAAATTGGGGAAGTGGGACTACAGGTTATCTGACCAGAAAGCTGGGGGAGGGTTATTTTGTGAAAGACCCCATATTTTGTTGGATTGTATATTAATATATAAAAGAAACACCACTACGTGTTGAAAATCAGTTTTTCACTGAAAAAAGTTCATTAAGTGACTCTACGAAAAGTAAAAAAAAGTATGATATTTTACCGATAGAAGTTTGAAAAGTGGTTAAGAGAGACAGGGATTACAAATATACTCTACAAAACCATCAGAAATACAGACGCCAACTATCCTAACAAATAATTTTTGGACACAGGTTGATTTGTCGTGCCCCGGGTCGAGGTGTCACCGCTAAAAATCGCTAAAAGATGTAAGATTTGCGGTGAATTTGAGTAAAAAGTGTAAGATTTGCGTTCAATGCGATGAATGCGGTGAAAAAAAACTTTTAAGCGGTGAAATTTTTTTTTCAGCGCTTAAGCGGTGAAAGAAAATTTTTCACCGCTAAAAGCAGGATGCGGTGAAAAAAAATTTTTCACCGCTACCGGCAGAATGCGGTGACAAAAAATTTTTCACCGCTACCAGCAGAATGCGGTGACAAAAAATTTTTCACCGCTAAAATTGCAAATCTTACAAATATTGACCGCGCTAATTTCAACGCTTATCTTATATTCACAGGAAATATCACTGAAGTAAGTGACAGATGGCGCAGTGGATTGCGAAGTTGGTGACACGCAAGAGGTAGAGGTTCGAACCCTAGTATTGCAGTTTCTTTTTTGTAAGATTTCCGTTGAATGCGGTGAAAAAAATTTTTTCACCGCAAAATTCAACGCAATTCTTACAAAAATTCACCGCTCTCAGCGCATTCAACGCTAAAAGATGCGGGCGCTTTGCGGTGAAAAAAATTTTTTTTCACCGCTATTCACCGCTAATCTTACATTATTTTTGGGCCAAACCTCGACCCGGGGCTTGTTTGTTGCATAGCACGTTGCGTACAACGTATATTTGCTTTTCTCCTATCTGAATTTTTATCTGCATATTGAATGTGTTGATCATGATATTTTTTGTTCGCGGATCTGTCCGCATTCAACGAACCTTCATAGGGTCTCCTCCGTAGCTGTCTCCACATCTTTCGTGGATGGTTGCCCGAATTATTCTATAATGAGTGTTATGCGTGCTGTTTCATTTTTCTGACGAGTGCGCTACTGTTGGATTATTTTTTTCCTTGTGAGGTGCCTCATTTTAATCTTAAAATGACATTTTGCGTTGCTGACGGGTCCAAGTTTCCCTAACTTGAAGCTCTGTTCTCCCCGGTACCTTGATTTTTTTAAGACATTTGATGAAGTAAGCACCGTCCGTCCGAAATGCTATATGCACTCTTTTATCTTCAAGCTGGCTGTAACGGCTGGACGAGGAACGCTTACAGCCTTGCACAACTTGATACTCAATTTAATAATAACTAATAACTAACCCGTCAGCTTTGCTGTTCAACATTTTTTTCACTCAGAATACAAAATTACAAAATAATTCAAACTGAACTTATCAAATATTGCTTGAGGCTTCGTTTATAACTGAGTTAATTATTTTAAAATGCAATGCAACTGTCCTATTTACTGGCATATAGTTTCAAACTTCAAACAGATATTTTTTCCGGAGAGTTTTTCCTGATAATGAAAAGTAACAAGTGTAACAATATTCGGATTTTGTGTTCTTTTCACTGATATGCTCTATAATGCAATCAGTGAAACTATGCTAGGCTTCGTTAAAAGCAAGAGAAACTGACTTTGTTCTTTGTACAAAGTTTTTTACTAGGAAACTTTTTTCCTCATAAAGAAGGTTTGAGAAAATCAAATTGTATTTTCTTGTCACATGTCAAAATTAGGTTTAACTATACAAATATAACCGACTAACGTCGGCTGAACTGTTCTCAAACAAACGGCGAGTGGCTGGCTTCGTAAGTAGCAAGCCAAAGTTTAGTTAGATTAAATTTAGCTTAATTGAATGGGCTTGCGATTAGATTGATAAATGATGACATCACGCCACAAAACAGCAGCTGAAGAGCAGCATCAACAATAAAGTTCAGGAGAGAGGAAAAGAGAGACAGAGAGAGAGAGAGAGAGAGAGAGAGAGAGAGAGAGGGAGGGAGAGAGAGAGAGGATTTTTTTCACGATGAGAATCGATTCTGCAACTTCTAGTTTTCTAGACTTGTTAGTAATTAAACCATATAGAAAAACAGAAAGTGTCAAAATCAAAAAAAAATTTCCAGTTTTTGCAGTGAAAGAAATGTTCAAAACCAATCCGCAAGAATTGAAAAATGTTCATGGCCAGTAATGATTGTTAAACTCAGAAAAGGACAACATCTAAAGAAAAAATTGCTAAAACTTGAGACTTTCAAATTTTGATAGCCAATGCTTTGACTCTAGAAACTATATAGCAGCTTATAATCAAACTTAGAGGAGGTAATTGTCCCCTGGTGCCAAAAAAATCAAAGAATTTGAAAATGTTTTTTTAAAAACCTGCTTATTTTTCTGATAATAAAATCCTCAAAAATTTTTAATTACTTCTAGAAGTTATTACTTAACCTATTATCAAACCCTAGAGTAGGTTTATTGGTTCTTGAGGCTGGAGATACCTGAAAATGAAAAACGAGATCTAATAACTTGAAAAAATGGCAAAGTTTATCAAAAAATTTCTAACAAATTTGTGATACTAAAAAGTAGAAACCTATTTCACGGTCATTAAACATTTTTAGAAACTTATTATGAGACCCTTAAGGAGGTTATCTGAACCCCGAGGATAAAAAAACCTGAAAAACGCCAATTGCTGTTAAAATCCTCAAAAACATTCAATTACATCTAAAAACTATAGAATAACCTATTATCAAACCCTTGAGGTGCATTGGCTCTTGAAGCTGGAGAAGTCTAAAAATCACAAATAATTTTTAAAAAAAAACATGAAACAATTTTCAAATTTTATCAAAAATTGCTCAAATTTGTGACATTAAAAAGTTGAAAACCATTCCATTGCCAAAAAATATGTTCCAGTAACTTAGTACCAAACCCGTTAGGAGGTTTTCAGGCTTTTAAAAGTGAAAAAATTGAATAAAAGCAATAAATTCGAAAAAAAAAATCATGTTTTGTCTAAAAAAACTAAAATTCGAGATGTTAAAATGTTGAAAAACATTCTATTACCACTAGAAATTGTGCAGTAATGTATTATGAACCCTAGAGGAGGTTCCTTGACAACTAGGGCTGATAAAACCCAAAAAAAAATTCAAATTTTTTCAAAATGATTGAAAAGAATTGTGAAAAGTGATTAAAGTTTGTGTGTTTCTGTTTGAATTACCAATACATTTGGCTCTCAAAAAGGTCAAAAAAGTACTTATGTCTTGCAGAAGACCATTATCAACTTTAACCTTTCTAAATTTTAGATTGCTCCAACGAAAAATTCGAAAAATGCCGAAAAAACAAGAAAAGTTGCTACTTTTTGTGCTCAAAAACTCCTTAAAACGGCTTTTAACCTTTAACTTCGGCCTTCTCGTTAGCTTCATCACACTAAGCATTTGAGTGATTTTTTTAATCGGCTAAGGGCCTATATTGAAACTCAATTCCCGCTGGGCGCTATCTGTTTATCTCGTTTTTAAGGACGAAAAGTCAAACGGGTCAGACGAAGAAACGTTCAGGCATAACAAAAGACCAACAGGACTAATATAATTTCTACTAACTTTGTTTGAGAGCAATCAATTACTAAGATATTATACAGAAAAGAGACAGGATGACGAGTAGTTTACAGCTCAAGGAATTGTGCATGATATTATTTGATCGGTTTGGTGCAAAAAAAAGGCGTTTGACGACTCTTCAACCAAATTATGGTTAAATGTTCTAAAGGTACTGTAGCTTTTCAGGCGAATATGTAATTAATTTAAAATGATATGTTTTCGTTCCTCAGCGTTTTGTTAATTGTGGTCGTCGGTTTTTATTTTTATAGATACGAGTCTGGTTTCCGTCATAATTGATTTGTGTTCGTCTGCTGGTTTCATTGTCAATTCTATAGTTTTTCTTATGAGAACTGTTTTTGAGGTGTTACCTTTTAGACATGGTGCTTGGTCTAGTCGTATTTGTCGAGAAGTTTTTTATCATAATTGTTCTACATAGGACGTGTTTTTAACTATTTTAATTCCGTGGCAATTAGGAAATCTTTTTGATCTGGCTAAGAAAGATGATTACCTTTTCCCAGATTACTCTTGTCCTGTTCTGATATACCCTTTACTTGATAATGTGGTAGGCTTGGATTGAGTGATTCACGTTGTATTCAATTGGTTCCATGTTCTTCCCGGTTCTATTACAGGTTCTGCAATTCCGTGCAAGTCTTTGTTGCAATTTGGTCAATGCAGGCTGATTTCTAGCTCGGTCAATTTACAGTGAACCTGACCAACTGTGTTGCTTGGAAACTTTGATGAATAAATCTTTGATAGCGTTTAGTGTTAATATGTGAATGAAGATGTGTCCGTTCGTTACAAAAAAAGCATTGTTTTTACACTAACCGTCATCCAGTGCATCCACCCACTAATCCTATAAAGCAAAAGTTTCCTGTGACTCGACACTGAAAAGGGGATATTACACTTCAGGAAGTTAAAAATTCTGTTGCATTTTAGAAGCTTTGAATCTAGGTGAGCTTTCCAGGATAGCGTACAAGACACAATAAAACCCAAATCTTCAATTTGTTTTTTGAAAGGTAAGTAGTCCGACCCTAGAAAAAATTTAGCAGAATCATGCCCACCAAAATTAACTGCTTTTAATTTTGATGGGTGGAAATGGAGACCATTTGAATTACACCAATTAAATAAGGAATTGATGACCTCTTTCGCAGGGGAGAACGATGAGGTGCTGAAAATAGTTTAAGACTATAGTTTTATCGAAGTTCTATCAATATGAGTGTATTGATGTGTGAATTGGTGTTTGTGTCTATATGTAGTTGTGTGTTTTTTGTGCGTATCTTTTTGTTGTTTTTTGTGAGGTTGGTTTCGTCTTGGTTTCCGTTTTTGTTTGTCTGTGAGTATGTGCGCGCGGGTGTTTTTGTGTGTGTGTGTGCGTGCGTGCGTGCGTGTGTGTGTGTGTGTGTGTGTGCGCGTGTGTGCTTGAGTTTTTATGTGTGTCTGTGTGTGCGTGTGTGTGCTCATGTGATTGCGCGCGCGCGTGTGTGTGTGTGAGTGTGTGTTTGTGTGTATAAGTATATTTGTATGTGTGAGAGAGTTTGTGTTTATATGAATGTTTGTATAATTTGTGTGTGTTTCCGTTTTTTCGTCTTATTGGTTGTAACTTTGTGTGTGCCTGTGTGTATGTGCGCACGTGTGTGTTTGTGTCTGTGTATGTGTTTAATTTTTGTGTGTGTGTTGTGTTAAATGTGTGTGTGTGTCTGTGTGCGTTCGTGTTATTGCGGACAAGTGTGTTTGTGTGTGTGTGTGTGCGTAGTTGTGCTTGCGCTTGCGTGCATCGGGGTGTTTGTGTGTTCGAGGTTTTCTGGGTGTGTGTGTGTGTGTGTGTGTGGGTGTGTTTGCGTGCTTGTGTGTATGAGTGTGTCTAAGTGTGTCCGAGTGAGATTTTGTGTATTTAGCTATGTGTGTGTTTTTTGTGTGCATGTTTATATTGGTTTTGTGTTGATGGTTTTGTCTGTGTTTTTTTGTGTTTGTCTGTGAGTATGTGCGCGCGAGTGTGATTGTGTATGTGTGTTTGAGCTTGTGTGTGTTTGTGTGTTTATATGTTTTTGTGTCTGTGTGTGTTAGTGTGTTTGTACTTGTACGTTTGTGTGAGTGAGAGTTCAAATTAGTTCATGCGTGTGCGTGTATGTGTGTATGCTTGTATTTGTGAGTGTGTGTGTGAGAGAGAGAGAGAGAGATAGTTTTTGTGTATGTTTGTGTCTGTATTTTGCATGTGTTTCTGTTTGTGTGTGTGTTTTCATTTCCGTTTCCTTGGGTGTCAGTGTGTAAGTGTGATTCTAGGCATATGTGTATATTTATGTGTTTTTGTGTGCTTGGGTATTTGTTTGTGTCTGAGCTTTGTGTTAGTGTCTGTGTAATTTTGGTTGCATTTATTCGAGTGCCTCTGTGTTTGTGAGTGTGCATGCGGGTTTGTGTAATTGTGTGTGTGGGTGTGTTCTTGTTTAGTTTTTTTTGTGTGCATGGTTATGTTTGTGTGTGCGTGTGTGTTTGTTATTAAGTGTTTTGGTGGGTTTTTTGTGTGAGTACGTGAGTGTTTGGGTTTCCGTTTTTATGTGTGTCTGATTGCATATGCGCTTGTTTCTCTGTGTGTGTGTGTTCGGGTTTTTGTGTGTACGCGTATGCGCGCGTGTGTGTGTATGTTTGTTTCTCTCTCTCTCCCCCTATGTGTGATATTGCCTGTGTGTGTGCGTCTGCGTATGTCTGTGTGTCTTTGTCTGCGTGTTTTTCATATGTCTGTGTGTGTATGTGCGTGTGTGTATGTGTATGTGTGTTTGTTTTTGCATGTATGTATGTGTGTATGTATGTACGTGCTTGTGTGTATGTGTGTGCGTATGCATGCGTGTGTGTGTGTGTGTTTGTCTCTGTGTGTGTTTGTGTATGTCTGTTTGTATGTGTGTGTGCGTGCGTGTTTGTGTGTGTGTTTGTCTATGTGTGTGTGTGTTTGTCTCTCTGTGTGTGAATGAGAGTGCATGTAAATGTGTTTGTGTGTTTGCGTGTGTGTTAGTTTGAGTGTGTGTGTGTGTTTGTGTGTTTATGTGTGTGTGTCTGTATGTGTGTTTGTATTTTTGCATATTTCTTTAATTTTTTGTGCATGTGTGGGTTTGTGTCTATATTTAATTGCTTGTATCTGCGCATGTGAGTGTGCATGCGCGTTTTGTTTAATATGCGTGTGTTTGTTCGTCTTTGAGTTTGTGCGTGTCTATGGTGATGTTTTTGTATGCGCATGTGTGTGTGTGTGTGTGTGTGTGTGTGGGTGTATGTGGGTGTGAGGGAGGGGTGTTTGTGGGTGTCCAGCTTCTATATAATGTCGGGGTAAACCCTTTTCTTGGTCCAGATAAACCCTTTTCAAGATAAATTAAGGTCAGGCAGGGTATTTCAATAGGACTAGCATAGCCTTGTCACGAGTCGAGATTGCATTTTTGTGGGATTAATAATAGAAAATTTTTCTATACTTCTTTTCCAGATGTGTAACGTCTACCAGCAACACCAACTTCCATATACAGGTGGAAATTTACGAAAAAAGTTAAGAAGTATTGATTTCTTAAGATCAATTATTTTTCGCATGTAACCTATCGATTAAGTAACCGTATATATATATATATATATATATATATATATATATATGTGTGTGTGTGTGTGTGTGTGTGTGTGTGTGTGTGTGCGTGCGTGTGTGTGTATGTGTGTGCCTGCGTGCTTGTGCTGGTGTCTCAGTGTGTGTGCTTTTGCCTGTCTTCTTGGTAGAGGGAGTTCAATCACTTAATGACAGAAAACAAAATTACACAAACTCTTCAGTTTCGCAAATGAAAGCATATTTTTTATCACAAGGACACCCGTGCATGCTCCCATTTATCCCTACTGTGCCGCAACCACAGTCAAAACCTGGGTAATTGTCTTGCCAAATATGGTCATCCGGACTGATAGCTTCAAAATTCTCTGTGCGAACCCAGTAAGGATCACCAAGGGGTACACTTTTGAGAACACTTTGTAGCTTTGCGGCACCAATCCAATAATGGTCATCTGAGAAAAAAACAAACAGGTTATAATTGCTGTTTTTCATCTTCAAACAGGTTATAAGTGTGTTTCAAACAGGTTATAAGTGTCTTTCAAACAGGTTATAAGTGTGTACAAAAACAAACAGGTTATAAGTGTGTTTTTCATCTTCCCATCGAAAAAAAGAAAGTGCTGCTTTACAGAAAGAAAATCTGACAAAAAGAAAAGTGATTTAAAAAAGAAAGTGCTTTATATGACAAGAAGAAAATTTGTTGGAAGTTCGCTCCACTTTATAATAAATATAAATATCTACTTATAGACTTTAATCCGTCGGTCATAAACAAAGTGGTTAAAAAGCATTATTATACCAAATCTTTTTAAAAAGGATTTATAACAATTGATTAACTCAAAATTTTTTAAAATTTTTTGAACTACTTGATTAAATCGTTTGTGAATAACTTTTGCCGTTCGCTGACAAATTCTGTTTTTCTTTCGTATTCAGAGATGTGGTCTCTGTGGACATGTTGCGGGTTCTAACAATCTTAAAAGAGTTTTTATACTTCGGCAAACAAAGAACTTTGTTCAGAATTGCTCTGAAGGAAAACTTTTTTTATTGAAAGTTTGTTAAAAAAAACTTGTGATACCTTCCAATATAAACTTTCCAATATAAACCTTCCAATATAAAAAAACTTTGTTGAAAAAGTTTTACAGTATCTGGCAATGAATTAAAAATAAAGTTTCTTGTTTTTCCATAAATGAAAAAAAATTTACATAGTTTTTTTTTCTAAAAAGGTGATTTACAAAAACTCGAGAAATATTAAATTCTTTGGTAAAAAGTATTTGACGAACTATTGTTCGTATAAAAAAAGTTAAAAACTTTCTAACGAAAAGAAAGTTTGTTAAATATGCTCTTAACTATCTGGCCACAAGAAAAAACGTTAAAACTAAGCCATAGAACTTTATAACAAAAAAAATTTCGTAAAAGGTTTCGGTCAAAGGTAACAAATTTAAAACTGCATTAGAATATATAAAAAAAAAT
>NC_134477.1:5126815-5241491 GCF_964194025.1 Convolutriloba macropyga
CCTTCATGTAAGATGTAGGGTTGAAAAAAGTGCTTCTCAATAGCATGAATGTAGTTTGTATGCCTCGGACTAATCAGTTTAGCTTTGTACCACAATCTGAAACAACATTATATAACCGCAAAAATATTGCGTAACAATTTAACCAATGCCAAAAAACCTAAGCCAAAATTGCCAATTTTTCTTAAAAACTTTCGATTTTGTATTAACAACTTATTCCATTTTCATCACAGCGCACCACACAAATTTTTGGAGGAAACCGTGGTGATTTTTAAAACTTTTTGAAACATTTTACTAATTAACATATTTTTGTTTGAAATGCCCGGCTGTGGTTTGATGAAAATTTTTGTTAAAACGAATTCTCTTGTGTTAACAGATTGTCGGGCGAAACACAGGTTGAATTGCCAGAGGGAACTGACCTCTGATCAGATCCACGTCCTACGTACAAGGTGTTTTTCCAGACCAAAATTTCAAGGTCTGCGATTTGGTTCGAGCGCATAATAGTGGGATCAGAAGTCACTTCGGTTTGGGGATGGTGTGATCAGAGGTTTCGTCCGTGTGGTACCTCAGTCTGACAGCTCAGTTTCACAATTCGCTAACACAAGAGAAGTTTGTGTTAATAGAATATTTCATCCAACCGCGGTCGGGCATTTTAAATGAAAATGTAACACGGTAAGAGGCTTTGAAAAAAGTTTAAAAGCTCAGCACAAATCCTTCAAAAAATTGTTTTGTGTGCTGTGAATGCGTTAAAATGCCAAGAAATCTTTGAATAGAGATTAAAGCTAGCAAAACGCAAGAGTTCTTAGAAGAGCTCGCAAAGAAAATCTGTTTTCTTTCAAACGAGGAGATTAATGCTAAACAACGCAGGCTTTAATAAGATCAACGGCGTAACTAAGTGCTGCTCGTGAACAAGTTTTCTAATTCCATATTTTCCAGCGCAAAAAATACAGAAATAATCCTAAAAATTTTGTAATTTTTCAACTTAAAACACCGTTGATCTTAAAAATAGTCAACGGTTCAACCTTTGTCTCTGAGGCTCTGACTGAAGATGACTTTTTCCCTTTGCTGTGCTTTTTATCGAACAGTATCAAAACATATATAACATGGCGGTGAAACCTTTAGATCTGTATGAAATGAGAAGTAAGTTTTAGCGAAGAAAATTTTTGTTCCAGTTTAGCTCGGCAACAATCAGCAACACCCTACACGTACTTATGACTCAATAACACTCAGTACTAATTCAGAACAATTTCAAAGAATTTGCAATCTTAAGTACTGATTCGGAAGGACTTCAGAACCAACGGCGAAGTGATATCTGATTTTGTCTGAATTAGAGCAAAATTCAGAGAAAATATTCAGTATTGACCTGAATCAGTAGAGAATTCAGAAATTCTTTTCATTCAAACTTCTCCTTTTAACAAAATTGAATTGAATTATTCTCTAGTAACAATTTTTTCCATAGAGAAGCACGTTTTTTGTTTATACAACAAAGAGCTTTTTGTGGTTCATATTTACCGTACAGTGATCATTTATGGTTTCTGGTGTCGGTACAATTTACCCTTGCAGTCAGAACAATTTACCCACTTCCATTTTGCACAATGCCGACTTTAATTCACGTTATTTTGTAAATTTATGTGGTTTTTAAAATCAAAAGAAAATTAAAATATGACTGTTACTAATCACTTGGAGATCAGACCAGAAAAATTGCCCTATACGGAACTATAAATGGTCTTTAAAATAGTCCCACGAAAGTTCACTGGGCAGCGAAGCAACCTGGATTCTTTTAAAATCTCCATCTTCACGCTTAATTTTTTAAATTTAGCTGTTAAAAGGAACAAAAATATTAAGGATTAACGCTTACAAAACGCTTATTTGTTCACGGTCAGGAATGATAAAAACTAATAACTATTTAAGTCATGCATGATAAGCTTTAAAAGAAAAAAATGCGCAAAATTATTAAGGATCACCCAGTGAAATGAAACTTGATAGCCTTGATAAGAAACATACTTAATCTTGGAAAATCTTGCCAAGATCTTGCCATGTTACATGGCAAGATAATATCAAGATATGTACGAACTTGTATGATCTTTGCATGGCTATCAAGAAACAAGATCTTGGCAAGATTTCCAAGAAAGACTAACCATGACATGGCAAGAGATACCAAGTCGTAAAAATTAAAAAGCACCTTCAAACAAGATTTAGCACGAATTCATATGATTAAGCACGATTTATCAAGATTTATCAAGAATTATCAAGAATTATCAAGAATTATCCAGAATTGTCGGAAAATTCAGCTCCCGTTAGTTTATCAACCATCAATTGAGCCTACTTTTTCCAGTATAGTTAAATTTTTAAGTGGGTGCTAGCTCGGTATGTACATAGTACACACCTTATACAGGACCGCCATCGGGAAGGCCCCCACTAAAGTCCCATAAAAACATCTTTTTTATAACAAAAATGTTCGTCGGTAAATTTCAAAATTTCAAAAACACCGGTAATACCGTTTAACAGTCATATATCAGCTTATTGTTCTCTAAGTATCTTAAAAAAATTAGAATCGAACACAAAATTTTTCAAAAATCGATTTTCTCTTGAAAATGCCAAATTTTTGAATTTCCACATTCTGAGAGAGTTCTTAAACAATTTGCTACTGGTACCAATAGTACAAGCTAGGGAAGTATAAAAATACCGGAAAAAAGGAAAAATCTTACATCTACAACACCTCGAAAAATTGAAGACTTTTTACAGATTTTTTTTTGAGACCCAAAGAAAAGTTGTCTGCTACAAGACCCAATATCCCAAAAATCTGGTTCCTTTTGGAAACAAAGACGTCTAATAGTTATAACTAACTGGTCCCGAACGTCAGAAGGCCGCAAAAAGGACAACTTAAAGAGAAATTAAAAAAAGAGGCTGGAATTTGGAAGAAAAAAACACCTAACTCTCCAAAATACAATATCACGAAAAAAAAAGAAACAATCCTCTTTTATAACAGAACGGCCGTCCTGGTATACTTTGTCAATGCAGGATAGACCAATTAATAGTCAAATATAAGCTTACTTCTCCCTAGATGTCTAAAAAAAAGTTGAATCTATCTTGAAACTTTTCAAATACAGATTTTCTCTTGAAAATTCAATCTTTCTTGGAATTTTTACATTTCGATAGAATTTTTAAGCAATTTGCTATTTTTATTAATGGTACAGACCAGAAAGGTATAAAAATCACGGAAAAATGAAAAAAATACTCATCTAGAACACCTCGAAAAATTGAAGACTTCTTACAGATTTTTTTTGAGACCCAAAGAAAAGTTATCTGCTACAAGACCCAAGTATAACAAAAATCTGGTTCTCCTTGGACAAAAAGACACTTACTAGTGATAGCTAACCGGTTCCGAACGTCAGAGGGCCAAAAAAGACAACTTAAATAGAAATTCACAAAGAAGAGGCTATAATTTGGAAGAAAAAGTAGACTTAACTCGCCAAACTACGATATCACAAAAAAAGGAACAATCCTCTTTTATAACAAAACGTCCCTCCTGGTATACATTGTGAACGCAGATTATACCAATTAATAATCAGATATAAGCTTATTTTTCTTTAGATATCTAAAAAAGTAGAATCGAGCTTGAAACTTTTCAAAAAACAATTTTCTCTTGAAAATTCAAAACTTTTTTTGGAATTTATACATTCCAATAGAATTTTCAAACAATTTGCCATTATCATTAAAACTACAGACTAGGGAAGTACAGAAATCACGGAAAAAATGAAAAAATCTAACATCTACACAAACTGAAGACTGAAAAATTGAAGACTGAAAAATTGAAGACTTTTTACAGAATTTTTTTTTGAGACAAATAAAAGTTATCTGCTACTGGACCCAAGAATACTGAAAATCTGGTTCTTTTTTCAAACGATCACGTCTAAGAGTGATACTAACTGGTCCGGAACGTCAGAGGGCCGAAAAAGACAACTTAAAGAGAAATTCACAAAGAGGCTTAAATTTGGGGTAGACATAACTCTCCAAACTCCAATCAATATAAAAGAAAGTTATACAATCAAAAGGTATACATCATCAATTATGTTCAATTACTTGACAGATATTGAAACAATATACGTCATTATTTTGTTTGTAGACAACGCAACGGTTCAACAACTGACTGAGTTTGACATAATTATGGTCAAGTTCTCCGGTTAAGTGCACAATGTATCCCAATGGACAAACTTCCTTCAAACTGTTTAAAACTTTTCTTACATCGTCATTAGTAACCTGCAGCGTAAAATCAAGGGTCTTGAAAGAAAATTCGAGCACAGAAAGAACAGCATTTGTTTCTGATAGATCGAAATGCATACTTGTAAGCAGTCCAAACTTCACCTGGTGCCCATCGGAGTATTTCACAAAATGATTGCAACAACCTGTTTGTCTCAGAGGACACGCATCATCATGGCAATGATAATTTGAATTTTCGAATACAAAATTTTTCGCTGTTTTAGTCATGCACTTTTCCGATTGAAACAAAGGATGTCCGGGTTGAAGAGTCTGTACAGATTTGTGATTCTTCAGAGTTAATGTGCAAAAAGTCAAGTCATTTGTGACTATTTTGGCAATCCGCGCTCGAAAGAAATCCCGCAAAAACCGCTTTGAAACAGTTTCTGTCAGTTGCAGGGGTGAGACTGACTTAGAGCATTTCTTTATTAAATTGTGATGGGCCGATTCAAAGGCAAAAGACGAGAACACAGCGAGAGAGCCGAACTTTGCAACCTAAAAAACACAAGGCTACCAAATCTTTATTAGAGGCGGCAAAAAAGACCAGTATTATAATTAAGGTAGTTTCCGCAATTGGCACCCTACAATACAATTAGTCACGTCAAAAAGGCCTTTTTAGGGGACTTAACTTAGCGGTATCTTTCAACTACCAAGGGAAAAAAACAGCTTTTCAAGAAAACATTTGAGAACTAACATCGTCAGACAGGTGCGACAACGAGTGCATGTTGAATGTTTCCGAGCATTCACCATAGAAATGGGGTAAAGTTTTTCTGAATGTCTTTAGCATTTTTGCGGCTAACTGACGCTTCTCGCTATCGTTTGGTTCCTCAAGTAGTAAACGGATTGCCGTTGAAAGACAAAAAAAATGTGCTAACAAATTCGGATGTAGGTAACCAGCGAAGGTAACAAAGCCGTAAAAAAGAAACGATTTAAATTCTGACGCTTTCCACATTTTCAATCTGTGGAGGCTTCTGAGTTGTCTCGAGAATTCTTGTGAGGGTAGGCTAAGTTTTGTCAAACGATCACTGATGGTCGATATAGCACCGGCTGATATAACACTTTTACATATATTGTGCAGCAAGGTACGTACAACGCCCAGTAAAACCTGATGCATATAGTCGAAGGGAATGCAGTCTGGCAGTTTTACTACATCTTCAAGGCAAGATTTTCCTAAACAAATGGGTGTTCATAGGTTTTCAAAATAGTAAAGTGCGAAGAAAAAAATGAAACAACCTTTGATCCCCATGATTGGTCCACCAAGAATTTCAGTAAGTTTTAGGTTTCTTTGACGACTGGACACAGTCCTTTGATCAGCTACTGATGAAAATCGGTAAACCCACACTTTTTTGGTCTGAGCAGTTTCACCAAAAACAAGACCTCGCGGACAGCCGAACTTTCCATTGAATTGAGTGTGATTCAAGATCCCAGCCTTAGCAATCATGTCCAGGACCAAGAATGCAATTCGAACTTTTACCTATCAAAAAACAAAACATAGAAAAAGGGTCTCATGCAAAAAATACTGTAATTACTCGATAAGAACCTTGTAAGAACCATAATATAAGAATTAATTTATAAGAATTATTTTGTAAGAACTTGATGAAGTAAAAAAAACTGAAAATTACCTTGACATCTCGATTTCCAATTGTCAAATCGAAGCCCCTCTCAAGATGTTTCATGTCCTCACAAAAAGGTTTAAAAATGTTTGAAAGCAGGGTTTCTTAGATCCTCCGTATAACGCGCCAAGCATCATATTCTTGAATTTAACACGCCTCGAAGCAGGGAAGTTCGCAACCATGAGCCAGATTGGATACAACTCAAATTTACTCGATTTGAACGGCGAAATTCCATCGGCGTTGAGAATAAGATGAATTACCTTTCCAGCACAGTTTGGCAACCTGATATCATCACAGGTGTTCCAATTATCCACGCGTCGCAAAGTGTCAATATTTTGATTTAAAACATGTTCCAGTTGACTCTTAATATCAAAATAGAACGCTACACCTTCCGGAAAATCAATTTTTTAAAATTGGTCGGAGTACTGATTAGCAATATTTTGTATTTGACGGAAAGAAGGCACATTATTGCAATGGGGTAACGCGTCTTGAAACAATTTGATAATGTCAAGAAGAGCACGGTCAGAAAATCTGTATGCTGAATTGAACTCTAGAATGCGATTTGAGAAGGAGGCAGCAGAAATTTTGCTATCTTTACAGAGTTCATCAGAACTTTCAGAGCAAGCAGGAGATGAGGAATCATCATCCGACAGATCAGGTACGATTGGCAAAAACTCTTCGAAATCCTGGCAACAAGGTGTGTGCACTGGAGTAGAAGCACAGAAAACTTGAACTTCTTCCTCATCCAACGAATGAGTGTTCAAAGAAGCTTCACAATTGTTCTCAAGAACCGTTATAGTTGGAAGATCTACAATTCTAGGTTCCGAATCTTCTTCACTTGATTCTGTTGTTCCTGAAGATTCAGCTCTGTCTGAAGAACTAATAATTAAACCTGTTCTACGACGTCTGCAGATCTTAGAAGCTCGAGGTTTTCTAAATTTGGTGACAAATTTTCTTCGCTTTGAAAAGACAGCTACACTTGCATCAACTGCCACATCGGCAGGCTCAGAGGACAATTCGGAGGTGGGTACGACTGACGGAATGCGTGGGAGAAATCGCTGCCGTCCGGATCTCGTCCAGGAGTCATAAAGCCTCACGCCAGGACCGTGATACTCGACAAACGGGCACTGACACTCCACTCTGTCTTAGCCAAAAAATTCTCCGCCATAGAAGACTGTCACCTCTTGACCGGAACTGATACCTTTCTTTGCAGTAACTACAATCTCCATAAAATTGTGTTTTAAATCTGGAACATATGCGCAATTTGGCAGACACGAGGAATTGACAAACGAGATACCTCCAAGCAATAACTTGGAAGTTTTTTTCCCAAACAAGAGAAAAATCATTTACATTAGGTTCAATGTCCCTCCTGGCAATAACGGAGAGATAACCAACCACTCCAGAAATTTTTTTTCCAAAGGGCAGATCCTGTTTTGCGAAAACTCCTAAACTTGAAAATTTCGACTTCTTGTCTCGCGAATAATTTGCATCCAACGGTTTAAACTCTACGAAATCAAAAGCTTTGAGGTAATCGCTTATCATCCTATCGGCAAGAGCAAGCGAGCGGGAATTTGCGGTGCATAAACGATCAGGAACTTTCCTGGTTTTCAACTCTGTCGTATCCAAAGCAGCAGCTGTCGACTTCGAATCAGCAAACGACAATTCGCGCCAATGGAACACATTTTCCTCGAATTTTGTCATTCGGAAACAGGAAAAAGTAACAACTTGCGAGCAATCTAAAACCGAAGATTTTGTTTAAAGAAAAATTAAAAAGCAGAGATGTTGAAACCAAAAATAATATATGCAGATCTACCATTTTAGGGCACTTCGAATAAAAAATAATCTTTTGCGAGCAGGCTCCACAATTGGCACCCTACTCAACCCTATACTTCCATCAAAAACCAATGTATTTCACTGCCAATTTGAAGCAGATGATCAGCAAATTTAAATATGGACACAAAAAAGCAGTCGTCGCGATCTGCACCCTGCTTCCATGCCTTGGTATCCGACAAAAATTTGCAAAACATAGAGCTTAAAAATTATCTTCTGCTATTAGAATGCAAAATGAAACACCCAATATAATACTAAAGATTTTTTAAATGAAAAATCAAACAGCAGAGATGATTCATATCAAACATAGTAAATACAGATCTACAAATTTAAGCCTCTTTGAGAAGAATAGTAATAATTTGCGAGCAGGCTCCACAATTGGCACCCTGCTCAACCCTATATTTCCGTCAAAAACCTGTGAACCAGTTAATTTTACTACAAATTTGAAGCAGACGATCAGCAAAGTTAAATATGGACAAAAGAGCAGTCGCTGCGATCTGCACCCTGCTTTCACGCCTTTCTATCTGACGAAAATTTGCAAAACAATGAGCTTAAAAATCTTCCGTTATGAAAATGCTAAATGAAAACATCAATCTTCATAATACCATTTTTCCAAAACCTTACTGCAGAAATTAGATCCTCAGTGGGAAAAACAAAAAGCACAGTGAGCGTGAGAAAATTGCTAAAAGCCATCGTCAGAGGAGCTGATTAGGCAATCATGTTTTTCTTCACATTCTACACAAACGGCCATAAAGTTTAGCCAACAAACGAATTTGACATCAAGCTTTTCTGTGGGTCGCCTGCATTCACAACACAAGGCATTTGCACGTATAAAATTCTTTCCAGAGTTTATGAATAAACCAGCCACAGGGTACCTCTCTAACAGAGAATGAAGCCAATCAATCCCTGCCATTTGAGTTCGCTTCCAGGAGATCGGTATGTTCGCATTACAAACTTTGCTCTAGTTGTAGGCAAACGCTAAGCACTCTTGCTTCGTTCGGGTTCCACTAACAACAAAAGAAGCCACAGATCTTTCCTGGGAGGAATTGAAAATTGTTGATCTCCCAGGCGTTTTAAGTGAAGTTTCCAGACTGATTGACTCAGATCTCTGATAAGCTCGCCTGAGAGTAGAAGACGGTATAGAAAACTTTTTAGCAGCCAATCGAATAGTGCACCCTTCTCTTTTTACACATTCAGCGGCAGAAATCAATCGCAAATTCGAATGCTTTGTTTTTGTTTTCCGCTGATAGTTTCGAACCATAATGCACCGAAGCCAAAAAAAACTATATCATTTTTTGAAACACAGTTACAATACAGGAACTTCAGCCACTGGGGAACAGATTTCCCAAAAACCTACTTGATTGAAGCTACTTTTAAAAAAGCAGATTCCACAATCGGTACTCTGCTATGATATAAGAACAAGACCATAGTTCCTGACAGTTAAAACCTTTGAATCATTCTCTGAACCGTAAACCCAAAAACAGCGTATATTTCAGGAAAGATTCGGTGCAGACTCAGACATTGACAGCAGTTTCGAATGATAGCTGAAGTCAAAAACTAATTTCCAGAAAATATTTATAACAAAGCAAAATAAAACAAAAGCAAAACAAAGCTGGAAGTATCGCAGAGTACAATCATGTAGCAACTTTAAGAAAAAATTACAAGATAGTAAGATACATTGATAATAAAACAACAATTATATAGACCAAAAGTAAAGGCAGCAATAATGAGCTGGGCAGCCTTACAAGATGTATATTGTCTTTCAAAAAAGTTCAAGTACAAATGAACTATTATGAATAACCCGAAAAGAAAGCAAATTGACATGAATTATAGCTAAGAAAATAAATAAAAACAAGCAAACGATACAATATTAGGCGAAGTTTTAGCAATTGGAGCGAAAGTCTAGAGGAAGCAGCTGCTTGGAGCTATATTCTGGCCGCGTCATTTGAGGGATGACTAAAGTCCTAAAGTATTATAAAGTATGCTTTATACGAGCTCCAACCAATATTACAGAAAAGATAAATAGATAGAAAATTAGGAAAGGGAAAGCCACATATATATATATATATATATATATATATATATATATATATATATATATATATATATATATATATATATATATATATATATATATACAATCAACAGCAAGCAGAACATTAAATTACATAACAATTTTCTCCATTTAAAGAGATTAGACATGATATTTGAAGATATCTATAACAAAATCAGATTTGCGGAGTGAAAGTCTAAGGAGCAACAATTTGAACCCATATTCTTGTCTAAGTCGACTGTCAACTGACTATGAGCACAAAAAAACGCCTCTGACCTTGACTTAACTTCAAGCATCATGTGCAGGAGATGCTTTTTTGTTGTTGTCCTGCTCCACCAATGGAGATGGTCTCATTTTACGCTTCCGTTTCATGTCGCGCCCCAGTTGGTAAACAGCTTCTCTAACTGCATTCCAATCATCATTGGGAAATCGCTTCAGCACACATGACTTGATCAACTCAATCTTTGCTCTTTCTAATTGCACTCGAGGCGAGTCCCGTTGTGGATCAAGCATACCATTGATCAGCTCTTCCTCACCAAAGATCTTCCTGGCAATATTGCAAGCAAACTTGCTGGCTGAACTTCCTGGTAGATCCATCAGACTTCCCCTGTATTAGGACACACCAATTCGTTATCAGCCAAAACTCTCTCAACCTGAACAGCAGATGCAGACGAATTACTTCCAGGCAGATTGTTCAAGAAATTTCCAAGCAGAATGCGCATTCTACGGTCTTCCCTTCGTCTTCTCTCCAAGCTTGTATTCAGACGCTTTAGAACAGTGAGAGTTTCCTTCTGAAGAGTCACGAAGGAACTGCTTGGATCTGGATCTACGTTCTCGATCGGGGTCTCCACAACTGCTTCTCCATCGGTATCGTTGCTAGAACTCTCGGAATCGCTATGATTATCAGTTTCCGGCAAAAGATTTGTTGGGGTTCTCTCGGGCACATGAGCAGATCCAACTTCCACGTTCTCGTTTGCCCTGGCAAAGGCGTTCGAACCATCCAACGACTTGTTCAAATTTCTCAAAAATGAGTTTGATGGATCAAAAGTTCCATCATCCATTTTTGACAAGAGTTTCTCCTTTTTTGAAGCTAACTCCTCCAAAGTATCAGCTTTAGCTCACAAAACTCCACTACACGGTTTGTTTTTGACCCTCAGGCTAATAACTTTACCGAGGGACACAAACGCCCTATCACTACGCGGGAAACTGCCCCAACTGCTGTGAGTCAAACTTATGGTATCCCATGTGTTGTCACTGGGAAAATAGAACAGAGAGAACACATCTGCAGTTTCGAATTTCTTTCCGGGAACTCTTTTCTGGGGCAAGGGTTGAGACATATTGTTATCACTGAAAATTAGCTGAAATTTAAGCCGAGGAACAAAGAGCAGCATAACATTCACCTAATTTAATCTTTAAAAGCAAGTTCCACAATCAGCACCCCGCTCTGAATCCCGTACTTTTTGCAGAAACACAAAACCAAGCTAAACAGAATTATTCTAATGCAAACGGACAATAAAAAAAACAAGAGCAATTTCTACAATATGCGCCCTGCTCCCCTCGCATAACCACAACCGATTTACAAAAGAAATCAAAAATTTTAATAAGAAAATTTTCTGAGAGTAGGCTCCACAATCGGCACCCTGCTCCCCTCCCCCGACCCTTATAAAAAAAACCTAAACCGAAATTTAAAAACGAGAAGATTCAAGAGATCAGGCTCCACAATCGGCACCCTGCCCAAACCCCGAACTAAAAAAAAAAACAAAATGAAAATTTGAAACAATATCCTGATGTGAGAGCAAGCTCCACAATCGGCACCCTGCTCCCCTCCCCCAAACCTTAACCCGAAAACCAAAATAAATATTAAAACGGAATGAATCATGGGAGCAGATTCCACAATCAAAACCCTGCTCCCCTTCTCCAAACCTCAATCGAAATTAAAATGAAATTTATGTACAAGTTAATTCATGAGATCAGGCTCTACAATCGGCACCCTGCCCAAATCACAACCCATAAACAAAAAATGAAATTTTGCAGCAAGATCTTGTATGAGAGCAGACTCAACAATCGGCACCCTGCTCCCCTTCACCGACCTTTATACAAAAAACCTAAAATGAAATTTAAAAACGAGATGATTCATGAGATCAGGCTCCACAATCATCAAACTGCCCAAACCCCGAACTAAAAAAGAAACAAAATGAAAATTTGAAACAAGATCTTAATGTGAGAGCAAGCTCCACAATCGGCACCCTGCTCACCTCCCCCAAACCCTTAACTCAAAAATTGATATAAAACTTAAAACGGGATGAAACATGAGAGCAGGCTCCACAATCGGCACCCTGCTCCACTTCGCCAATCCTCAAACGAAATTAAAATGAATTTTAAGTACAAGATAATTCATGAGATCAGGCTCTACAATCGGCACCCTGCCCAAATACAAACCCATAAACATAAAACGAAATTTTGGAACCAGATCTTATGTGAGAGCAGACTCCACAATCGGCACCCTGCTCCCAACCCCCAAACCTAATTCAAAATTGAAATTAAATTCGAAAACGGGATGAATCGTGAAAGGAGTCTTCACAACATACAAAAAAATTAGAGATTTTGACACAAGCTAAGTGAGAGCAGGCTCCACAATCGGCACCCTGCTCCCAACCCCTACCCCTTATACAAAAAAATGAAATTAAATTTGAATAGATGAATCATGAGATCAGGCTCTATAATCGGCACTCTGCTCCCCTCCCCCTAACCATTATACAACAGTTAAAATGAAACCTAATAACAAGATGAAACATGACTTCAGGCTCCTCAAGTAAGGTTTAAAAACGTATTGCAAAGCACACATTTTATTCTTTTTGCCAATAAGAACGTTTTCGATTTCAACAAACGAAAATACGCGCTTGAGCTAATAGAAACAAATGCCTCAAAATTCAAAGATCAACAACAAATTTTTGTGACTACAATTTTCTGACGAACTCCTACAAGTAATTAGCCAGTTCAACATAACCATCTGGAGTGAGATGAACATTGTCTTGCGAAAGCTCCGTATCAAGCAGATCGGCAATTGCATAGTTCTTGAACGTTTTGTTTATTCGACCATTCAACAAATCAATTCCAGCCTTAGCACTCTTTCGATTTATAACTGTCATGATATAAGTTTTTCTTCCATTTTCCTTACACCAGTCGATACACTGCTTTAACACCTGCTTTGTTTCCGCAATATGTTTGATTGGGTCATCTTTTCTGCGCGGATGCTGACTCACATCGTTCCCCCCAACTTGCAGAATTACAGTCTGGTATTTTTGAAGCACATCTTTATATCTCACCCAGCTGGAAGCATTCATTCCAGAGACTCCGAAAAAATCTAGACAGTCACTTTTTCGGCACATCTTCTTGACGTGGGAGTCGCCAAAGACAAGTACTTTCGAATTCATCACTAAACAAAGAATAATAAAAAAAAGTTCTAAAATTCTATGATAAAAAGATAAAGTGACAATAAAAAATTAGCAATTATCATCCTCTGATAAGAATAATAAGAAACTCTATAATTCTACGAAAAAATTTTGAAAAAAAACTAAAAAATGAGCATTAATTAACCCCTAAAGAGTAGTTCCCCTGATACCCGGGGCTGGGTTGTCCCACTTAGACCTGTGGTGGTGGTCCCAGTTTACACTTGGTGGTGTCCCCTGATACCCGGGGCTGGGTGGTCCCAGTTTTACGCTGGTACGTATGAACCACAATTGGGTCGTTTTAGAGAAAGCTACCGAAAAGAGCAAAAGCCCTTCTCGGAAACCGCACAATGAGTATTTTTAGAGCTCGCAATCTGACAACGTGTTAAGTACTTTTTTCGTAGATCACCTATATTCGATATATCTCTGCTTCAGAACCTACTAGGATTATGACATTCCTACTTGGATCCTCAATCCATTTGAACAAGAACTTGACTAGACTGAAAGTCACTTTTCATGAAACTGCAAAAGAGTATTTTTTGAGCTCGAAACTTGACAACGTGTTAAGTACTTTTTTCGTAGATCACCTATATCCGATATTATTTCTGCTTCAGAATCTACTAGGATCATGACACTCCTACTTAGACCCTCAATCCATTTCAACAAGTCCTTGACTAGACTGAAAGTCACTTTTCATGAAACTGCACAAAAGTATTTTTGAGCTCGAAATTTGACAACGTGTTAAGTACTTTTTTCGTAGATCACCAATATTCGATATTATCTCAGCTTCAGAACCTACTAGGATTATGACACTCCTACTTGGACCCTCAATCCATTTGAACAAGTCCTTGACTATACTGAAAGTCACTTTTCATGAAACTGCACAAGAGTATTTTTTGAGCTCGAAATTTGACAACGTGTTAAATACTTTTTTCGTAGATCACCTATATCCGTTATTATCTCTGCTTCAGAACCTACTAGGATTATAAGAATCCTACTCAGGACCTCAATCCATTTGAACAAGTCCTTGACTAGACTGAAAGTCACTTTTCATGAAACTGCATAAGAGTATTTTTTGAGCTCGAAATTTGACAACGTGCTAAGTACTTTTTTCGTAGATCACCTATATCCGATATTATTTCTGCTTCAGAACCGACTAGGATTATGAGAATCCTACTCAGGACCTCAATCCATTTGAACAAGTCCTTGACTAGACTGAAAGTCACTTTTCATGAAACTGCACAAGAGTATTTTTGAGCTCGAAATTTGACAACGTGTTAAGTACTTTTTTCTTAGATCACCAATATTCGATATTATCTCAGCTTCAGAACATACTAGGATAATGACACTCCTACTTGGACCCTCAATCCATTTGAACAAGTCCATGACTAGACTGAAAGTAACTTTTCATGAAACTGCACAAGAGTATTTTTTGAGCTCGAAATTTGACAACGTGCTAAGTACTTTTTTCGTAGATCACCAATATTCGATATTATCTCAGCTTCAGAACATACTAGGATAATGACACTCCTACTTGGACCCTCAATCCATTTGAACAAGTCCTTGACTAGACTGAAAGTCACTTTTCATGAAACTGCATAAGAGTAAATTTTGAGCTCGAAATTTGACAACGTGCTAAGTACTTTTTTCGTAGATCACCTATATCCGATATTATTTCTACTTCAGAACCTACTAGGATAATGACACTCCTACTTAGGACCTCAATCCATTTGAACAAGTCCTTGACTAGACTGAAAGTCACTTTTCATGAAACTGCACAAGAGTATTTTTTGAGCTCGAAATTTGAAAACGTGCTAAGTACTTTTTTCGTAGATCACCTATATCCGATATTATTTCTGCTTCAGAACCTACTAGGATTATGACACTCCTACTTGGACCCTCAATCCATTTGAACAAGTCCTTGACTATACTGAAAGTCACTTTTCATGAAACTGCATAAGAGTATTCTTTGAGCTCGAAATTTGACAACGTGCTAAGTACTTTTTTCGTAGATCACCTATATCCGATATTATTTCTACTTCAGAATTTAATAGGATTATGAAACTCCTAATTAGGACCTCAATCCATTTGAACAGGTCCTTGACTAGACTGAAAGTCACTTTTCATGAAACTGCACAAGAGTATTTTTTGAGCTCGAAATTTGACAACGTGCTAAGTACTTTTTTCGTAGATCACCTATATCCGATATTATCTCTGCTTCAGAATCTACTAGGATTATGACACTCCTACTTATGACCTCAATCCATTTGAACAAGTCCTTGACTAGACTGAAAGTCACTTTTCATGAAACTGCACAAGAGTATTTTTGAGCTCGAAATTTGACAACGTGTTAAGTACTTTTTTTGTAGATCACCAATATTCGATATTATCTCAGCTTCAGAACCTACTAGGATTATGACACTCCTACTTAGGACCTCAATCCATTTGAACAAAACCTTGACTAGACTGAAAGTCACTTTTGATGAAACTGCACAAGAGTATTTTTGAGCTCGAAATTTGACAACGTGTCAAGTACTTTTTTCGTAGATCACCACTATTCGATATTATTTCTAGTTCAGGACCTACTAGGATTATGACACTCCTACTTAGTACCTCAATCCATTTGAACAAGTCCTTGACTAGACTGAACGTCACTTTTCATGAAACTGCACAAGAGTATTTTTTGAGCTCGAAATTTGACAACGTGCTAAGTACTTTTTTCGTAGATCACCTATATCCAATATTATTTCTGCTTCAGAACCTACTAGGATTATGACACTCCTACTTGGACCCTCAATCATTTGAACAAGTCCTTGACTATACTGAAAGTCACTTTTCATGAAACTGCACAAGAGTATTTTTTGAGCTCGAAATTTGACAACGTGCTAAGTACTTTTTTCGTAGATCACCTATATCCGATATTATTTCTACTTCAGAACCTACTAGGATTATGACACTCCTACTTAGAACCTCAATCCATTTGAACAAGTCCTTGACTACACTGAAAGTCACTTTTCATGAAACTGCATAAGAGAATTTTTTGAGCTCGAAATTTGACAACGTGCTAAGTACTTTTTTCGTAGATCACCTATATCCGATATTATTTCTGCTTCAGAACCTACTAGGATTATGAAACTCCTACTCAGGACCTCAATCCATTTGAACAAGTCCTTGACTAGACTGAAAGTCACTTTTCATGAAACTGCACAAGAGTATTTTTGAGCTCGAAATTTGACAACGTGTTAAGTACTTTTTTCGTAGATCACCAATATTCGATATTATCTCATTTTCAGAATAAACTAGGATAATGACACTCCTACTTGGACTCTCAATCCATTTGAACAAGTCCTTGACTAGACTGAAAGCAACTTTTCATGAACTGCACAAGAGTATTTTTTGAGCTCGAAATTTGACAACGTGCTAAGTACTTTTTTCGTAGATCACCTATATCCGATATTATCTCTGCTTCGGAACCTACTAGGATTATGACACTCCTAATTAGGACCTCAATCCATTTGAACAGGTCCTTGACTAGACTGAAAGTCACTTTTCATGAAACTGCATAAGAGTACTTTTTGAGCTCGAAATTTGACAACGTGCTAAGTACTTTTTTCGTAGATCACCTATATCCGATATTATTTCTACTTCAGAAACTACTAGGATTATGACACTCCTACTTAGGACCTCAATCCATTTGAACAAGTCCTTGATTAGACTGAAAGTCACTTTTCATGAAACTGCACAAGAGTATTTTTTGAGCTCGAAATTTGACAACGTGCTAAGTACTTTTTTCGTAGATGACCTATATCCGGTATTATTTCTGCTTCAGAACCTACTAGGATTATGACACTCCTACTTAGACCCTCAATTCATTTGAACAAGTCCTTGACTATACTGAAAGTCACTTTTCATGAAACTGCATAAGAGTATTTTTTGAGCTCGAAATTTGACAACGTGCTAAGTACTTTTTTCGTAGATCACCTATATCCGATATTATTTCTACTTCAGAACCTACTAGGATTATGACACTCCTACTTAGGACCTCAATCCATTTGAACAAGTCCTTGACTAGACTGAAAGTCACTTTTCATGAAACTGCACAAGAGTATTTTTTGAGCTCGAAATTTGACAACGTGCTAAGTACTTTTTTCGTAGATCATCTATATCCGATATTATCTCTGCTTCAGTACATACTAGGATTATGACACTCCTACTTAGGACCTCAATCCATTTGAACAAGTCCTTGACTAGACTGAAAGTCACTTTTCATGAAACTGCATAAGAGTATTTTTTGAGCTCGAAATTTGACAACGTGCTACGTACTTTTTTCGTAGATCACCTATATCCGATATTATTTCTACTTCAGAACCTACTAGGATTATGACACTCCTACTTAGGACCTCAATCCATTTGAACATGTCCTTGACTAGACTGAAAGTCACTTTTCATTAAACTGCACAAGAGTATTTTTGAGCTCGAAATTTGACAACGTGTTAAGTACTTTTTTCGTAGATCACCAATATTCGATATTATCTCAGCTTCAGAACATACTAGGATAATGACACTCCTACTTGGACCCTCAATCCATTTGAACAAGTCCTTGACTAGACTGAAAGTCACTTTTCATGAAACTGCACAAGAGTATTTTTGAGCTCGAAATTTGACAACGTGTTAAGTACTTTTTTCGTAGATCACCAATATTCGATATTATCTCAGCTTCAGAACATACTAGGATAATGTCACTCCTACTTGGACCCTCAATCCATTTGAACAAGTCCTTGACTAGACTGAAAGTAACTTTTCATGAAACTGCACAAGAGTATTTTTTGAGCTCGTAATTTGACAACGTGCTAAGTACTTTTTTCGTAGATCACCTATATCCGATATTATCTCTGCTTCAGAACCTACTAGGATTATGACACTCCTGCTTAGGACCTCAATCCATTTGAACATGAACAAGTCCTTGACTAGACTGAAAGTCACTTTTCATGAAACTGCATAAGAGTATTTTTTGAGCTCGAAATTTGACAACGTGCTAAGTACTTTTTTCGTAGATCACCTATATCCGATATCATTTCTACTTCAGAACCTACTAGGATTATGACACTCCTACTTAGGACTTCAATCCATTTGAACAAGTCCTTGACTAGACTGAAAGTCACTTTTCATGAAACTGCACAAGAGTATTTTTTGAGCTCGAAATTTGACAACGTGCTAAGTACTTTTTTCGTAGATCACCTATATCCGATATTATTTCTGCTTCAGAACCTACTAGGATTATGACACTCCTACTTGGACCCTCAATTCATTTGAACAAGTCCTTGACTATACTGAAAGTCACTTTTCATGAAACTGCATAAGAGTATTTTTTGAGCTCGAAATTTGACAACGTGCTAAGTACTTTTTTCGTAGATCACCTATATCCGATATTATTTCTACTTCAGAACCTACTAGGATTATGACACTCCTACTTAGGAGCTCAATCCATTTGAACAAGTCCTTGACTAGACTGAAAGTCACTTTTCATGAAACTGCACAAGAGTATTTTTTGAGCTCGAAATTTGACAACGTGCTAAGTACTTTTTTCGTAGATCACCTATATCCGATATTATTTCTGCTTCAGGACCTACTAGGATTATGACACTCCTACTTGGACCCTCAATTCATTTGAACAAGTCCTTGACTATACTGAAAGTCACTTTTCATGAAACTGCATAAGAGTATTTTTTGAGCTCGAAATTTGACAACGTGCTAAGTACTTTTTTCGTAGATCACCTATATCCGATATTATTTCTACTTCAGAACCTACTAGGATTATGACACTCCTACTTATGACCTCAATCCATTTGAACAAGTCCTTGACTAGACTGAAAGTCACTTTTCATGAAACTGCACAAGAGTATTTTTTGAGCTCGAAATTTGACAACGTGCTAAGTACTTTTTTCGTAGATCACCTATATCCGATATTATTTCTGCTTCAGGACCCACTAGGATTATGACACTCCTACTTAGGACCTCAATCCATTTGAACAAGTCCTTGACTATACTGAAAGTAACTTTTCATGAAACTGCATAAGAGTATTTTTTGAGCTCGAAATTTGACAACGTGCTAAGTACTTTTTTCGTAGATCACCTATATCCGATATTATTTCTGCTTCAGAACCTACTAGGATTATGAGGCTCCTACTCAGGACCTCAATCCATTTGAACAAGTCCTTGACTAGACTGAAAGTCACTTTTCATGAAACTGCACAAGAGTATTTTTGAGCTCGAAATTTGACAACGTGTTAAGTACTTTTTTCGTAGATCAAAGAATATTCGATATTATCTCAGCTTCAGAACATACTAGGATAATGACACTCCTACTTAGGACCTCAATCCATTTGAACAAGTCCTTGACTATACTGAAAGTAACTTTTCATGAAACTGCATAAGAGTATTTTTTGAGCTCGAAATTTGACAACGTGCTAAGTACTTTTTTCGTAGCTCACCTATATCCGATATTATTTCTGATCAGAACCTACTAGGATTTTGAGACTCCTACTCAGGGCCTCAATCCATTTGAACAAGTCCTTGACTAGACTGAAAGTAACTTTTCATGAAACTGCACAAGAGTATTTTTTGAGCTCGAAATTTGACAACGTGCTAAGTACTTTTTTCGTAGATCACCTATATCCGATATTATTTCTACTTCATAACCTACTAGAATTAAAACACTCCTACTTAGGACCTCAATCCATTTGAACAAGTCCTTGACTAGACTGAAAGTCACTTTTCATGAAACTGCATAAGAGTATTTTTTGAGCTCGAAATTTGACAACGTGCTAAGTACTTTTTTCGTAGATCACCTATATCCGATATTATCTCTGCATCAGAACCTACTAGGATTATGACACTCCTACTTGGACCCTCAATCCATTTGAACAAGTCCTTGACTAGACTGAAAGTCACTTTTCATGAAACTGCACAAGAGTATTTTTGAGCTCGAAATTTGACAACGTGTTAGGTACTTTTTTCGTAGATCACCAATATCCGATATTATCTCAGCTTCAGAACCTACTAGGATTATGACACTCCTACTTAGACCCTCAATCCATTTGAACAAGTCCTTGACTATACTGAAAGTCACTTTCCATGAAACTGCACAAAAGTAATTTTGAGCTCGAAATTTGACAACGTGTTAAGTTCTTTTTTCGTAGATCACCTATATCCGATATTATCTCCGCTTCAGAACCTACTAAGATTATGACAATCCTACTTAGGACCTCAATCCATTTGAACAAGTCCTTGACTAGACTGAAAGTCACTTTTCATGAAACTGCATAAGAGTATTTTTTGAGCTCGAAATTTGACAACGTGCTAAGTACTTTTTTCGTAGATCACCTATATCCGATATTATTTCTACTTCATAACCTACTAGAATTAAAACACTCCTACTTAGGACCTCAATCCATTTGAACAAGTCCTTGACTAGACTGAAAGTCACTTTTCATGAAACTGCATAAGAGTATTTTTTGAGCTCGAAATTTGACAACGTGCTAAGTACTTTTTTCGTAGATCACCTATATCCGATATTATCTCTGCATCAGAACCTACTAGGATTATGACACTCCTACTTGGACCCTCAATCCATTTGAAGAAGTCCTTGACTAGACTGAAAGTCACTTTTCATGAAACTGCACAAGAGTATTTTTGAGCTCGAAATTTTACAACGTGTTAAGTACTTTTTTCGTAGATCACCAATATTCGATATTATCTCAGCTTCAGAACCTACTAGGATTATGGCACTCCTACTTGGACCCTCAATCCATTTGAACAAGTCCTTGACTATACTGAAAGTCACTTTTCATGAAACTGCACAAGAGTATTTTTTGAGCTCGAAATTTGACAACGTGTTAAATACTTTTTTCGTAGATCACCTATATCCGTTATTATCTCTGCTTCAGAACCTACTAGGATTATGACACTCCTACTTAGGACCTCAATCCATTTGAACAAGACCTTGACTAGACTGAAAGTCACTTTTCATGAAACTGCACAAGAGTATTTTTTGAGCTCGAAATTTGACAACGTGCTAAGTACTTTTTTCGTAGATCACCTATATCCGATATTATTTCTGCTTCAGAACCTACTTGGATTATGACACTCCTACTTAGGACCTCAATCCATTTGAACAAGACCTTGACTAGACTGAAAGTCACTTTTCATGAAACTGCACAAGAGTATTTTTTGAGCTCGAAATTTGACAACGTGCTAAGTACTTTTTTCGTAGATCACCTATATTCGATATTATCTCTGCTTCAGAACCTACTAGGATTATGACACTCCTACTTAGACCCTCAATCCATTTGAACAAGTCCTTGACTAGACTGAAAGTCACTTTTCATGAAACTGCACAAGAGTATTTTTGAGCTCGAAATTTGACAACGTGTTAAGTACTTTTTTCGTAGATCACCTATATCCGATATTATTTCTGCTTCAGAACCTACTAGGACTATGACACTCCTACTTAGCACCTCAATCCATTTGAACAAGACCTTGACTAGACTGAAAGTCACTTTTCATGAAACTGCACAAGAGTATTTTTTGAGCTCGAAATTTGACAACGTGTTAAATACTTTTTTCGTAGATCACCTATATCCGTTATTATCTCTGCTTCAGAACCTACTAGGATTATGACACTCCTACTTAGGACCTCAATCCATTTGAACAAGACCTTGACTAGACTGAAAGTCACTTTTCATGAAACTGCACAAGAGTATTTTTTGAGCTCGAAATTTGACAACGTGCTAAGTACTTTTTTCGTAGATCACCTATATCCGATATTATTTCTGCTTCAGAACCTACTTGGATTATGACACTCCTACTTAGGACCTCAATCCATTTGAACAAGACCTTGACTAGACTGAAAGTCACTTTTCATGAAACTGCACAAGAGTATTTTTTGAGCTCGAAATTTGACAACGTGCTAAGTACTTTTTTCGTAGATCACCTATATTCGATATTATCTCTGCTTCAGAACCTACTAGGATTATGACACTCCTACTTAGACCCTCAATCCATTTGAACAAGTCCTTGACTAGACTGAAAGTCACTTTTCATGAAACTGCACAAGAGTATTTTTGAGCTCGAAATTTGACAACGTGTTAAGTACTTTTTTCGTAGATCACCTATATCCGATATTATTTCTGCTTCAGAACCTACTAGGATTATGACACTCCTACTTAGCACCTCAATCCATTTGAACAAGACCTTGACTAGACTGAAAGTCACTTTTCATGAAACTGCACAAGAGTATTTTTTGAGCTCGAAATTTGACAACGTGCTAAGTACTTTTTTCGTAGATCACCTATATTCGATATTATCTCTGCTTCAGAACCTACTAGTATTTTGACACTCCTACTTAGACCCTCAATCCATTTGAACAAGTCCTTGACTAGACTGAAAGTCACTTTTCATGAAACTGCACAAGAGTATTTTTGAGCTCGAAATTTGACAACGTGTTAAATACTTTTTTCGTAGATCACCAATATCCGCTATTATCTCTGCATCAGAACCTACTAGGATTATGACACTCCTACTTGGACCCTCAATCCATTTGAACAAGTCCTTGACTAGACTGAAAGTCACTTTTCATGAAACTGCACAAGAGTATTTTTGAGCTCGAAATTTGACAACGTGTTAAGTACTTTTTTCGTAGATCACCAATATTCGATATTATCTCAGCTTCAGAACCTACTAGGATTATGACACTCCTACTTAGCACCTCAATCCATTTGAACAAGACCTTGACTAGACTGAAAGTCACTTTTCATGAAACTGCACAAGAGTATTTTTTGAGCCCGAAATTTGACAACGTGCTAAGTACTTTTTTCGTAGATCACCTATATTCGATATTATCTCTGCTTCAGAACCTACTAGTATTTTGACACTCCTACTTAGACCCTCAATCCATTTGAACAAGTCCTTGACTAGACTGAAAGTCACTTTTCATGAAACTGCACAAGAGTATTTTTGAGCTCGAAATTTGACAACGTGTTAAGTACTTTTTTCGTAGATCACCAATATCCGCTATTATCTCTGCATCAGAACCTACTAGGATTATGACACTCCTACTTGGACCCTCAATCCATTTGAACAAGTCCTTGACTAGACTGAAAGTCACTTTTCATGAAACTGCACAAGAGTATTTTTGAGCTCGAAATTTGACAACGTGTTAAGTACTTTTTTCGTAGATCACCAATATTCGATATTATCTCAGCTTCAGAACCTACTAGGATTATGACACTCCTACTTGGACCCTCAATCCATTTGAACAAGTCCTTGACTATACTGAAAGTCACTTTTCATGAAACTGCACAAGAGTATTTTTTGAGCTCGAAATTTGACAACGTGTTAAGTACTTTTTTCGTAGATCACCTATATCCGATATTATCTCTGCTTCAGAACCTACTAGGATTATGACACTCCAACTTAGGACCTCAATCCATTTGAACAAGACCTTGACTAGACTGAAAGTCACTTTTCATGAAACTGCACAAGAGTATTTTTTGAGCTCGAAATTTGACAACGTGCTAAGTACTTTTTTCGTAGATCACCTATATCCGATATTATTTCTGCTTCAGAACCTACTAGAATTATGACGCTCCTACTTAGGACCTCAATCCATTTGAACAAGACCTTGACTAGACTGAAAGTCACTTTTCATGAAACTGCACAAGAGTATTTTTTGAGCTCGAAATTTGACAACGTGTTAAGTACTTTTTTCGTAGATCACCAATATTCGATATTATCTCTGCATCAGAACCTACTAGGATTATGACACTCCTACTTGGACCCTCAATCCATTTGAACAAGTCCTTGACTAGACTGAAAGTCACTTTTCATGAAACTGCACAAGAGTATTTTTGAGCTCGAAATTTGACAACGTGTTAAGTACTTTTTTTGTAGATCACCAATATTCGATATTATCTCAGCTTCAGAACCTACTAGGATTATGACACTCCTACTTGGACCCTCAATCCATTTGAACAAGTCCTTGACTATACTGAAAGTCACTTTTCTTGAAACTGCACAAGAGTATTTTTTAGCTCGAAATTTGACAACGTGTTAAGTACTTTTTTCGTAGATCACCTATATCCGATATTATATCTGCTTCAGAACCTACTAGGATTATGACACTCCTACTTAGGACCTCAATCCATTTGAACAAGACCTTGACTAGACTGAAAGTCACTTTTCATGAAACTGCACAAGAGTATTTTTTGAGCTCGAAATTTGACAACGTGCTAAGTACTTTTTTCGTAGATCACCTATATCCGATATTATCTCCGCTTCAGAACCTACTAAGATTATGACACTCCTACTTAGGACCTCAATCCATTTGAACAAGTCCTTGAATAGACTGAAAGTCACTTTTCATGAAACTGCATAAGAGTATTTTTTGAGCTCGAAATTTGACAACGTGCTAAGTACTTTTTTCGTAGATCACCTATATCCGATATTATTTCTACTTCAGAACCTACTAGAATTATAACACTACTACTTAGGACCTCAATCCATTTGACAAGTCTAGACAAGTCCTTGACTAGACTGAAAGTCACTTTTCATGAAACTGCATAAGAGTATTTTTTGAGCTCGAAATTTGACGTGCTAAGTACTTTTTTCGTAGATCACCTATATCCGATATTATCTCTGCATCAGAACCTACTAGGATTATGACACTCCTACTTGGACCCTCAATCCATTTGAACAAGTCTTTGACTCAACTGAAAGTCACTTTTCTTGAAACTGCACAAGAGTATTTTTGAGCTTGAAATTTGACAACGTGTTAAGTACTTTTTTCGTAGATCACCTATATCCGATATTATTTCTACTTCAGAACCTACTAGAATTATAACACTCCTACTTAGGACCTCAATCCATTTGACAAGTCTAGACAAGTCCTTGACTAGACTGAAAGTCACTTTTCATGAAACTGCATAAGAGTATTTTTTGAGCTCGAAATTTGACGTGCTAAGTACTTTTTTCGTAGATCACCTATATCCGATATTATCTCTGCATCAGAACCTACTAGGATTATGACACTCCTACTTGGACCCTCAATCCATTTGAACAAGTCTTTGACTCAACTGAAAGTCACTTTTCTTGAAACTGCACAAGAGTATTTTTGAGCTTGAAATTTGACAACGTGTTAAGTACTTTTTTCGTATATCACCAATATTCGATATTATCTCAGCTTCAGAACCTACTAGGATTATGACACTCCTACTTGGACCCTCAATCCATTTGAACAAGTCCTTGACTGTACTGAAAGTCACTTTTCATGAAACTGCACAAGAGTATTTTTTGAGCTCGAAATTTGACAACGTGCTAAGTACTTTTTTCGTGGATCACCAATATTCAATATTATCTCAGCTTCAGAATCTACTAGGATTATGACACTCCTACTTGGACCCTCAATCCATTTGAACAAGACCTTGACTAGACTGAAAGTCACTTTTCATGAAACTGCACAAGAGTATTTTTGAGCTCGAAATTTGACATCGTGTTAAGTACTTTTTTCGTAGATCACCAATATTCGATATTATCTCAGCTTCAGAACCTACTAGAATTATGACACTCCTACTTGGACCCTCAATCCATTTGAACAAGTCCTTGACTATACTGAAAGTCACTTTTCATGAAACTGCACAAGCGTATTTTTTGAGCTCGAAATTTGACAACGTGTTAAGTACTTTTTTCGTAGATCACCTATATCCGATATTATCTCTGCTTCAGAACCTACTAGGATTATGACACTCCAACTTAGGACCTCAATCCATTTGAACAAGACCTTGACTAGACTGAAAGTCACTTTTCATGAAACTGCACAAGAGTATTTTTTGAGCTCGAAATTTGACAACGTGCTAAGTACTTTTTTTGGAGATCACCTATATTCGATATTATCTCTGCTTCAGAACCTACTAGGATTATGACACTCCTACTTAGACCCTCAATCCATTTGAACAAGTCCTTGACTACACTGAAAGTCACTTTTCTTGAAACTGCACAAGAGTATTTTTTGAGCCCGAAATTTGACAACGTGCTAAGTACTTTTTTCGTAGATCACCAATATTCGATATTATCTCAGTTTCAGAACCTACTAGGATTATGACACTCCTACTTGGACCCTCAATCCATTTGAACAAGTCCTTGACTAGACTGAAAGTCACTTTTCATGAAACTGCACAAGAGTAATTTTGAGCTCGAAATTTGACAACGTGTTAAGTACTTTTTTCGTAGATCACCAATATTCGATATTATCTCAGTTTCAGAACCTACTAGGATTATGACACTCCTACTTGGACCCTCAATCCATTTGAACAAGTCCTTGACTATACTGAAAGTCACTTTTCATGAAACTGCACAAGAGTATTTTTTGAGCTCGAAATTTGACAACGTGTTATGTACTTTTTTCGTAGATCACCTATATCCGATATTATCTCTGCTTCAGAACCTACTAGGATTATGACACTCCTACTTAGGACCTCAATCCATTTGAACAAGACCTTGACTAGACTGAAAGTCACTTTTCATGAAACTGCACAAGAGTATTTTTTGAGCTCGAAATTTGACAACGTGCTAAGTACTTTTTTCGTAGATCACCTATATTCGATATTATCTCTGCTTCAGAACCTACTAGGATTATGACACTCCTACTTAGACCCTCAATCCATTTGAACAAGTCCTTGACTAGACTGAAAATCACTTTTCATGAAATTGCACAAGAGTATTTTTTGAGCTCGAAATTTGACAACGTGCGAAGTACTTTTTTCGTAGATTACCTATATCCGAAATTATTCCTGCATCAGAACCTACTAGGATTATGACATTCCTACTTAGGACCTCAATCCATTTGAACAAGTCCTTGACTAGACTGAAAGTCACTTTTCATGAAACTGCATAAGAGTATTTTTTGAGCTCGAAATTTGACAACGTGCTGAGTACTTTTTTCGTAGATCACCAATATTCGATATTATCTCAGCTTCAGAACCTTCTAGGATTATGACACTCCTACTTGGACCCTCAATCCATTTGAACAAGTCCTTGACTAGACTGAGAGTCACTTTTCATGAAACTGCACAAGAGTATTTTTGAGCTCGAAGTTTGACAACGTGCTAAGTACTTTTTTCGTAGATCACCTATATTCGATATTATCTCTGCTTCAGAACCAACTAGGATTATGACACTCCTACTTAGACCCTCAATCCATTTGAACAAGTCCTTGACTAGACTGAAAGTCACTTTTCATGAAACTGCACAAGAGTATTTTTTGAGCTCGAAATTTGACAACGTGTCAAGTACTTTTTTCGTAGATAACCTATATCCGATATTATCTCAGCTTCAGAACCTGCTAGGATTATGACACTCCTACTTGGACCCTCAATCCATTTGAACAAGTCCTTGACTATACTGAAAGTCACTTTTCATGAAACTGCGCAAGAGTATTTTTTGAGCTCGAAATTTGACAACGTGTTAAGTACATTTTTCGTAGACCACCTATATCCGATATTATCTCTGCTTCAGAACCTACTAGGAATATGAAACTCCTACTTAGGACCTCAATCCATTTGAACAAGACCTTGACTAGACTGAAAGTCACTTTTCATGAAACTGCACAAGAGTATTTTTTGAGCTCGAAATTTGACAACGTGCTAAGTACTTTTTTCGTAGATCACGTATATTCGATATTATCTCTGCTTCAGAACCTACTAGGTTTATGACACTCCTACTTAGACCCTCAATCCATTTGAACAAGTCCTTGACCAGACTGAAAGTCACTTTTCATGAAACTGCACAAGAGGATTTTTTGAGCTCGAAATTTGACAACGTGCTAAGTACTTTTTTCGTAGATCACCTATATTCGATATTATCTCTGCTTCAGAACCTACTAGGATTATGACACTCCTACTTAGGACCTCAATTCATTTGAACAAGTCCTTGACTAGACTGAAAGTCACTTTTCATGAAACTGCATAAGAGTATTTTTTGAGCTCGAAATTTGACAACGTGCTAAGTACTTTTTTCGTAGATCACCAATTTTCGATATTATCTCAGCTTCAGAACCTACTAGGATTATGACACTCCTACTTGGACCCTCAATCCATTTGAACAAGTCCTTGACTAGACTGAAAGTCACTTTTCATGAAACTGCACAAGAGTATTTTTGAGCTCGAAATTTGACAACGTGTTAAATACTTTTTTCGTAGATCACCTATATCCGATATTATCTCTGCTTCAGAACCTACTAGAATTATGTCACTCCTACTTAGACACTCAATCCATTTGAACAAGTCCTTGACTAGACTGAAAGTCACTTTTCATGAAACTGCCCAAGAGTTTTTTCTGAGCTCGAAATTTGACAACGTGTCAAGTACTTTTTTCGTAGATCACCTATATCCGATATTATCTCTGCATCAGAACCTACTAGGAATATGACACTCCTACTTAGACCCTCAATCCATTTCAACAAGTCCTTGACTAGACTGAAAGTCACTTTTCATGAAACTGCACAAAAGTAATTTTGAGCTCGAAATTTGACAACGTGTTAAGTACTTTTTTCGTAGATCACCAATATTCGATATTATCTCAGCTTCAGAACCTACTGAGATTATGACACTCCTACTTAGGACCTTAATCCAGTTGAACAAGTCCTTGACTAGACTGAAAGTCACTTTTCATGAAACTGCACAAGAGTATTTTTTGAGCTCGAAATTTGACAACGTGCTAAGTACTTTTTTCGTAGATCACCTATATCCGATATTATTCCCGCATCAGAACCTACTAGAATTATGACACTCTTACTTAGGACCTCAATCCATTTGAACAAGTCCTTGACGAGACTGAAAGTCACTTTTCATGAAACTGCACAAGAGTAATTTTGAGCTCGAAATTTGACAACGTGTTAAGTACTGTTTTCGTAGATCACCAATTTTCGATATTATCTCAGCTTCAGAACCTACTAGGATTATGACACTCCTACTTGGAACCTCAATCCATTTGAACAAGTCCTTGACTAGACTGAAAGTCACTTTTCATGAAACTGCACAAGAGTAATTTTGAGCTCGAAATTTGACAACGTGTTAAGTACTTTTTTCGTAGATCACCAATTTTCGATATTATCTCAGCTTCAGAACCTACTAGGATTATGACACTCCTACTTGGACCCTCAATCCATTTGAACAAGTCCTTGACTAGACTGAAAGTCACTTTTCATGAAACTGCACAAGAGTATTTTTGAGCTCGAAATTTGACAACGTGTTAATTACTTTTTTCGTAGATCACCTATATCCGATATTATCTCTGCTTCAGAACCTACTAGGATTATGACACTCCTACTTAGACCCTCAATCCATTTGAACAAGTCCTTGACTAGACTGAGAGTCACTTTTCATGAAACTGCACAAGAGTATTTTCTGAGCTCGAAATTTGACAACGTGTCAAGTACTTTTTTCGTAGATCACCTATATCCGATATTATCTCTGCATCAGAACCTACTAGGATTATGACACTCCTACTTAGACCCTCAATCCATTTGAACAAGTCCTTGACTAGACTGAAAGTCACTTTTCATGAAACTGCACAAGAGTAATTTTGAGCTCGAAATTTGACAACGTGTTAAGTACTTTTTTCGTAGATCACCAATATTCGATATTATCTCAGCTTCAGAACCTACTAGGATTATGACACTCCTATTTAGGACCTCAATCCATTTGAACAAGTCCTTGACTAGACTGAAAGTCACTTTTCATGAAACTGCACAAGAGTATTTTTTGAGCTCGAAATTTGACAACGTGCTAAGTACTTTTTCGTAGATCACCTATATCCGATATTATTCCTGCATCAGAACCTACTAGAATTATGACACTCCTACTTAGGACCTCAATCCATTTGAACAAGTCCTTGACTAGACTGAAAGTCACTTTTCATGAAACTGCACAAGAGTATTTTTTGAGCTCGAAATTTGACAATGCGCTAAGTACGTTTTTCGTAGATCACCTATATCCGATATTATTCCTGCATCAGAACCTACTAGGATTATGACACTCCTACTTAGGACCTCAATCCATTTGAACAAGTCCTTGACTAGACTGAAAGTCACTTTTCATGAAACTGCATAAGAGTATTTTTTGAGCTCGAAATTTGACAACGTGCTAAGTACTTTTTTCGTAGATCACCTATATCCGATATTATCTCTGCATCAGAACCTACTAGGATTATGACACTCCTACTTAGGACCTCAATCCATTTGAACAAGTCCTTGACTAGTCTGAAAGTCACTTTTCATGAAACTGCACAAGAGTATTTTTGAGCTCGAAATTTGACAACGTGTTAAGTACTTTTTTCGTAGATCACCAATATTCGATATTATCTCAGCTTCAGAACCTACTAGGATTATAACACTCCTACTTAGGACCTCAATCCATTTGAACAAGTCCTTGACTATACTGAAGGTCACTTTTCATGAAACTGCACAAGAGCATTTTTTGAGCTCGAAATTTGACAACGTGCTAAGTACTTTTTTCGTAGATCACCTATATCCGATATTATCTCTGCATCAGAACCTACTAGGATTATGACACTCCTACTTAGGACCTCAATCCATTTGAACAAGTCCTTGACTATACTGAAAGTCACTTTTCATGAAACTGCACAAGAGTATTTTTGAGCTCGAAATTTGACAACGTGCTAAGTACTTTTTTCGTAGATCACCAATATTCGATACTATCTCTGCATCAGAACCTACTAGGATTATGACACTCCTACTTAGGACCTCAATCCATTTGAACAAGTCCTTGACTATACTGAAAGTCACTTTTCATGAAACTGCATAAGAGTATTTTTGAGCTCGAAATTTGACAACGTGTTAAGTACTTTTTTCGTAGATCACCAATATTCGATATTATCTCTGCATCAGAACCTACTAGGATTATGACACTCCTACTTAGGACCTCAATCCATTTGAACAAGTCCTTGACTATACTGAAAGTCACTTTTCATGAAACTGCACAAGAGTATTTTTTGAGCTCGAAATTTGACAACGTGCTAAGTACTTTTTTCGTAGATCACCTATATCCGATATTATCTCTGCATCAGAACTTGCTAGGATTATGACACTCCTACTTAGGACCCTCAATCCATTTGAACAAGTCCTTGACTAGACTGAAAGTCACTTTTCATGAAACTGCACAAGAGTATTTTTGAGCTCGAAATTTGACAACGTGCTAAGTACTTTTTTTCGTAGATCACCTATATCCGATATTATTCCTGCATCAGAACCTACTAGAATTATGACACTCCTACTTAGGACCTCAATCCATTTGAACAAGTCCTTGACTAGACTGAAAGTCACTTTTCATGAAACTGCACAAGAGTATTTTTTGAGCTCGAAATTTGACAACGCGCTAAGTACGTTTTTCGTAGATCACCTATATCCGATATTATTCCTGCATCAGAACCTACTAGGATTATGACACTCCTACTTAGGACCTCAATCCATTTGAACAAGTCCATGACTAGTCTGAAAGTCACTTTTCATGAAACTGCACAAGAGTATTTTTGAGCTCGAAATTTGACAACGTGTTAAGTACTTTTTTCGTAGATCACCAATATTCGATATTATCTCAGCTTCAGAACCTAATAGGATTATGACACTCCTACTTAGGACCTCAATCCATTTGAACAAGTCCTTGACTATACTGAAAGTCACTTTTCATGAAACTGCACAAGAGTATTTTTTGAGCTCGAAATTTGACAACGTGCTAAGTACTTTTTTCGTAGATCACCTATATCCGATATTATCTCTGCATCAGAACCTACTAGGATTATGACACTCCTACTTAGAAGCTCAATCCATTTGAACAAGTCCTTGACTATACTGAAAGTCACTTTTCATGAAACTGCACAAGAGTATTTTTGAGCTCGAAATTTGACAGCGTGTTAAGTACTTTTTTCGTAGATCACCAATATTCGATATTATCTCTGCATCAGAACCTACTAGGATTATGACTCTCCTACTTAGGACCTCAATCCATTTGAACAAGTCCTTGACTATACTGAAAGTCACTTTTCATGAAACTGCACAAGAGTATTTTTGAGCTCGAAATTTGACAACGTGTTAAGTACTTTTTTCGTAGATCACCAATATTCGATATTATCTCTGCATCAGAACCTACTAGGATTATGACACTCCTACTTAGGACCTCAATCCATTTGAACAAGTCCTTGACTATACTGAAAGTCACTTTTCATGAAACTGCACAAGAGTATTTTTTGAGCAAGAAATTTGACAACGTGCTAAGTACTTTTTTCGTAGATCACCTATATCCGATATTATCTCTGCATCAGAACTTGCTAGGATTATGACACTCCTACTTAGAACCTCAATCCATTTGAACAAGTCCTTGACTAGTCTGAAAGTCACTTTTCATGAAACTGCACAAGAGTATTTTTGAGCTCGAAATTTGACAACGTGTTAAGTACTTTTTTCGTAGATCACCAATATTCGATATTATCTCAGCTTCAGAACCTACTAGGATTATGACACTCCTACTTAGGACCTCAATCCATTTGAACAAGTCCTTGACTATACTGAAAGTCACTTTTCATGAAACTGCACAAGAGTATTTCTGAGCTCGAAATTTGACAACGTGTTAAGTACTTTTTTCGTAGATCACCAATATTCGATATTATCTCTGCATCAGAACCTACTAGGATTATGACACTCCTACTTAGGACCTCAATCCATTTGAACAAGTCCTTGAGTATACTGAAAGTCACTTTTCATGAAACTGCACAAGAGTATTTTTGGGCTCGAAATTTGACAACGTGTTAAGTACTTTTTTCGTAGATCACTAATATTCGATATTATCTCTGCATCAGAACCTACTAGGATTATGACACTCCTACTTAGGACCTCAATCCATTTGAACAAGTCCTTGACTATACTGAAGGTCACTTTTCATGAAACTGCACAAGAGTATTTTTTGAGCTCGAAATTTGACAACGTGCTAAGTACTTTTTTCGTAGATCACATATATCCGATATTATCTCTGCATCAGAACCTACTAGGATTATGACACTCCTACTTAGGACCTCAATCCATTTGAACAAGTCCTTGACTAGACTGAAAGTCACTTTTCATGAAACTGCATAAGAGTATTTTTTGAGCTCGAAATTTGACAACGTGCTAAGTACTTTTTTCTTAGATCACCTATATCCGATATTATCTCTGCATCAGAACCTACTAGGATTATGACACTCCTACTTAGGACCTCAATCCATTTGAACAAGTCCTTGACTAGTCTGAAAGTCACTTTTCATGAAACTGCACAAGAGTATTTTTGAGCTCGAAATTTGACAACGTGTTAAGTACTTTTTTCGTAGATCACCAATATTCGATATTATCTCAGCTTCAGAACCTACTAGGATTATGACACTCCTACTTAGGACCTCAATCCATTTGAACAAGTCCTTGACTATACTGAAAGTCACTTTTCATGAAACTGCACAAGAGTATTTTTTGAGCTCGAAATTTGACAACGTGCTAAGTACTTTTTTCGTAGATCACCTATATCCGATATTATCTCTGCATCAGAACCTACTAGGATTATGACACTCCTATTTAGGACCTCAATCCATTTGAACAAGTCCTTGACTATACTAAAAGTCACTTTTCATGAAACTGCACAAGAGTATTTTTTGAGCTCGAAATTTGACAACGTGCTAAGTACTTTTTTCGTAGATCATCTATATCCGATATTATCTCTGCATCAGAACTTGCTAGGATTATGACACTCCTACTTAGGACCTCAATCCATTTGAACTAGTCCTTGACTATACTGAAAGTCACTTTTCATGAAACTGCACAAGAGTATTTTTTGAGCTCGAAATTTGACAACGTGCTAAGTACTTTTTTCGTAGATCACATATATCCGATATTATCTCTGCATCAGAACCTACTAGGATTATGACACTCCTACTTAGGAACTCAATCCATTTGAACAAGTCCTTGACTAGACTGAAAGTCACTTTTCATGAAACTGCACAAGAGTATTTTTGAGCTTGAAATTTGACAACGTGTTAGGTACTTTTTTCGTAGATCACCAATATTCGATACTATCTCAGCTTCAGGACCTACTAGGATTATGACACTCCTACTTAGGACCTCAATCCATTTGAAAATGTCCTTGACTATACTGAAAGTAACTTTTCATGAAACTGCACAAGAGTATTTTTTGAGCTCGAAATTTGACAACGTGCTAAGTACTTTTTTCGTAGATCACCTATATCCGATATTATCTCTGCATCAGAACCTACTAGGATTATGACACTCCTACTTAGGACCTCAATCCATTTGAACAAGTCCTTGACTATACTGAAAGTCACTTTTCATGAAACTGCACAAGAGTATTTTTGAGCTCGAAATTTGACAACGTGTTAAGTACTTTTTTCGTAGATCACCAATATTCGATATTATCTCTGCATCAGAACCTACTAGGATTATGACACTCCTACTTAGGACCTCAATCCATTTGAACAAGTCCTTGACTATACTGAAAGTCACTTTTCATGAAACTGCACAAGAGTATTTTTGAGCTCGAAATTTGACAACGTGTTAAGTACTTTTTTCGTAGATCACCAATATTCGATATTATCTCTGCATCAGAACCTACTAGGATTATGACACTCCTACTTAGGACCTCAATCCATTTGAACAAGTCCTTGACTATACTGAAAGTCACTTTTCATGAAACTGGACAAGAGTATTTTTTGAGCTCGAAATTTGACAACGTGCTAAGTACTTTTTTCGTAGATCCCCTATATCCGATATTATCTCTGCATCAAAACTTGCTAGGATTATGACACTCTTACTTAGGACCTCAATCCATTTGAACAAGTCCTTGACTAGACTGAAAGTCACTTTTCATGAAACTGCACAAGAGTATTTTTTGAGCTCGAAATTTGACAACGTGCTAAGTACTTTTTTCGTAGATCACATATATCCGATATTATCTCTGCATCAGAACCTACTAGGATTATGACACTCCTACTTAGGACCTCAATCCATTTGAACTAGTCCTTGACTATACTGAAAGTCACTTTTCATGAAACTGCACAAGAGTATTTTTTGAGCTCGAAGTTTGACAACGTGCTAAGTACTTTTTTCGTAGATCACATATATCCGATATTATCTCTGCATCAGAACCTACTAGGATTATGACACTCCTACTTAGGACCTCAATCCATTTGAACAAGTCCTTGACTAGACTGAAAGTCACTTTTCATGAAACTGCACAAGAGTATTTTTGAGCTCGAAATTTGACAACGTGTTAGGTACTTTTTTCGTAAATCACCAATGTTCGATTTTATCTCAGCTTCAGAACCTACTAGGATTATGACACTCCTACTTAGGACCTCAATCCATTTGAACAAGTCCTTGACTATACTGAAAGTCACTTTTCATGAAACTGCACAAGAGTATTTTTTGAGCTCGAAATTTGATAACGTTCTAAGTACTTTTTTCGTAGATCACATATATCCGATATTATCTCTGCATCAGAACCTACTAGGATTATGACACTCCAACTTAGGACCTCAATCCATTTGAACAAGTCCTTGACTAGACTGAAAGTCACTTTTCATGAAACTGCACAAGAGTATTTTTGAGCTCGAAATTTGACAACGTGTTAAGTACTTTTTTCGTAGATCACCAATATTCGATATTATCTCAGCTTCAGAAACTACTAGAATTATGACACTCCTACTTAGGACCTCAATCCATTTGAACAAGTCCTTGACTATACTGAAAGTCACTTTTCATGAAACTGCACAAGAGTATTTTTTGAGCTCGAAACTTGACAACGTGCTAAGTACTTTTTTCGGAGATCACCTATATCCGATATTATCTCTGCATCAGAACCTACTAGGATTATGACATTCCTACTTAGGACCTCAATCCATTTGAACAAGTCCTTGACTATACTGAAAGTCACTTTTCATGAAACTGCACAAGAGTATTTTTTGAGCTCGAAATTTGACAACGTGCTAAGTACTTTTTTCGGAGATCACCTATATCCGATATTATCTCTGCATCGGAACCTACTAGGATTATGACATTCCTACTTAGGACCTCAATCCATTTGAACAAGTCCTTAACTAGACTGAAAGTCAGTTTTCATGAAACTGCCCAAGAGTATTTTTTGAGCTCGAAATTTGACAACGTGCTAAGTACTTTTTTCGTAGATCACCTATATCCGATATTATCTCTGCATCAGAACCTACTAGAATTATGACACTCCTACTTAGGACCTCAATCCATTTGAAGAAGTCCTTGACTATACTGAAAGTCACTTTTCATGAAACTGCACAAGAGTATTTTTTGAGCTCGAAATTTGACAACATGCTAAGTACTTTTTTCGGAGATCACCTATATCCGATATTATCTCTGCATCAGAACCTACTAGGATTATGACATTCTGAAAGTCACTTTTCATGAAACTGCACAAGAGTATTTTTTGAGCTCGAAATTTGACAACGTGCTAAGTACTTTTTTCGGAGATCACCTATATCCGATATTATCTCTGCATCAGAACCTACTAGGATTATGACATTCCTACTTAGGACCTCAATCCATTTGAAGAAGTCCTTGACTATACTGAAAGTCACTTTTCATGAAACTGCACAAGAGTATTTTTTGAGCTCGAAATTTGACAACGTGCTAAGTACTTTTTTCGGAGATCACCTATATCCGATATTATCTCTGCATCAGAACCTACTAGGATTATGACATTCTGAAAGTCACTTTTCATGAAACTGCACAAGAGTATTTTTTGAGCTCGAAATTTGACAACGTGCTAAGTACTTTTTTCGGAGATCACCTATATCCGATATTATCTCTGCATCAGAACCTACTAGGATTATGACATTCCTACTTAGGACCTCAATCCATTTGAACAAGTCCTTGACTAGACTGAAAGTCACTTTTCATGAAACTGTATAAGAGTATTTTTTGAGCTCGAAATTTGACAACGTGCTAAGTTCTTTCTTTGTAGATCACCTATATCCGATATTATTTCTGCCCCAGAACCTACTAGGATTATGACACTCCTACTTAGGACCTCAATCCATTTGAACAAGTCCTTGACTAGACTGAAAGTCACTTTTCATGAAATTGCACAAGAGTATTTTTGAGCTCGAAATTTGACAACGTGTTAAGTACTTTTTTCTTAGATCACCAATATTCGATACTATCTCAGCTTCAGAACCTACTAGGATTATGACACTCCTACTTAGGACCTCAATCCATTTGAACAAGTCCTTGACTAGACTGAAACTCACTTTTCATGAAACTGCACAAGAGTATTTTTGAGCTCGAAATTTGACAACGTGTTAAGTACTTTTTTCCTAGATCACCAATATTCGATATTATTTCTGCATCAGAACCTACTAGGATTATGACACTCCTACTTATGACCTCAATCCATTTGAACAAGTCCTTGATTAGACTGAAAGTCACTTTTCATGAAACTGCACAAGAGTATTTTTGAGCTCGAAATTTGACAACGTGTTAAGTAGTTTTTTCTTAGATCACCAATATTCGATACTATCTCAGCTTCAGAACCTACTAGGATTATGACACTCCTACTTAGGACCTCAATCCATTTGAACAAGTCCTTGACTAGACTGAAACTCACTTTTCATGAAACTGCACAAGAGTATTTTTGAGCTCGAAATTTGACAACGTGTTAAGTACTTTTTTCGTAGATCACCAATATTCGATATTATTTCTGCATCAGAACCTACTAGGATTATGACACTCCTACTTATGACCTCAATCCATTTGAACAAGTCCTTGATTAGACTGAAAGTCAGTTTTCATGAAACTGCACAAGAGTATTTTTGAGCTCGAAATTTGACAACGTGTTAAGTACTTTTTTCGTAGATCACCAATATTCGTTATTATCTCAACTTCAGAACCTACTAGGATTATGACACTCCTACTTAGGACCTCAATCCATTTGAACAAGTCCTTAACTAGACTGAAAGTCACTTTTCATGAAACTGCACAAGAGTATTTTTTGAGCTCGGAATTTGACAACGTGCTAAGTACTTTTTTGGTAGATCACCTATATCCGATATTATCTCTGCCCCAGAACCTACTAGGATTATGACACTCCTACTTATGACCTCAATCCATTTGAACAAGTCCTTGATTAGACTGAAAGTCACTTTTCATGAAACTGCACAAGAGTATTTTTGAGCTCGAAATTTGACAACGTGTTAAGTACTTTTTTCTTAGATCACCAATATTCGATACTATCTCAGCTTCAGAACCTACTAGGATTATGACACTCCTACTTAGGACCTCAATCCATTTGAACAAGTCCTTGACTAGACTGAAACTCACTTTTCATGAAACTGCACAAGAGTATTTTTGAGCTCGAAATTTGACAACGTGTTAAGTACTTTTTTCCTAGATCACCAATATTCGATATTATTTCTGCATCAGAACCTACTAGGATTATGACACTCCTACTTATGACCTCAATCCATTTGAACAAGTCCTTGATTAGACTGAAAGTCACTTTTCATGAAACTGCACAAGAGTATTTTTGAGCTCGAAATTTGACAACGTGTTAAGTAGTTTTTTCTTAGATCACCAATATTCGATACTATCTCAGCTTCAGAACCTACTAGGATTATGACACTCCTACTTAGGACCTCAATCCATTTGAACAAGTCCTTGACTAGACTGAAACTCACTTTTCATGAAACTGCACAAGAGTATTTTTGAGCTCGAAATTTGACAACGTGTTAAGTACTTTTTTCGTAGATCACCAATATTCGATATTATTTCTGCATCAGAACCTACTAGGATTATGACACTCCTACTTATGACCTCAATCCATTTGAACAAGTCCTTGATTAGACTGAAAGTCACTTTTCATGAAACTGCACAAGAGTATTTTTGAGCTCGAAATTTGACAACGTGTTAAGTACTTTTTTCGTAGATCACCAATATTCGTTATTATCTCAGCTTCAGAACCTACTAGGATTATGACACTCCTACTTAGGACCTCAATCCATTTGAACAAGTCCTTGACTAGACTGAAAGTCACTTTTCATGAAACTGCACAAGAGTATTTTTTGAGCTCGAAATTTGACAACGTGCTAAGTACTTTTTTGGTAGATCACCAATATTCGTTATTATCTCAGCTTCAGAACCTACTAGGATTATGACACTCCTACTTAGGACCTCAGTCCATTTGAACAAGTCCTTGATTAGACTGAAAGTCACTTTTCATGAAACTGCACAAGAGTATTTTTGAGCTCGAAATTTGACAACGTGTTAAGTAGTTTTTTCTTAGATCACCAATATTCGATACTATCTCAGCTTCAGAACCTACTAGGATTATGACACTCCTACTTAGGACCTCAATCCATTTGAACAAATCCTTGACTAGACTGAAACTCACTTTTCATGAAACTGCACAAGAGTATTTTTGAGCTCGAAATTTGACAACGTGTTAAGTACTTTTTTCGTAGATCACCAATATTCGATATTATTTCTGCATCAGAACCTACTAGGATTATGACACTCCTACTTATGACCTCAATCCATTTGAACAAGTCCTTGATTAGACTGAAAGTCACTTTTCATGAAACTGCACAAGAGTATTTTTGAGCTCGAAATTTGACAACGTGTTAAGTACTTTTTTCGTAGATCACCAATATTCGTTATTATCTCAGCTTCAGAACCTACTAGGATTATGACACTCCTACTTAGGACCTCAATCCATTTGAACAAGTCCTTGACTAGACTGAAAGTCACTTTTCATGAAACTGCACAAGAGTATTTTTTGAGCTCGAAATTTGACAACGTGCTAAGTACTTTTTTGGTAGATCACCTACATCCGATATTATCTCTGCCCCAGAACCTACTAGGATTATGACACTCCTACTTAGGACCTCAATCCATTTGAACAAGTCCTTGACTAGACTGAAAGTCACTTTTCATGAAACTGCACAAGAGTATTTTTGAGCTCGAAATTTGACATAGTGTTAAGTACTTTTTTCTTAGATCACCAATATTCGATATTATCTCAGCTTCAGAACCTACTAGGATTATGACACTCCTACTTAGGACCTCAATCCATTTGAACAAGTCCTTGACTAGACTGAAAGTCACTTTTCATGAAACTGCACAAGAGTATTTTTGAGCTCGAAATTTGACAACGTGTTAAGTACTTTTTTCGTAGATCACCAATATTCGATATTATCTCTGCATCAGAACCTACTAGGATTATGACACTCCTACTTAGGACCTCAACCCATTTGTACAAGTCCTTGACTAGACTGAAAGTCACTTTTCATGAAACTGCACAAGAGTATTTTTGAGCTCGAAATTTGACAACGTGTTAAGTACTTTTTTCGTAGATCACCAATATTAGGTATTATCTCAGCTTCAGAACCTACTAGGATTATGACACTCCTACTTAGCACCTCAATCCATTTGAAAAAGTCCTTGACTAGACTGAAAGCCACTTTTCATGAAACTGCACAAGAGTATTTTTTGAGCTCGAAATTTGACAACGTGTTAAGTACTTTTTTTGTAGATGACCTATATCCGATATTATTTCTGCCCCAGAACCTACTAGGATTTTGACACTCCTACTTAGGACCTCAATCCATTTGAACAAGTCCTTGACTAGACTGAAAGTCACTATTCATGAAACTGCACAAGAGTATTTTTGAGCTCGAAATTTGACAACGTGTTAAGTACTTTTTTCTTAGATCACCAATATTCGATATTATCTCAGCTTCAGAACCTACTAGGATTATGACACTCCTACTTAGGACCTCAACCCATTTGAACAAGTCCTTGACTAGACTGAAAGTCACTTTTCATGAAACTGCACAAGAGTATTTTTGAGCTCGAAATTTGACAACGTGTTAAGTACTTTTTTCTTAGATCACCAATATTCGATATTATCTCAGCTTCAGAACCTACTAGGATTATGACACTCCTACTTAGGAACTCAATCCATTTGAACAAGTCCTTGAGTAGACTGAAAGTCACTTTTCATGAAACTGCACAAGAGTATTTTTTGAGCTCGAAATTTGACAACGTGCTAAGTACTTTTTTCGTAGATCACCTATATCCGATATTATCTCTGCCCCAGAACCTACTAGGATTATGACACTCCTACTTAGGACCTCAATCCATTTGAACAAGTCCTTGACTAGACTGAAAGTCACTTTTCATGAAACTGCACAAGAGTATTTTTGAGCTCGAAATTTGAGAACGTGTTAAGTACTTTTTTCGTAGATCACCAATATTCGATATTATCTCTGCATCAGAACCTAATAGGATTATGACACTCCTACTTAGGACCTCAATCCATTTGAACAAGTCCTTGACTAGACTGAAAGTCACTTTTCATGAAACTGCACAAGAGTATTTTTGAGCTCGAAATTTGACAACGTGTTAAGTACTTTTTTCGTAGATCACCAATATTAGGTATTATCTCAGCTTCAGAACCTACTAGGATTATGACACTCCTACTTAGAACCTCAATCCATTTGAACATGTCCTTGACTAGACTGAAAGCCACTTTTCATGAAACTGCACAAGAGTATTTTTTGAGCTCGAAATTTGACAACGTGCTAAGTACTTTTCGTAGATCACCTATATCCGATAATATTTCTGCTTCAGAACCTACTAGGATTATGACACTCCTACTTGGACCCTCAATCCGTGTGAACAAGTCCTTGACTATACTGAAAGTCACTTTTCATGAAACTGCACAAGAGTATTTTTTGAGCTCGAAATTTGACAACGTGCTAAGTACTTTTTTCGTAGATCACCTATATCCGATATTATCTCTGCATCAGAACCTACTAGGATTATGACACTCCTACTTAGGACCTCAATCCATTTGAACAAGTCCTTGACTAGACTGAAAGTCACTTTTCGTGAAACTGCACAAGAGTATTTTTTGAGCTCGAAATTTGACAACGTGCTAAGTACTTTTTTCGTAGATCACCTATATCCGATATTATTCCTGCGTCAGAACCTACTAAGATTATGAAACTCCTACTTAGGACCTCAATCCATTCGAACAAGTCCTTGACTAGACTGAAAGTCACTTTTCATGAAACTGCATAAGAGTATTTTTTGAGCTCGAAATTTGACAATGTGCTAAGTACTTTTTTCGTAGATCACCTATATCCGATATTATCTCTGCATCAGAACCTAATAGGATTATGACACTCCTACTTAGGACCTCAATCCATTTGAACAAGTCCTTGACTAGACTGAAAGTCACTTTTCATGAAACTGCACAAGAGTATTTTTGAGCTCGAAATTTGACAACGTGTTAAGTACTTTTTTCGTAGATCACCAATATTAGGTATTATCTCAGCTTCAGAACCTACTAGGATTATGACACTCCTACTTAGAACCTCAATCCATTTGAACAAGTCCTTGACTAGACTGAAAGCCACTTTTCATGAAACTGCACAAGAGTATTTTTTGAGCTCGAAATTTGACAACGTGCTAAGTACTTTTTTCGTAGATCACCTATATCCGATAATATTTCTGCTTCAGAACCTACTAGGATTATGACACTCCTACTTGGACCCTCAATCCGTGTGAACAAGTCCTTGACTATACTGAAAGTCACTTTTCATGAAACTGCACAAGAGTATTTTTTGAGCTCGAAATTTGACAACGTGTTAAGTACTTTTTTCGTAGATCACCAATATTAGGTATTATCTCAGCTTCAGAACCTACTAGGATTATGACACTCCTACTTAGAACCGCAATCCATTTGAACAAGTCCTTGACTAGACTGAAAGCCACTTTTCATGAAACTGCACAAGAGTATTTTTTGAGCTCGAAATTTGACAACGTGCTAAGTACTTTTTTTGTAGATCACCTATATCCGATAATATTTCTGCTTCAGAACCTACTAGGATTATGACACTCCTACTTGGACCCTCAATCCGTGTGAACAAGTCCTTGACTATACTGAAAGTCACTTTTCATGAAACTGCACAAGAGTATTTTTTGAGCTCGAAATTTGACAACGTGCTAAGTACTTTTTTCGTAGATCACCTATATCCGATATTATCTCTGCATCAGAACCTACTAGGATTATGACACTCCTACTTAGGACCTCAATCCATTTGAACAAGTCCTTGACTAGACTGAAAGTCACTTTTCGTGAAACTGCACAAGAGTATTTTTTGAGCTCGAAATTTGACAACGTGCTAAGTACTTTTTTCGTAGATCACCTATATCCGATATTATTCCTGCGTCAGAACCTACTAAGATTATGAAACTCCTACTTAGGACCTCAATCCATTTGAACAAGTCCTTGACTAGACTGAAAGTCACTTTTCATGAAACTGCATAAGAGTATTTTTTGAGCTCGAAATTTGACAATGTGCTAAGTACTTTTTTCGTATATCACCTATATCCGATATTATCTCTGCATCAGAACCTAATAGGATTATGACACTCCTACTTAGGACCTCAATCCATTTGAACAAGTCCTTGACTAGACTGAAAGTCACTTTTCATGAAACTGCACAAGAGTATTTTTGAGCTCGAAATTTGACAACGTGTTAAGTACTTTTTTCGTAGATCACCAATATTAGGTATTATCTCAGCTTCAAAACCTACTAGGATTATGACACTCCTACTTAGAACCTCAATCCATTTGAACAAGTCCTTGACTAGACTGAAAGTCACTTTTCATGAAACTGCACAAGAGTATTTTTTGAGCTCGAAATTTGACAACGTGCTAAGTACTTTTTTCGTAGATCACCTATATCCGATAATATTTCTGCTTCAGAACCTACTAGGATTATGACACTCCTACTTGGACCCTCAATCCGTGTGAACAAGTCCTTGACTATACTGAAAGTCACTTTTCATGAAACTGCACAAGAGTATTTTTTGAGCTCGAAATTTGACAACGTGCTAAGTACTTTTTTCGTAGATCACCTATATCCGATATTATCTCTGCATCAGAACCTACTAGGATTATGACACTCCTACTTAGGACCTCAATCCATTTGAACAAGTCCTTGACTAGACTGAAAGTCACTTTTCGTGAAACTGCACAAGAGTATTTTTTGAGCTCGAAATTTGACAACGTGCTAAGTACTTTTTTCGTAGATCACCTATATCCGATATTATTCCTGCGTCAGAACCTACTAAGATTATGAAACTCCTACTTAGAACCTCAATCCATTTGAACAAGTCCTTGACTAGACTGAAAGCCACTTTTCATGAAACTGCACAAGAGTATTTTTTGAGCTCGAAATTTGACAACGTGCTAAGTACTTTTTTCGTAGATCACCTATATCCGATAATATTTCTGCTTCAGAACCTACTAGGATTATGACACTCCTACTTGGACCCTCAATCCGTGTGAACAAGTCCTTGACTATACTGAAAGTCACTTTTCATGAAACTGCACAAGAGTATTTTTTGAGCTCGAAATTTGACAACGTGCTAAGTACTTTTTTCGTAGATCACCTATATCCGATATTATCTCTGCATCAGAACCTACTAGGATTATGACACTCCTACTTAGGACCTCAATCCATTTGAACAAGTCCTTGACTAGACTGAAAGTCACTTTTCGTGAAACTGCACAAGAGTATTTTTTGAGCTCGAAATTTGACAACGTGCTAAGTACTTTTTTCGTAGATCACCTATATCCGATATTATTCCTGCGTCAGAACCTACTAAGATTATGAAACTCCTACTTAGGACCTCAATCCATTTGAACAATCCTTGACTAGACTGAAAGTCACTTTTCATGAAACTGCATAAGAGTATTTTTTGAGCTCGAAATTTGACAATGTGCTAAGTACTTTTTTCGTAGATCACCTATATCCGTTATTATCTCTGCCCCAGAACCTACTAGGATTATAACAATCCTACTTAGGACCTCAATCCATTTGAACAAGTCCTTGACTAGACTGAAAGTCACTTTTCATGAAACTGCCGAAGAGTATTTTTGAGCTCGAAAATTGACAACGTGTTAAGTACTTTTTTCGTAGATCACCAATATTCGATATTATCTCAGCTTCAGAACCTACTAGGATTATGACACTCCTACTTAGGACCTCAATCCATTTGAACAAGACCTTGACTAGACTGAAAGTCACTTTTCATGAAACTGCACAAGAGTATTTTTTGAGCTCGAAATTTGACAACGTGTTAAGTACTTTTTTCGTAGATCACCAATATTCGATATTATCTCATCTTCAGAACCTACAAGGATTATGACACTCCTACTTGGACCCTCAATCCATTTGAACAAGTCCTTGACTATACTGAAAGTCACTTTTCATGAAACTGCACAAGAGTATTTTTTGAGCTCGAAATTTGACAAAGTGTTAAGTACTTTTTTCGTAGATCACCTATATCCGATAATATCTCTGCTTCAGAACCTACTAGGATTATGACACTCCTACTTAGGACCTCAATCCATTTGAACAAGACCTTGACTAGACTGAAAGTCACTTTTCATGAAACTGCACAAGAGTATTTTTGAGCTCGAAATTTGACAACGTGTTAAGTACTTTTTTCGTAGATCACCAATATTCGATATTATCTCAGCTTCAGAATCTACTAGGATTATGACACTCCTACTTGGACCCTCAATCCATTTGAACAAGTCCTTGACTAGACTGAAAGTCACTTTTCATGAAACTGCTCAATGGTATTTTTGAGCTCGAAATTTGACAACGTGTTAAGTACTTTTTTCGTAGATCACCAATATTCGATATTATCTCAGCTTCAGAACCTGCTAGGATTATGACACTCCTACTTAGGACCTCAATCCATTTGAACAAGTCCTTGACTAGACTGAAAGTCACTTTTCATGAAACTGCACAAGAGTATTTTTTGAGCTCGAAATTTGACAACGTGCTAAACACTTTTTTCGTAGATCACCTATATTCGATATTATCTCTGCTTCAGAACCTACTAGGATTATCACACTCCTACTTAGACCCTCAATCCATTTGAACAAGTCCTTGACTAGACTGAAAGTCACTTTTCATGAAACTGCACAAGAGTATTTTTTGAGCTCGAAATTTGACAACGTGCTAAACACTTTTTTCGTAGATCACCTATATTCGATATTATCTCTACTTCAGAACCTACTAGGATTATCACACTCCTACTTAGACCCTCAATCCATTTGAACAAGTCCTTGACTAGACTGAAAGTCACTTTTCATGAAAGTGCACAAGAGTATTTTTTGAGCTCGAAATTTGACAACGTGTTAAGTACTTTTTTCGTAGATCACCTATATCCGATATTATCTCTGCTTCAGAACCTACTACGATTATGACACTCCTACTTAGGACCTCAATCCATTTGAACAAGACCTTGACTAGACTGAAAATCACTTTTCATGAAACTGCACAAGAATATTTTTGAGCTCGAAATTTGACAACGTGCTAAGTACTTTTTTCGTAGATCACCTATATTCGATATTATCTCTGCTTCAGAACCTACTAGGATTGTTACACTCCTACTTAGACCCTCAATCCATTCGAACAAGTCCTTGACTAGACTGAAAGTCACTTTTCATGAAACTGCACAAGAGTATTTTTTGAGCTCGAAATTTGACAACGTGCTAAACACTTTTTTCGTAGATCACCTATATTCGATATTATCTCTGCTTCAGAACCTACTAGGATTATCACACTCCTACTTAGACCCTCAATCCATTTGAACAAGTCCTTGACTAGACTGAAAGTCACTTTTCATGAAAGTGCACAAGAGTATTTTTGAGCTCGAAATTTGACAACGTGTTAAGTACTTTTTTCGTAGATCACCAATATTCGATATTATCTCAGCTTCAGAACCTACTAGGATTTTGACACTCCAACTTGGACCCTCAATCCATTTGAACAAGTCCTTGACTATACTGAAAGTCACTTTTCATGAAACTGCACAAGAGTATTTTTTGAGCTCGAAATTTGACAACGTGTTAAGTACTTTTTTCGTAGATCACCTATATCCGATATTATCTCTGCTTCAGAACCTACTACGATTATGACACTCCTACTTAGGACCTCAATCCATTTGAACAAGACCTTGACTAGACTGAAAATCACTTTTCATGAAACAGCACAAGAATATTTTTGAGCTCGAAATTTGACAACGTGCTAAGTACTTTTTTCGTAGATCACCTATATTCGATATTATCTCTGCTTCAGAACCTACTAGGATTATTACACTCCTACTTAGACCCTCAATCCATTCGAACAAGTCCTTGACTAGACTGAAAGTCACTTTTCATGAAACTGCACAAGAGTATTTTTTGAGCTCGAAATTAGACAACGTGTCAAGTACTTTTTTCGTAGATCGCCTATATCCGATATTATCTCTGCATCAGAACCTACTAGGACTATGACACTCCTGCTTAGGACCTCAATCCATTTGAACAAGTCCTTGTCTAGACTGAAAGTCACTTTTCATGAAACTGCATAAGAGTATTTTTTGAGCTCGAAATTTGACAACGTGCTAAGTACTTTTTTCGTAGATCACCTATATCCGATATTATCTCTGCTCCAGGACCTACTAGGATTATGACACTCCTACTTAGGACCTCAATCCATTTGAACAAGTTCTTGACTAGACTGAAAGTCACTTTTCATGAAAATGCACAAGAATATTTTTGAGCTCGAAATTTGACAACGTAATAAGTACTTTTTTCGTAGATCACCAATATTCGATATTATCTCAGCTTCAGAACCTACTAGGATTATGACACTCCTACTTAGGACCTCAATCCATTTGAACAAGACCTTGACTAGACTGAAAGTCACTTTTCATGAAAATGCACAAGAATATTTTTGAGCTCGAAATTTGACAACGTAATAAGTACTTTTTTCGTAGATCACCAATATTCGATATTATCTCTGCTTCAGAACCTACTAGGATTATTACACTCCTACTTAGACCCTCAATCCATTCGAACAAGTCCTTGACTAGACTGAAAGTCACTTTTCATGAAACTGCACAAAAGAGTATTTTTTGAGCTCGAAATTTGACAACGTGCTAAACACTTTTTTCGTAGATCACCTATATTCGATATTATCTCTGCTTCAGAACCTACTAGGATTATCACACTCCTACTTAGACCCTCAATCCATTTGAACAAGTCCTTGACTAGACTGAAAGTCACTTTTCATGAAAGTGCACAAGAGTATTTTTGAGCTCGAAATTTGACAACGTGTTAAGTACTTTTTTCGTAGATCACCAATATTCGATATTATCTCAGCTTCAGAACCTACTAGGATTTTGACACTCCAACTTGGACCCTCAATCCATTTGAACAAGTCCTTGACTATACTGAAAGTCACTTTTCATGAAACTGCACAAGAGTATTTTTTGAGCTCGAAATTTGACAACGTGTTAAGTACTTTTTTCGTAGATCACCTATATCCGATATTATCTCTGCTTCAGAACCTACTACGATTATGACACTCCTACTTAGGACCTCAATCCATTTGAACAAGACCTTGACTAGACTGAAAATCACTTTTCATGAAACTGCACAAGAATATTTTTGAGCTCGAAATTTGACAACGTGCTAAGTACTTTTTTCGTAGATCACCTATATTCGATATTATCTCTGCTTCAGAACCTACTAGGATTATTACACTCCTACTTAGACCCTCAATCCATTCGAACAAGTCCTTGACTAGACTGAAAGTCACTTTTCATGAAACTGCACAAGAGTATTTTTTGAGCTCGAAATTTGACAACGTGTCAAGTACTTTTTTCGTAGATCGCCTATATCCGATATTATCTCTGCATCAGAACCTACTAGGACTATGACACTCCTACTTAGGACCTCAATCCATTTGAACAAGTCCTTGTCTAGACTGAAAGTCACTTTTCATGAAACTGCATAAGAGTATTTTTTGAGCTCGAAATTTGACAACGTGCTAAGTACTTTTTTCGTAGATCACCTATATCCGATATTATCTCTGCTCCAGGACCTACTAGGATTATGACACTCCTACTTAGGACCTCAATCCATTTGAACAAGTTCTTGACTAGACTGAAAGTCACTTTTCATGAAAATGCACAAGAATATTTTTGAGCTCGAAATTTGACAACGTAATAAGTACTTTTTTCGTAGATCACCAATATTCGATATTATCTCAGCTTCAGAACCTACTAGGATTATCACACTCCTACTTGGACCCTCAATCCATTTGAACAAGTCCTTGACTATACTGAAAGTCACTTTTCATGAAACTGCATAAGAGTATTTTTTGTGCTCGAAATTTGACAACGTGTTAAGTACTTTTTTCGTAGATCAACTATATTCGATATTATCTCTGCTTCAGAAACTACTAGGATAATGACACTCCTACTTAGGACCTCAATCCATTTCAACAAGTCCTTGACTAGACTGAAAGTCACTTTTCATGAAACTGCATAAGAGTATTTTTTGAGCTCGAAATTTGACAAAGTGCTAAGTACTTTTTTCGTAGATCACCTATATCCGATATTATCTCTGCTCCAGAACCTACTAGGATTTTGACACCCCTATTTAGGACCTCAATCCATTTGAACAAATCCCTGACTAGACTGAAAGTCACTTTTCATGAAACTGCACAAGAGTATTTTTCAGCTCGAAATTTGACAACGTGCTAAGTACTTTTTTCTTAGATCCCCTATATTCGATATTATCTCTGCTTCAGAACCTACTAGGATTATTACACTCCTACTTAGACCCTCAATCCATTCGAACAAGTCCTTGACTAGACTGAAAGTCACTTTTCATGAAACTGCACAAGAGTATTTTTTGAGCTCGAAATTTGACAACGTGTCAAGTACTTTTTTCGCAGATCACCTATATCCGATATTATCTCTGCATCAGAACCTACTAGGATAATGACACTCCTACTTAGGACCTCAATCCATTTCAACAAGTCCTTGACTAGACTGAAAGTCACTTTTCATGAAACTGCATAAGAGTATTTTTTGAGCTCGAAATTTGACAAAGTGCTAAGTACTTTTTTCGTAGATCACCTATATCCGATATTATCTCTGCTCCAGAACCTACTAGGATTTTGACACCCCTATTTAGGACCTCAATCCATTTGAACAAGTCCCTGACTAGACTGAAAGTCACTTTTCATGAAACTGCACAAGAGTATTTTTGAGCTCGAAATTTGACAACGTGCTAAGTACTTTTTTCGTAGATCCCCTATATTCGATATTATCTCTGCTTCAGAACCTACTAGGATTATTACACTCCTACTTAGACCCTCAATCCATTCGAACAAGTCCTTGACTAGACTGAAAGTCACTTTTCATGAAACTGCACAAGAGTATTTTTTGAGCTCGAAATTTGACAACGTGTCAAGTACTTTTTTCGTAGATCACCTATATCCGATATTATCTCTGCATCAGAACCTACTATGATAATGACACTCCTACTTAGGACCTCAATCCATTTCAACAAGTCCTTGACTAGACTGAAAGTCACTTTTCATGAAACTGCATAAGAGTATTTTTTGAGCTCGAAATTTGACAAACTGCTAAGTACTTTTTTGGTAGATCACCTATATCCGATATTATCTCTGCTCCAGAACCTACTAGGATTTTGACACTCCTATTTAGGACCTCAATCCATTTGAACAAGTCCCTGACTAGACTGAAAGTCACTTTTCATGAAACTGCACAAGAGTATTTTTGAGCTCGAAATTTGACAAACTGCTAAGTACTTTTTTCGTAGATCACCTATATCCGATATTATCTCTGCTCCAGAACCTACTAGGATTTTGACACTCCTATTTAGGACCTCAATCCATTTGAACAAGTCCCTGACTAGACTGAAAGTCACTTTTCATGAAACTGCACAAGAGTATTTTTGAGCTCGAAATTTGACAACGTGCTAAGTACTTTTTTCGTAGATCCCCTATATTCGATATTATCTCTGCTTCAGAACCTACTAGGATTATGACACTCCTACTTAGACCCTCAATCCATTTGAACAAGTCCTTGACTAGACTGAAAGTCACTTTTCATGAAACTGCACAAGAGTATTTTTTGAGCTCGAAATTTGACAACGTGTCAAGTACTTTTTCGTAGATCACCTGTATCCGATATTATCTCTGCATCAGAACCTACTAGGATTATGACACTCCTACTTAGGACCTCAATCCATTTGAACAAGTCCTTGACTAGACTGAAAGTCACTTTTCATGAAAATGCACAAGAGTATTTTTGAGCTCGAAATTTGACAACGTAATAAGTACTTTTTTCGTTGATCACCAATATTCGATATTATCTCAGCTTCAGAACCTACTAGGATTATGACACTCCTACTTGGACCCTCAATCCATTTGAACAAGTCCTTGACTAGACTGAAAGTCACTTTTCATGAATCTGCACAAGAGTATTTTTTGAGCTCGAAATTTGACAACGTGTTAAGTACTTTTTTCGTAGATCACCTATATCCAATATTATCTCTGCTTCAGAACCTACTAGGATTATGACATTCCTACTTAGGACCTCAATCCATTTGAACAAGGCCTTGACTAGACTGAAAGTCACTTTTCATGAAACTGCACAAGAGTATTTTTTGAGCTCGAAATTTGACAACGTGTCAAGTACTTTTTTCGTAGATCACCTATATCCGATATTATCTCTGCATCAGAACCTACTATGATAATGACACTCCTACTTAGGACCTCAATCCATTTCAACAAGTCCTTGACTAGACTGAAAGTCACTTTTCATGAAACTGCATAAGAGTATTTTTTGAGCTCGAAATTTGACAAACTGCTAAGTACTTTTTTCGTAGATCACCTATATCCGATATTATCTCTGCTCCAGAACCTACTAGGATTTTGACACTCCTATTTAGGACCTCAATCCATTTGAACAAGTCCCTGACTAGACTGAAAGTCACTTTTCATGAAACTGCACAAGAGTATTTTTGAGCTCGAAATTTGACAACGTGCTAAGTACTATTTTCGTAGATCCCCTATATTCGATATTATCTCTGCTTCAGAACCTACTAGGATTATGACACTCCTACTTAGACCCTCAATCCATTTGAACAAGTCCTTGACTAGACTGAAGGTCACTTTTCATGAAACTGCACAAGAGTATTTTTGAGCTCGAAATTTGACAACGTAATAAGTACTTTTTTCGTTGATCACCAATATTCGATATTATCTCAGCTTCAGAACCTACTAGGATTATGACACTCCTACTTGGACCCTCAATCCATTTGAACAAATCCTTGACTATACTGAAAGTCACTTTTCATGAAACTGCATAAGAGTATTTTTCGAGCTCGAAATTTGACAACGTGTTAAGTACTTTTTTCGTAGATCACCAATATTCGATATTATCTCAGCTTCAGAACCTACTAGGATTATGACACTCCTACTTGGACCCTCAATCCATTTGAACAAGTCCTTGACTATACTGAAAGTCACTTTTCATGAAACTGCACAAGAGTATTTTTTGAGCTCGAAATTTGACAACGTGTCAAGTACTTTTTCGTAGATCACCTATATCCGATATTATCTCTGCATCAGAACCTACTAGGATTATGACACTCCTACTTGGACCCTCAATCCATTTGAACAAGTCCTTGACTATACTGAAAGTCACTTTTCATGAAACTGCACAAGAGTATTTTTCGAGCTCGAAATTTGACAACGTGCTAAGTACTTTTTTCGTAGATCACCTATATCCGATATTATCTCTGCATCAGAACCTACTAGGACTATGACACTCCTACTTAGGACCTCAATCCATTTGAACAAGTCCTTGACTAGACTGAAAGTCACTTTTCATGAAAAAACACAAGAGTATTTTTGAGCTCGAAATTTGACAACGTAATAAGTACTTTTTTCGTAGATCACCAATATTCGATATTATCTCTGCATCAAAACCTACTAGGACTATGACACTCCTACTTAGAACCTCAATCCATTTGAACAAGTCCTTGACTAGACTGAAAGTCACTTTTCATGAAACTGCTTAAGAGTATTTTTTGAGCTCGAAATTTGACAACGTGCTAAGTACTTTTTTCGTAGATCACCTATATCCGATATTATCTCTGCTCCAGAACCTACTAGGATTATTACACTCCTACTTAGACCCTCAATCCATTCGAACAAGTCCTTGACTAGACTGAAAGTCACTTTTCATGAAACTGCACAAGAGTATTTTTTGAGCTCGAAATTTGACAACGTGTCAAGTACTTTTTTCGTAGATCACCTATATCCGATATTATCTCTGCATCAGAACCTACTATGATAATGACACTCCTACTTAGGACCTCAATCCATTTCAACAAGTCCTTGACTAGACTGAAAGTCACTTTTCATGAAACTGCATAAGAGTATTTTTTGAGCTCGAAATTTGACAAACTGCTAAGTACTTTTTTCGTAGATCACCTATATCCGATATTATCTCTGCTCCAGAACCTACTAGGATTTTGACACTCCTATTTAGGACCTCAATCCATTTGAACAAGTCCCTGACTAGACTGAAAGTCACTTTTCATGAAACTGCACAAGAGTATTTTTGAGCTCGAAATTTGACAACGTGCTAAGTACTTTTTTCTTAGATCCCCTATATTCGATATTATCTCTGCTTCAGAACCTACTAGGATTATGACACTCCCACTTAGACCCTCAATCCATTTGAACAAGTCCTTGACTAGACTGAAAGTCACTATTCATGAAACTGCACAAGAGTATTTTTGAGCTCGAAATTTGACAACGTGCTAAGTACTTTTTTCGTAGATCCCCTATATTCGATATTATCTCTGCTTCAGAACCTACTAGGATTATGACACTCCTACTTAGACCCTCAATCCATTTGAACAAGTCCTTGACTAGACTGAAAGTCACTTTTCATGAAACTGCACAAGAGTATTTTTTGAGCTCGATATTGGACAACGTGTCAAGTACTTTTTCGTAGATCACCTGTATCCGATATTATCTCTGCATCAGAACCTACTAGGATTATGACACTCCTACTTGGACCCTCAATCCATTTGAACAAGTCCTTGACTATACTGAAAGTCATTTTTCATGAAACTGCACAAGAGTATTTTTTGAGCTCGAAATTTGACAACGTGCTAAGTACTTTTTTCGTAGATCACCTATATCCGATATTATCTCTGCATCAGAACCTACTAGGACTATGACACTCCTACTTAGGACCTCAATCCATTTGAACAAGTCCTTGACTAGACTGAAAGTCACTTTTCATGAAAATGCACAAGAGTATTTTTGAGCTCGAAATTTGACAACGTAATAAGTACTTTTTTCGTAGATCACCAATATTCGATATTATCTCAGCTTCAGAACCTACTAGGATTATGACACTCCTACTTGGACCCTCAATCCATTTGAACAAGTCCTTGACTATACTGAAAGTCACTTTTCATGAAACTGCATAAGAGTATTTTTTGAGCTCGAAATTTGACAACGTGCTAAGTACTTTTTTCGTAGATCACCTATATCCGATATTATCTCTGCTCCAGAACCTACTAGGATTATGACACTCCTACTTAGGACCTCAACCCATTTGAACAAGTCCTTGACTAGACTGACAGTCACTTTTCATGAAACTGCACAAGAGTATTTTTGAGCTCGAAATTTGACAACGTGTTAAGTACTTTTTTCGTAGATCACCAATATTCGATATTATCTCAGCTTCAGAACCTACTAGGATTATGACACTCCTACTTGGACCCTCAATCCATTTGAACAAGTCCTTGACTATACTGAAAGTCACTTTTCATGAAACTGCACAAGAGTATTTTTTGAGCTCGAAATTTGACAACATGTCAAGTACTTTTTCGTAGATCACCTATATCCGATATTATCTCTGCATCAGAACCTACTAGGATTATGACACTCCTACTTGGACCCTCAATCCATTTGAACAAGTCCTTGACTATACTGAAAGTCACTTTTCATGAAACTGCACAAGAGTATTTTTTGAGCTCGAAATTTGACAACGTGCTAAGTACTTTTTTCGTAGATCACCTATATCCGATATTATCTCTGCATCAGAACCTACTAGGACTATGACACTCCTACTTAGGACCTCAATCCATTTGAACAAGTCCTTGACTAGACTGAAAGTCACTTTTCATGAAAATGCACAAGAGTATTTTTGAGCTCGAAATTTGACAACGTAATAAGTACTTTTTTCGTAGATCACCAATATTCGATATTATCTCTGCATCAGAACCTACTAGGACTATGACACTCCTACTTAGGACCTCAATCCATTTGAACAAGTCCTTGACTAGACTGAAAGTCACTTTTCATGAAACTGCATAAGAGTATTTTTTGAGCTCGAAATTTGACAACGTGCTAAGTACTTTTTTCGTAGATCACCTATATCCGATATTATCTCTGCTCCAGAACCTACTAGGATTATGACACTCCTACTTAGGACCTCAATCCATTTGAACAAGTCCTCAAGTCCTTGACTAGACTGACAGTCACTTTTCATGAAACTGCACAAGAGTATTTTTGAGCTCGAAATTTGACAACGTGTTAAGTACTTTTTTCGTAGATCACCAATATTCGATATTATCTCAGCTTCAGAACCTACTAGGATTATGACACTCCTACTTGGACCCTCAATCCATTTGAACAAGTCCTTGACTATACTGAAAGTCACTTTTCATGAAACTGCATAAGAGTATTTTTTGAGCTCGAAATTTGACAACGTGCTAAGTACTTTTTTCGTAGATCACCTATATCCGATATTATCTCTGCTCCAGAACCTACTAGGATTATGACACTCCTACTTAGGACCTCAATCCATTTGAACAAGTCCTTGACTAGACTGACAGTCACTTTTCATGAAACTGCACAACAGTATTTTTGAGCTCGAAATTTGACAACGTGTTAAGTACTTTTTCCGTAGATCACCAATATTCGATATTATCTCAGCTTCAGAACCTACTAGGATTATGACACTCCTACTTGGACCCTCAATCCATTTGAACAAGTCCTTGACTAGACTGAAAGTCACTTTTCATGAAAATGCACAAGAGTATTTTTGAGCTCGAAATTTGACAACGTAATAAGTACTTTTTTCGTAGATCACCAATATTCGATATTATCTCAGCTTCAGAACCTACTAGGATTATGACACTCCTACTTGGACCCTCAATCCATTTGAACAAGTCCTTGACTATACTGAAAGTCACTTTTCATGAAACTGCACAAGAGTATTTTTGAGCTCGAAATTTGACAACGTGTTAAGTACTTTTTTCGTAGATCACCAATATTCGATATTATCTCAGCTTCAGAACCTACTAGGATTATGACACTCCTACTTGGACCCTCAATCCATTTGAACAAGTCCTTGACTATACTGAAAGTCACTTTTCATGAAACTGCATAAGAGTATTTTTTGAGCTCGAAATTTGACAACGTGCTAAGTACTTTTTTCGTAGATCACCTATATCCGATATTATCTCTGCTCCAGAACCTACTAGGATTATGACACTCCTACTTAGGACCTCAATCCATTTGAACAAGTCCTTGACTAGACTGACAGTCACTTTTCATGAAACTGCACAAGAGTATTTTTGAGCTCGAAATTTGACAACGTGTTAAGTACTTTTTTCGTAGATCACCAATATTCGATATTATCTCAGCTTCAGAACCTACTAGGATTATGACACTCCTACTTGGACCCTCAATCCATTTGAACAAGTCCTTGACTAGACTGAAAGTCACTTTTCATGAAAATGCACAAGAGTATTTTTGAGCTCGAAATTTGACAACGTAATAAGTACTTTTTTCGCAGATCACCAATATTCGATATTATCTCAGCTTCAGAACCTACTAGGATTATGACACTCCTACTTGGACCCTCAATCCATTTGAACAAGTCCTTGACTATACTGAAAGTCACTTTTCATGAAACTGCATAAGAGTATTTTTTGAGCTCGAAATTTGACAACGTGCTAAGTACTTTTTTCGTAGATCACCTATATCCGATATTATCTCTGCTCCAGAAACTACTAGGATTATGACACTCCTACTTAGGACCTCAATCCATTTGAACAAGTCCTTGACTAGACTGACAGTCACTTTTCATGAAACTGCACAAGAGTATTTTTGAGCTCGAAATTTGACAACGTGTTAAGTACTTTTTTCGTAGATCACCAATATTCGATATTATCTCAGCTTCAGAACCTACTAGGATTATGACACTCCTACTTAGGACCTCAATCCATTTGAACAAGACCTTGACTAGACTGAAAGTCACTTTTCATGAAACTGCACAAGAGTATTTTTTGAGCTCGAAATTTGACAACGTGCTAAGTACTTTTTTCGTAGATCACCTATATTCGATATTATCTCTGCTTCAGAACCTACTAGGATTATGACACTCCTACTTAGGACCTCAATCCATTTGAACAAGTCCTTGACTAGACTGAAAGTCACTTTTCATGAAACTGCACAAGAGTATTTTTGAGCTCGAAATTTGACAACGTGTTAAGTACTTCTTTCGTAGATCACCATTATTCGATATTATCTCAGCTTCAGAACCTACTAGGATTATGACACTCCTACTTGGACCCTCAATCCATTTGAACAAGTCCTTGACTATACTGAAAGTCACTTTTCATGAATCTGCACAAGAGTATTTTTTGAGCTCGAAATTTGACAACGTGTTAAGTACTTTTTTCGTAGATCACCTATATCCAATATTATCTCTGCTTCAGAACCTACTAGGATTATGACACTCCTACTTAGGACCTCAATCCATTTGAACAAGACCTTGACAAGACTGAAAGTCACTTTTCATGAAACTGCACAAGAGTATTTTCTGAGCTCGAAATTTGACAACGTGCTAAGTACTTTTTTCGTAGATCACCTATATTCGATATTATCTCTGCTTCAGAACCTACTAGGATTATGACACTCCTACTTAGGACCTCAATCCATTTGAACAAGGCCTTGACTAGACTGAAAGTCACTTTTCATGAAACTGCACAAGAGTATTTTTTGAGCTCGAAATTTGACAACGTGCTAAGTACTTTTTTCGTAGATCACCTATATTCGATATTATCTCTGCTTCAGAACCTACTAGGATTATGACACTCCTACTTAGGACCTCAATCCATTTGAACAAGACCTTGACTAGACTGAAAGTCACTTTTCATGAAAACTGCACAAGAGTATTTTTTGAGCTCGAATTTTCACGTGATGATTAATTACTTTTCTCGTAGATCACCTATATCAAATATTGTCTCTGTCTTAGAACCTACTAGCATTGTCACACTTCTAATTAGGTAGGTAATTTCATAACCTGTCCTAAAACCGAAGCTCTGTGGTGCAGAGAAAACCAGACCGGAAAAGGAAGCGGAGCTAGCAAAGAAGCGCAAAATTGAAAAACCAAGAAGAGCGCAAAACGAACCTTCTTGCTGTGCAAAAAACTCCCACAAGGTGAGAAAGCGGACCGACACCGGCCCGAACACAGAAGCTCTGCGGTGCAGAGCAAGCCAGACCGAAAAAAAAGAGCAGCTAGCCAAGCTAGCTTGCAAAAACCGGAAAGAAGAACTCACCTTAGAAAGATGAGAAGCCAGCAGCTGAAGAAACAAAGCAAACTCTGAAAATACATTTTGTTAATATAAATAAAACAAGAAAACATCAGAGAAAACACAGAAAGCGCACGGAAACCCACGGCGAAATTAGAGCTTCAGCTCAAAACGAAAACAAACGCAGACGCAGCGAAACACAAACACAAAGAAAGACGCCCGAAAACGCCCGAAAAACGCCCGCACGCACGCACCGCACCTACATCCCCATCATGGGGTGCACCAAAGACCAGCGGGGGAGCCGACTAACCGGCGTCTTAACGGGACAGGGGGGGTGCACCCCATGGGGCGAAACGCCCTCACCTTAGAATAATATTATATATATAAGTATTAAGGGGGTGAGAAGATCATCCCCCGAACCGACTTGGCTGAAAATTGGAGGAAAGGTTCCTCGCTATCTATGGCTGCTATTGCAGCACTGTTGGGACATCAGTTTTAATTTGACTAGTGTTATAAATATTGACTACAGTTATAAATAACACACTAGTTGACTAATGTTATAAATAACTGTTATAAATAATGTTATAAATACAAGCTACTTTAACCAAAAGTGACCGGAACAACCAGCCACACAAACTGGGTCTACGGGAACACTACCAGAGACCACTATCAATAGTTTTTTTATTTTCCCAAGTGAATTACCTCATTAAAAGCATGAAATGAGGGGGTTGGGGGGGGGGTCATTTGCAGAGTGAAAATTGACCCCCTGGATCGCAGAAAACCCTATACAAAACATATATGGGGAGATTCCCCATTACAAATGGAGTTCAACGAGCCTATTCGTGCAGTCAAAGTCGTTAATTTCAACATTTGACCTGGAGAAACGTGAAACGTACGAGTCACTAAAAGGTTAAAATGACCGTATGTGTCTTGGCCAATTTCTCGAAAACGGCTGAAAGAAACAAAACGCTATTTACAAGGATTCAAGCACTGCTCAAGCTGAGTTCAAATCAACAAACAGATCAAAAATTGGTTCACTCTAGGAGGAGATATTTCAACATAAAGGTACCGTACCAAATGACCAAAATGACCCATTTCGGGTCCTTGTTTCTCTACTATAACCTATAACCAGTCATTATAACGACTGATTATAACCACAATTATTTATTTATATATATATATATATATATATATATATATATATATATATATATATATTTATATGGGGAGACTCCCCACTACTTCCAGAATCTGTCCAATACACATACCAAGTTTAATATCGTATTCATGGTAGTGTGTTTCAGTCCCAAGGAGATCAAACTGGGGCCAACTTTGCTGGCCAATTTCTCGAAAACGGCTGAACAAAAAAACGTCCCTAGTACAGTTTGTAGCGCTGCTTGAGATACGCATCATATTAAAAAATGAGCCCAATCGGTGCATTATTCAAGAAGTTATAGCAAAAATAATGTGCCGTACCAAATGATCCTGTAATAGAGGTACACCACATTCAGAGCTAAAATTGAACACCTAAACCTATGAAAAAGCTATATAAAGTATACATATTCAGAATCTACGCTAGCAAAGCTTCAAGGTGTCAACGGTGTCAACGGTGTCAAAACCTGGTGTCAACCGCTTTTGAGGCTAAAATCGAGGTCAAGTTTACTGGACAATTTCTCGGAAACGGCTGGACAAAAAAGAACTCCCTTAGTACAGTTTGTAGCACTGCTTGAGATACGCATCATATTAAAAAATGAGCCCAATCGGTACATTCTTCGAGGAGTTATAACAATTATAAGGTACCGTACCAAATGACCAAAAAAGCGTGGTGACCGCCCTTCGGAGCCAAAATTGACAATCTCAACTACATAAAATGCCATATAAAATATATATGGGGATACTCCCCACTAACTGAGGATTCTAAAACACTAACATTTGTTGGGCAAATCCGGTTTTTTGTTGTACCGAAATTTGGGTCACCCAGAGTAGCCCGAAAATTCGACTTTTTTCAAATTTAATCATTAATAACTTTTTGATCAGGCCGATCTGAGGAACTAACCGAACACTGCAAGCAAGAAGGGTTCAGTGTCAACAAAATGCGACCACTCCCGTTTAATTTGGTTCAGTACTTTAGAAGTTATTAAGAAAATACTAATTTATACCCCAATTTTTGGGCTTTCAGCGATGCCCAAAATCTCCGGAACCGTTGTAAAACAACGTGAAATAGCGTTCGCGGCGTATTTGTGGGAGTAATTTTGGTGCACTTCGGCGTTCTAGGTCACGGCAAACCTTCATGGTGAGGTGGGAAAAAATTTCCCACCTCACCATGAAGGGTATGATGCTTTGTGTGTTTTGACATAAAACCACATCCACATAATTTTGATGAAATCGTGAAAAAAGATAAATTGTTGAATTAACCCAATTATTTGATACAATTAGCTTCAACAACTTAAACAATGTCTAGAAAACACAAAACGCACGCCGAAAAACTTGTTCAATTGCGCAAAACACCACTCAGCCATAAAATTTGAGAAAAGATTTTGTTTTTCGGCATTCATCATTGAATAACTGTTCTAAAGAATTTTTTGAGGAATGTGACTATCCATTCCAAAAAAAGAACGTCTTAACAGCAAAAGAGAGTGCCAATGATCACTCGTTTTGGTCAAAAATTAAATGAGAAAATCGAAAAAGCACAAAAGATTAAATTCCTTTCTCAATGTGATAAAACAAGATCTTTCCTCCGCAATTGCAGATTGTGCTTAAATATCTGTTGCAAATATTCTTATTTACCTGGCTTTTTTATCTCTGAAGGCAGTGAATGAAGTAAAAGATCAACATAAATTGAAAGAAAATACTAATCTTGAAACAATCAACGCCTTCAACAGCCCGTAAAAGAGTTGCTAATTGCTTTCACAAAACATATATGCTTTTTTGTCATTTCAAAACGAAATATTCTGTACCTCTAAAGTTTCCTTTACCTCAAGATAAGAAAATCATAAGGAGGCAAGGAGTCTGAATTGATAAAATAAAGTGCACGCGAAAAAAATGTCCAAGAACCTAAAAAAGGAAGGAATAATTTTTTATAAAATTGTTATTACTTTTTTTGAAATGGACAAATTTGCAGACCTAATAAACGAAGTTATTTCATATTTTGTCATCGCAATTGGTTGCTCTGGGACTGTGGTTTCCTTTTGTGTATCAGAAAACCCTAACTAGTTAATTTTTTAAATCGAAAAGCGTCTTTGATCCACTTTACCCTTACTTGTTCACAGACTTTCATGTACCACATTTTTTTCAATGTTTTTTGCCGTAATCAATAATTAAAATAAGTTGAAGTGAATTAAATCCTTTGCTTTTGTTTTTCAATGATATTTTTTGATACTAGACCAAAAGGAACAGTTTCGAGAATTCTAGGACAAAAAGATTGCTTAGAAAAGAAAATTCTTGAAGAGAGCATTTTTAAAAAGTTAATGTTGAGGAAAAGAGCAATAACTACATTCTGATGGGTAATTACGACTGTCATGCAATAAAATATTAACTTCAGCAGGATTTCAGCAGGACTGTATGACATCTAACTGCAATTAGCGAGAGCAGTGGACAAACGACACAGAGTTGCCCGAAAATTCGACTTTTTTCAAGTTTAATCATTAATAACTTTTTGATCAGGCCGATTTGAGAAACCAATCGAACACTGCAACAAGAAGGGTTTGGTGTCAACAAAATGCGACTACTCCCGTTTAATTTGGTTTAGTACTTTAGGAGTTATTAACATAATACTAATTTATACTCCAATTTTTGGGCTTTCAGCGATGCCCAAAGTCTGCGGAACCATTGTAAAACAACGTGAAATAGCGTTCGCGGCGCATTTGTGGGAGTAATTCTGGTGCACTTCGGCGTTCTAGGCCACGGCAAACCTTCATGGTGAGGTGGGAAAAAACTTCCCCCCTCACCATGAAGGTTACGATGTTTTGTGTGTTTTGACATAAAACAATATCCACATAATTCTGATGAAATCGTGAAAAAAGATAAATTGTTGAATTAACCCCATTATCTGATACAATTAGCTTCAACAACTTAAATAATGTCTAGAAAACACAAAACGCACGCCGAAAAACTTGTTCAATTGCGCAAAACACCACTCAGCGATAAAATTTGAGAAAAGATTTTGTTTTTCGGCATTCATCATTGAATAACATATCTAAAGAATTTTTTGAGGAATGTGACTAGCCATTCCATAAAAGAACGTCTTAACAGCAAAAGAGAGTGCCAATGATCATTCGTTTTGCTCAAAAATTAAAAGAGAAAATCGAAAAAGCACAAAAGATTAAATTCCCTTCTCAATGTGATAAAACAAGATTTTTCCTCCGCAATTGCAGATTTTGATTAAGTATCTGTTGCTAATATTCTTATTTACCTGGCTCTTATCTCTGAAGGCGGTGAATGAAGTAAAAGATCGATATAAATTGAAAGAAAATACTAATCTTGAAACAATCAACGCCTTCAACAGCCCGTAAAAGAATTGCTAATTGCTTTCACAGAACATATATGCTTTTTTGTCATTTCAAAACGAAATATTCTTTACCTCTAAAGTTTCCTTTACCTCAAGATAAGAAAAAAATAAGGAGGCAAGGAGCCTGAATTGATAAAATAAAGTGCACGCGAAAGAAGTGTCCAAGAACCTAAAAAAGGAACGAATAATTTTTTATAAAATTGTTATTACTTTTTTTGAAATGGACAAATTTGCAGACCTAATAAACAAAGTTATTTCATATTTTGTCATTGCAATTGGTTGCTCTGGGACTGTGGTTTCCCTGTGTGTATCAGAAAACCCTAACTAGTTAATTTTTTAAATCGAAAAGCCTCTTTGATCCACTTTACCCTTACTTGTTCACAGACTTTCATGTACCACAATTTTTTCAATGTTTTTTGCCGTAATCAATAATAAAAACAAGTTGAAGTGAATTAAATCCTTTGCTTTTCTGTTTCAATGATGTTTTTTGGTACTAGACCAAAAGAAACGGATTCGAGAATTCTAGGACAAAAAGATTGCTTAAAAAAGAAAATTCTTGAAGAGAGCATTTTTAAAAAGTTAATGTTGAGGAAAAGAGCAATAACTACATTCTGATGGGTAATTACGACTGTCATGCAATCAAATATTAACTGCAGCAGGATTTCAGCAGGACTGTATCACATATAACTGCAATTAGCGAGAGCAGTGGACAAACACAGAGTAGCCCGAAAATTCGAAATTTTTTCAAATTTAATCATTAATAACTTTTTGATCAGGCCGATTTGAGAAACCAATCTAACACTGCAAGCAAGAAGGGTTTAGTGCCAACAAAATGCGACTACTCCCGTTTAATTTGGTTTAGTACTTTAGAAGTTATTAACATAATACTAATTTATACCCCAATTTTTGGGCTTTCAGCGATGCCCAAAATCTGCGGAACCGTTGTAAAACAACGTGAAAAAGCGTTCGCGGCGCATTTGTGGGAGTAATTCTGGTGCACTTCGGCGTTCTAGGCCACGGCAATCCTTCATGGTGAGGTGGGAAAAAACTTCCCCCCTCACCATGAAGGTTACGATGTTTTGTGTGTTTTGACATAAAACAATATCCACATAATTCTGATGAAATCGTGAAAAAAGATAAATTGTTGAATTAACCCCATTATTTGATACAATTAGCTTCAACAACTTAAATAACGTCTAGAAAACACAAAACGCACGCCGAAAAAGTTGTTCAATTGCGCAAAACACCACTCAGCCATAAAATTTGAGGAAAGACTTTGTTTTTCGGCATTCATCATTGAATAACAGTTCTAAAGAATTTTTTCAGGAATATGACTAGCCATTCCATACGAGAACGTCTTAACAACAAAAGATAATGCCAATGATCACTCGTTTTGGTCAAAAATTAAATGAGGAAATCGAATAAGCACAACGGAACAATTTTTTTCTGAATGATCCAAATTACCCCAAAAACAAGTTTATGCAGAAAAACTGATTTTTCTCTGGATTCCCAGTTCGTTTTTCCGCCACCTCATTCCGGGTTGCTTAGAAACAACGTTTTCTATATGTCAAGAATTATCAAGATTTGCCAAGAAAAGTTCTTGACATGTCTTGATAAGATCTTGTCAAGATCTTATCAAGGTGTTCCAAGAAATGTTTGTCTATCAAGATCTTGGCAAGATGTTTCAAGTTTTGCACGAGTTAACAAGATCTTGCATGTCATGGCAAGGTGTATCAAGTTTCGTTTCACTGGGCAGCTCTAAAACTAAGCAATTTAATTTAAAATCACCGAGACTACATCACGGCGCAAATTGCGTCAATATCGATTTTAATCAATGACAATTTTGGCAGTTAATATATGACACTGGAAAAAGTCTAGCGCGAAAGCTTTTCATCTATTTTGAATGCTCAGATTCTGTTGTAGCACATAAAATTGTCACCCTGATGATGATCACGATGATACGAGCCCAATCGACTCAAAAGTTGACTCTGATAAAAAACAACTGACTTTAGAACCTCAAAAGTTAAAAGATATTGTTAATTTTATGAAGTATCAAAGCTGAATATCTACCATTTGTATTTTTTTCCAGAGCAAGGCTGAAAAAATGTTCGGAGAGTTATTTCTGGAAGTTGAAGTTGACCCTTTTTATGATCAAACAAACCAACTGCTTAATGCTAATTTGTTAGCGAACGATTGAAGAGAGAGAACAAAGACTCACTTAGGCATTACTGAATTTCATAATTTTCGGGATCTATTCTATTTGCCCCCCCCCCCCCCCCCAGCTTATTGGGCTAGTATCTTTTACGCACCTCAGACGACCTTGCTACTTTTTACTTAGTAACTAGCTTTATAGCAACATATAATTTCTAACCGCGGGCCGTAAAAAACACTGGGGGGGGGGGGGGGGGGCAAAACAGAATAGATCCATTTTTCTTTTAAATTTAACAATAGCGTAAATATTGTGCTACTGTTTTTGGACAGGTTCAGTAGCCTGACATTGGGTAGTTTTTGTGTCACTCCACAATATGTACTAGCAGTTTTGTCGACAAGAAATTCAAAAGATTTCTCCTAACCTACCGAAATTACATTTAACGCGATTCAATCTAAAAATCTCCAATTTTTAAGAAGAGTGAGAATTATTTTTGCCTAATTTTTTATTTGCGAATTGACAAATTAACCAATGATCAGTATCACTAGTCGGGTCTCGAAAGTCAGCGTTTACATAATAGATTTTAGTTCATTTATGGCCAACTTTCATGTTGCTGTTACCAGCTCCCCGGACCGAGGTGTCAACGCTAACAATCTCTAAAAAAGATCTGCGGTGAATGAAGTGAAAAGATGTAAGACTTGTGATATTTACTGTCAAATGCAATTAAAGAAAATTCTCCGCTAAAATCGCAAAACTTCGAAAAAAATCACCGATGAAATTTAATGAATTTTTATTGCGGTGAACTTTAGTAAGATTCGTGGATTCTAGCGGTGAATTTTTCAATTTCACCTTTTTCCCGTTGGTAGCGGTTAATTAATTTTTCTTCACCGCTTAAGAGGAGAAAATGAAAAGTCACCGCTAAAAACCGCAAATCTTACAAAATTTCAAAGCAGTTATTTCTCAAAACGTTTATTGAATCTGAATTATTTTAACAATAAATATCATTGAAGTACATGAGAGGAGGTGAGAGATTCAAACGTAAGTACGTCAGTTTTTTTGTAAGAGTTCCTCTGAATGCGGTGAAAACAAAATTGCGAATCCTACAAAATTTCACCACTAAAACCGTAAATCTTACAAAATTCAGCGTATTCATCAAAAGAGATGCGGGCAAATCGCGGTGAATTTCTTATTTCACCGCTATTCAACGCAAATCTTACCATATTTTTCGACAAAACCTTGACGCGAGTTACTGGGAAACCCAGATTTAAATCTCGACTTATAAAAAGAATTTATATTTCAAACAGCGGGGTTCAATATTGGCAATGAATACACTGTCAAACTCCTAGATAAAGTCGAGGCAAAGTCTTTTTATGGGTCCAGATAGGGTCTTTTCATAACAATTGTTATGAAAAGACCCTATCTGGACCCATATATGTTATTCTTTTAATGTTATTCTTTTAGTCGAACATATTCTTTTAATGGGTTGAGCTTGGTCTTTTCACGAGTCGAGGACTGCATTTTTGGTCAAATTAATAGTTAACTTTTCTGTACTTCTTTTTGTAGAAGAGTGACATATACCAGCAACTCCAAACTAGCATTGCAACAGGCGGTTCACTTTTGAAAAACAGGTGGAATTTTGCCAAAAAATCTTAACAAAAGTTGAAATCTTAAGATAAATAAGTTTTCGCAAATTACCTATCTAGTTGAAATTACAAAGTCTAGTTGAACGATTAGGTGCAGCTAAGGTTATTTCATGGGATGTTTGCGTCGAGCATGGTCTTTTGATACCACTTTTTGCATGGTCTTTTCATAAGTTGAGGTCTGGACCTGGGAAAAGGTGAACTTTTAGAGTTAACTTTATGAATCAAAATAAACATTTTCCTAAGTAATGATAAATTAACACGGTAAAATCCAAGAATTCCAATCTAAAACAATCTATTTTAATTCCTAAGTTTAAGTTGCATACTCACCTTTTTCTGCAATATTCAGCCGCATCGGTAAAGTTTTTGATTTCTTTCCCCATTTCAAAGCACCTGTCTTGAATTGGGGGGATGATTTCGCTATTGCCAGGACATCGTGTCGGCCAATTTACCTGTAACAGAAAGAAATAAATAACTACATAACTGCCGCCCGCGACAAGAAAAATGGTGACTTAGTCTTCTCTTAGGCGGCGGACGGGTGGAGGGGGGATAGGGGGGAGGGGGTAGGGGAGGGGGGGGGGGGGGGGTTGGGGAGGGGGGAGGTGGTAATGGGGCGAGGTGTCTGTGAAAAACACACCAGTAGTAAATATAGGGAGCACTGGGAAAGGGGGGGGGGGTTATCATGCCATGGGGATAATAGGGTATAGATTTGCATGGGGATAATAGGTTATAGATTTGCATGGGGATAATAGGGTATAGATTTGCATGGGGATAATAGGGTATATATTTGCATGTGGATAATATGGAATGATCCTTAGCCATGGGATAATAGGGTATGCATGCGGATAGTCTAAATTTAGTTTTATGGCGTATGGATTATTATATGGGATAATATCGTATGGATTATTTGCATGGTGAAAAAAGTTAATGTATTTACATGTACGGAAACAATATGGGGGAAGAGTGAAGCGCGAGGACAAAACAATTGGGGAGGCAAGTAAGGAAAAAATAAATTCATTTTGAAAAACTTTGGTGAAGGGAATGGCATCAACGATTGCGACGGTAGACATAAAAAGTATTCACGAAAACTATTTATTTTTGAAAGAAAATTATCCTGATTATGGAGAAAGATTTGTGTACTTTTTAGCAACTTGTTTGCATTTGGATCCCAACATTGATCTTGACATTGCTCTTAAACTTCGTCCCTATGGGGGAATAATTGGTATTGATAATTCGTCGCTGGACAAATATTTCAAATCTTTCAAAATTTTGAGATTGCATGCTATTCTTCATGACGCTGCGGGTTTCGTTTATGAGTTTAGCGAAAAAGGACCGGGTTACTCATACGTTTTACCTTGTCCAGTAACAAACGAGTATCTTGGTCACGTGACCGGCCTTGCATTTTGTCTTTACGTGAAAACTTTCAAAGGACGATTGTTCAGTATGTTGGAATGCTGAAATCACGAGCGGTTGTTCTCGACTTTGAAGGTTTTCGGAATAAATCTGGCTTCATAGTTAAAGAACTTGCTATTGCTACTGAGAATTTTATCGACATAATTTCTTTTCTACCTCCCAATTCATACAGAACGCTCTCGTCAAGTGATCAAAAGTCTTACCAGTGGGTTTCTAAGTTTTTACACGGTCTCCTCTGGGAAACCGGAGAATATCCTTACTGCTATTTGCAACAAATCATAGACAGCATTATTCTTCGATTTCCATTAGCGGTATTTTACGCCAAGGGCAAAGAGAAAACAAGTACTCTCACGGAACTACTTCAAAAAAACGTAATAAATTTAGAGATATTGTCTCGTCCAAAAGTTGAACATTTGAAGTTGTATCGAGAAACTCCTGTTTGCAACCTACATGCACTGAGTTGCCCAAAAAGACAGAAGAGCAGGCATTGCGCGAGGAAGAAAGCCCTGTTGTTCTATCACTGGTTGATGAATGAATCGACGTCCAGAGAAGACAAATCCATCACTGCTTCAAGTGAGTTTATCTCCAAGTTTGACAGTCCACAGTTGCATAGCGCCCGACAATCAATTGACTGTAACACTAGTCAAGAAGGAAAGAATTGACTCTCGTGGACAAACAATTCTGAGAAAACAGCAGATTGTGTGTGGTGGCGCTGAAATAGAAGCTTTTAAGAAATATCTTTCTCTTGTGGAATACTTTCAATTGTACCATGTCTATACAAGAGAAAATGCAAAGACTGAAACTAACCCCTTTACCTATGCCCAAGCGTGCAGTACCAATTCTGATGTCTCTGGACGATGAGAGTCTTCCCAAAGAAATCAAGCGGCGGGTGAAAGAAAACGATGTAGAGTCCATTGTTTTCAGAGATAAAGTAGACTCAATAAATGCAAATTATACAATCACTTACAGAAATGATGACAAAGACTCTGAATATGTGTTGTATGAAATATATATCGCTGAATAATTTTGTAACAAGTTTGCAATTCATTTTTCACAAATAAATTTTTAAAATGAGTCAAGCGGAAGATCAGTTGGATTTGGGCGGAGGTATAACTGACTTGGTTTTCGACGCCGAGCACCAAGAAAGACAGTCTTGGAGGTTCTGTAATTCGAGATTACCTCGATCAGAAGTGGTATATTTTACACAAATTTCAATAATAATATTTCTCATAACTGTTTCTCTGATCAAATTAGTCTTTTTCAAACTTGATTGCGAAGAATCAACATTTTGGTTTTCTCTACTCTCGTGCACAGTTGGGTACGCTCTTCCTAATCCCAAGTTATGAACAAAATAATTTCAACTTCTGACAGGTTGTTCATGGCTGTTTGCGGGCCATCGTGTTGCGGAAAAACTGAGCTGATTTTCAAAATGTTACTACATGGCACTTTTTCCCCAGAGTTTCAAAAAATCTTTTATTTTTATCAGCATGATCAGCCAAATTATCAGTCATTAGAGAAAAAATTGAACGTAGAATTCAAACAGTTTTCTGGTTTTGAACTCGTTTCAGAGTTAGAAAACTGTCTGCTTGTTTTTGACGATTCATGTGAAGAAATTTTCAACGACAAAGAGTTTTCTAAATTAGCAACTGCGGGGCGACATAGAAACATTAGTGTGATATATGTTAAACACAACTTGTTTCAACAGAGCAAATGGTCTAGAACAATTGATTTGAATACAACACACATAATTTTGTTCAAATCACCACGAGACACACAGCAAATTAATTTTATTGGTCGACAACTGAATAACACACAATTTTTGAAGGAAAGTTATGAGCTAGCAATCAGGAAGCAGTTTGGTCATTTGTTAATCGACTTAGATCCAAAAACATCCGACGTCTTACGTTACTGTTCAAATATTGTTCCTCCAGGTCCATCAATTTTCTATCTTCCATCAGCTAAAGCTGTTATCACCAACTTAACTGATGAGAGAGAAAGAACTATGTATGCTGCGGCAGATGCTAGATATATCGGACTCAAAAGTAGGAAAAATAATCAAGACAGCTCCAAATAAGTTCATTAAATTCCTTTGCGAGTGCTTACTCAATATTGTCAATGGAAACGTTCCAGTTAATAAAACCAAATTAGAAGGTTACGAGAAATCATTCAAAACACTATTATCTAATCAAACAAGTTTGAAACTAAAGAGGAAACTTTTAGCCAAAGAAACAGAATTGGTGAGAATTGTTGGATTTTCTTGCTATCGATACTTGACAAAAGAATAATGCATACGGAAGAATTCATTTTAATTCCAAAACGAATGTTTTTGTCACATCAACCTGTAAAAAATGAAATTTTGGAAAACCCTAATTATGAACAGAAGGCAACTCAACTATCACTATTTCAAAGAAATCAATCTGAAAAACCACAAAAAGAAGAAAAGCCTGTTGAAACTATGAGCAGTGTTTACGAAAACAAGGAGGCTACTAAAGAAGAAACATCAGAACCAGTCAGCGAAGACAGTGAGATTGAACCAATATTAAAGAAACAAAAAATTTCTCAATTTGAGTCTATAATATCTGAACTTGAACCAATGGAAAAAAACAAAATTAAGCGATCTGAAATCTTACTTGAACACATTATGCAATCTGACGTCATTTCCATTGGAGGAAACGATGTACTTCATATCAATAAAGAACCACTGGGCGTTAAAGTTTCTACTTTTTTGTATAATTTACAGCAAAGCACAAAAAAAATTGACATTAAAAAGTACTCAAAAATTTTGACTGCTCTCGATATATCACCACATTTAGTTGCAAACACTTATGCCAAGCAAATCTTGGAAAACTCGTCAGAAAGTGAACAAGAATTCTACCCAAGCCGAGAAAAACCCCGCAGTAGTGGATCCAAATCAAACCCAACAAGAGATTACGAAGAAACAAGTGACGAAACGACAGACAAAAAAGAGACCAGTCAAAAGAAATGGTCTTTCTTCTCCTGAGGTAAAACGTTTGGAACAACTTTATTTAAAAGGACCAGCTTCCTATGGAAGCACAAAACGCTTACATAATCAGAGCAAGCTACCATTAGGCAAAGTGCAGTCCTACTTGGAGACAAAACCGTCTTTCACAAAGTACCGTTCAATTCGATTAAAATTTCCCAGGCTTAAAGTTTTTGTAAAGGACATTAATGAGATTTGGTCATTGGATTTGGCGCACGTTGACAAACTAGCCAAATATAACCGTAACATAAAATATCTCTTGGTAGCAGTTGACTGTCTATCAAGATATTTGCGTGTGGAACCCTTGAAAACAAAGTATGCGACGGAAACAGCTGAAGCATTCCAAAAGATGATCAAAAATAAGCGGCCTGAAAAAGTGTGGGTTGACGATGGTAAAGAGTTTCTTGGAGCTTTCAAACAATTGTGCAACAAAAGTGGAATTCATTTATACAGTACTTTCAGCGAAAAAAAGTCTGCTTTTGCAGAGAGGAACATTAGGTCACTAAAAAAGATAATTCATCGGTACCTTGAAGAAAAGTGGACATATTCCTACATTGACCAATTAGACCAATTTGTGAAAACAATCAATTCGAGAGTAAATCGGGTAACTAAACTTGCCCCAAATAAAGTTACCAAAAAGGATGTGCCGCGGTTAGTGTCATTGATCGCGCAAAAAAGCACAACTCAGAAGCCCAAGTTTTACATTGGGGATTTTGTGAGAATAGTTAAAAAGGACAAAGCTTTCCGGAAAAGTTATAAGCAATCATTCACAGACGAAGTCTTTGAAATAACGGGAATACCTACATTAAACCCACCAACATACTCTTTAGTCGACGCTAACAACGAACCAATTCAAGGAAAATTTTATCAACCAGAATTACAACTTGTCAGGCTCCCTCTCGTTGAAAATGTCCAATAACCGGTTTGAAGACGAGTTTACAGTTCACGTGGTTTCATCAGCTTCAATGGAAATATTTGATTCAAACACACTTGCATCATTTCGGAATTTTTTTAATGACGAAATCCAACTTTCAGGTGATTGGCGAGTGGCGCTAAGTGAAATCATATTCCCAACAAAAATAGAAAATATTGTAAACGGAAATCTGACTGTATACAACTTAAAAGATTATGAAGATTCCCAAAAGATGTCTTCTGGAGCCAATGTTATTTCTAGACCTTATAGCGGGCAAAAACTAGCTTTTATGCCAGGAACATTTGATACGGTGGCGCAACTTCTTGCCACAATTAAGCGCACAGTTGGATTACCCAATTTTTCTTTCAGAGAAATTAAGAGCTCTGGAAAATACGAAGTTTTGCTAGGGAAATATGAGGGAATTACGTTTCCCAGTGAAGAAATCCCCAGCATCATTGGCTTTGAAGGTATTCCTGACGGTAACGGAATTCATATTGGGTACAAAATGAATCCAAATGAAAACAAGCTTATGAAAGTGATGATACAAAAGCATATTATGGGGAATTTCCAGCCGACCTTTGTGCTGGAAAGCATCTTATTTTCATCTATACAAACATAATTGAATACCAATACGTCGGTGACACTAAGGCGCCTCTTTTGAGAGTCATTGATTCAAAACAACGTCTGAAAAACGGTAGTGTATGTGAGCTTGAACCAACTCATCGGATCGTTTTTACAAATTTAGACTACAAAAAACTTTTGACCAACACAATTCAATCAATTTCAATTGAACTGCGGACGGAAACAGGACAATTAGTTCCGTTTTCGGGAACTGGAAAAGTTATTCTAACGCTACAATTCAAAAAGTTTTCCCAATAAAATGGATTATTACTATGCTAATCAAGCTACGTCTTTGCCTCATTTCTCTGGACATTATCGACAAAGAGGAAGTGGTTTTGGAGCTTTAGCTGCAGGAATTGGACTTGTTGCACTGCCCCTAGCACGTCGCTTCATTTTGCCAACTGCTAAACGTATCGGGAAAGAGCTCCTGAAACAAAGTGTACCAGAGATTCTGGATGTAGTGGGCAACAAAAAATCTCCTAAACAAGCAATTAAGAACGCAGTTTCAAAAACTGTTAAAAAACAGACTGGAGGCTCTCGACGAATTACTTCACGTCGGAGGAAATCAATACGAGGCAAGCCAATGAAAGTAGGCGAGAAACGCAGAAAGACCATTTCAACGCATAGAGCACCAAAAAGAAGTCGGTCGGATTTTTTTGCTAAAGTGAACGATGATCGCTAATTTGTTACCATCAGAAGCAACTCACAGCTCATTGGATTTATTTGAAAAACCCTCACTGCTGGTGACTTTTGATGGTAGTTTTTGTCAAAAATTGGGTCCAATCTACAGCCCAAACGGACCCATGTTAGAATTTGAAGTCGCTGGTGACAGAAACAACTTCATTGATTTACAAAAAATTTTCCTCAAAGTTAAATGTAAAATTGTCCAGTCTTCTGAAGCTGATTTGAAATATGACGCTACAGCCGCCGCTGACATTACAAAAACAGATTCTCCCTACTTTTGCAATAATGTGTTACATTCACTATTCTCTGATTGTACAGTGTCTGCTAATGGACTGAAAATTTCAAACGCTAACGGAAATTATGCTCACAAAAGTTTCATTGAGACCGAGTTCTCACATAATAAAGATGCAAAAAATACATGGCTGGCCTGTCAGGGCTACTCTTATGAGGAAAACCCGGGAACGCTATCAACTGCAGAAGTGAACAGAAGAAAAACTTTGGTGAGACAATCAGCTGAATGCACCTTCTATGGCAAAATTGCTGTAGACTTTTTCACTTGCGACAGACATCTGCTAAGTGGTGTGACACTTCGAATTGCATTCAGACGCTCAATTGATGATTTTGTTATAATATCTGATGATGCTGCGAAACAATACAAAGTAAAAATTGTCGAAGCTAATTTGTATGTGCGGAAGATGACCCTTAATGACACTGTTGTGTCCGCCATTGAGAAAACATTATTGAGTAGTCCCGCCTCCTATCCTTACCTTGAAACGCTCACAAAAACGTTTCTGGCTTCAACGGGTCTACACAGCTGGAAACAAGAAGATATATTTGCGAGAGAACCAATTCGCCGACTGGCGATCTGCTTAAATACAAATGAAGCTTTTCTGGGTAACAACCGGCAAAATCCATTTCATTTCCGAAAATTCAACCTAGAGCAGATTTATGTATATCGAAACGGTTTGCCTGTGGCAGATAGTCCAATATCTACAGCTGACGACAAACGTCTTTACTTTAATACAATATCGGATCTAGCTTACATTGATAATGGACATGGAATAAGTTTGACAGATTACCCAAATCATTTTATAATGGTTTTTGATTTGACCAGTACCCAACAAGCATCCCATGACTTTATTCACCCTGAACTGACAAACTGTTCAATATCTGTTGAGTTAAAATTTTCTGTGGCCTTACCAAACAATATTGAAATTTTCATTATTGGTTAAAAAGCTGGTACAATTTTTGTTGATAGTGCAAGAAGAGTATCAAAGAATCACATTTTGACAAACTAAAAAATGGACGAAGATGATATAAATGATCTTATTCAAAGATGTGCTTTACTCAAGCATAAATTTCTGGGTGTCTTCGCTGCAAATAATTTTCCCCAAAAGTTGAAACCAAACAGTTTCCTAATTGTTAACGCAGCCACTGCAGAAAGTTTTGGCACCCATTGGTTACTATTGTGCCAGAAAGAGGAGGAGGATCAATTGTTCTTTGCTGATCCTCTCGGACAGTCTATTTCGTCATACAAAGATGTCTACCAAAGAATAATTTCTCTAGAAGAAAATGCAAAAATTTATCAGTTACTGAAGGATCAGCCAATTCAAAGTAAAAACTCAAAACTTTGTGGACTTTTTTGTATTTATATTGCTCATTATATTTTTAACTCACAAAAAATTGTAAAACTGAGTGATGCTCAATTAATTCGCTTTGCTTTTCATATGCTGTATTAACCCTTCCTTGATTGCAATAAATTATTTTTTCAAAATTTAATTTTTTCTTCGTACACAAGGCGAACACTCAACAAATCAGTATCAATATTCAATTTTCCGTATCCACTAACAAAAATATCCATAATTTGACAAAAAGCACCAGAATGAGGACCAGACAAAATGTTTTCAACTCTTCGGATAGTTTCACTATTAACAAAATCAGTTTGAACTTGTTTCGATGGAGGACGGGCGTTGTAGATCGTCTTTTGAGCAACTACTGGCATCTTCGCACAGGGTTTTTGATTTATATTCACTTGTTTTGCATTGCTAATTTTCATATTATTGTGGCAGGTAAAAGCTGGCAGTTGTTTGCGTACTGTCTGTGAGTCAACTTTATCTGCGGAGCTGTTGAATTCAACCGCCAATTTGAGCTTTGTAAAAACGTCTCCATTAGTCTCCAAAGTTGTTGCAGTCGAAAATAAAAATTTGAAGGTTGTAAAAACACAAGGCACAGGAAAATTTTGGTTTCTTTTCAAAGTTTCCTTTTCGAAAGTTGTTGTATCAAGCAAAACGTGATAATGGTTAGTTACTAAGCCGCAAAACTCAGAATCAAAATGGGCACACACTGCATAAACATTTGTGTTAGAAAGGGTGGGTTTCTCTTCGACCAGCTGAAACTTGAACTGTTTTTGAAATTGTTTAAAGTAATGTGGTGAACGCTCGTACATCGCCTCAACCATTTTTGTTGCTGGTCTTGGAAATTTCTTCTGACTTTTGTTGGAATCGTGGTTTTTTTGCTGGAGGGGGTTTTGTTGATTCCTCTTCTGTGAACTGAGAGCGTATATCTGCTGACTTTTCAATCAAGTTCTCAAATTCTTGAACAGTTAGAGAAACTCTCTGCTGAAATTCGTAATCGCTTTCCGCTTTCTTGAACAATTTTAGGAACACATAGCTACCCGTCCTTTCATACGTTTTCACAGTTGCTCTTATCAAGCGCTTATCAGTTTTCGAAATGTCGAAATAACAATCACCGAATTCTGTGTCTTTAGTGGAAGTGAAAGGCATGGCGCAACTTGATATTATTTCCCCTAACAATTATTGTGAACGCTCCAACTCAGGGGCGGCGGCAAGCTTGGATTACACGTGTGTCACAAACACTCAATTAAAAAAAAATGATTGGCGAATACAGTCTCAAGTACGCCTACGGCGTACTTGCGTCTGTTCATTACAATTTTTATGGCAAACATATGGTGCACGAATGTGATCTTTTGAACAATTTTCACATGCATAAAGCGCTCATATAAACTAGAAATTAGAAACAGATGCGACCTCAGATAATAAACATACATATTGAACACAATTTCGAAGCACTCATATACACTAGAAATTAGAAACAGATGCGACCTCAGATAAGAAACTTACATGTTGAACACAATTTCAATGGCATAAAGCAATCATATACACAACAAATTAAAAGCACATGTGACCTCAGATAAGAAACTACACATTGAACACAATATATAACAACAGTTAATTGAAAACAGATGTAACCCTAGATAACAATCTGTGGTACGCTCAAGTTAAAATTGTGTGTATGTTGGCTCAAAATTAAAAACAGATGTGACCCTCTAGTTTACGTGAAACTAATGCAAAAGTTGTACACAGAAACCCTGAGCTATAATTCGGCGGCATTCATATATGTGTTGAGTCAAATTGCAGTTTGTTTCCAGCAACAAATTCGAATCTGTTTAATTGAATTCTTTTAACACTTAACTTTTGAAATGTCGGTTAAAATTCTCGCAGAATCAGAGTCTTCCTGTGAAAGAACTCTGGTTTATCGAACAGTTTATGAAAACTTTGTTGTTCTCATCCAACAACGAAAACAAGACAATGTCTGGAACGCTTACCATCACTGTCTTCTTCCAAAGCTTCTTATAAATGCAATTGCCGCCCTGCCCGAAAAAACAGACCCTTCGGAATGCAGCATTATTACCTCAGGAGGTCACTTACCTGCAAATGTATTGCCAGCATTTCAAGATTGTAATATGGACACATTACCTGAAGAAACCAAACGAATTCTCTACCGCTACGACTGTGAGTGCGTACCCTTGTTTGAAAATCAACTCGGAGCATATCAAGCTTGTGATGATTTGGCCAATTTGTGGGGAATCAGTTCATCACCTGATTCGCCAAACAGTGAATCGACACTATCTAGTCTACCCACAACACCGGCAATTGACCCAAGTCCAACTGTTACGCCGGCACCCAGCCCATCTCTCTTTGCTGAAATCAGGAACCCTCCAAACGATTTCGATACCTTTGATGAGAACGTTCTGTCCGGAACAGCTTTTCAAACGCCAAAGCGAGAGGCTCTGAGCGACAGTTTCCAAACACCCACGTGTTCAGAGACTCCAAACGTTAGCGGTGCACCAAAAAAGCGACGACCAGAAAATTCTTTGATGGACTTATTCGATTAAATTAACTTATTTAGAACTTGAAACTTTACTTTCATATAAAAAACTGTTTCAATTTTGAGATGTTAATTTGTGCGTGTTTGAGTTATACATTTTACTTCGTTTCTATTTCTTGAATTTGTAATACAACTTCTTTTTTGTCCGTTTTGTGTTTCTATTCAAAACTTAGACAAAAATATAATTCAAGTGAGTGATCATGTTCGGACTTGTTCAGGGAAGATTTTTACTTTCCCTTATGACGCAATCACAGATATGATTTTCCAAGCAGGCATTCATGTACTGCAATCACTATGAACTGTTTAGTTTTTGTGGTAATAATCCACAATTAGACTTTCGAATCAATAAAAATTCTAAACATCTGCTTGTTAAGCCTAAAGTTATATGGAATTAACACAATTTCTGTTTTGCAAAATGTGTGCGGTTTTTGGCTCAAAAGACCTGTTAACATTATGCCAAAAGAGTAGCAGCATATGAACTCTGAAACCAATTCATAAATTGGAAAAGTTGTCAAAAATTGTAATCCGTCAGAGATAAAATTCGAAAAATTGCACTTGAAAACCCAAATGATGTCATTAGGTTCTGTTAAAAAAGTTTTTACGTCCTCTAGCAGCACCGCCTAGCTTTGCGCTCTCGTTCAACAGGGTAAAAAAAGCAGGTTTGTGAAAAAAAATTTTGAAAAAATTAAGAAAAAAATTTTTTTTTGATAGATGACCTCTGACCTTTGACCCCAAAAATGAGGGCTTCAAAAAACACTTGGGATGAAACTGATGGTGCAGGGGTTCTCAGCACACTGTGTCCTGCAAAACATCTCATCACGCTCGTCAAATTTAACTTAACCGTTACGGAGATAATTAGCGCCTAATTAACGGCTAATTAGTGACTAATTAACATAATTGCTAATTAATGAAAAAAAAAATTGGAAATTTTTTTATACCAATGTCTTTGTGGGAACATGCTGGATGTTTTTGGTCATAAGCATCATGGCCGAAAAATGGCTCCTTCACCGATTTTCAAAACATCTGGTCATCAATGTCACATTAACATCTGGCATTAATTAGCATATGAAGTACCCTAAGGAAAGATGTTAGATCGCGTTTCTTTGCATTTTTGCACATTGTGGGCCCACGGCATCAATTTCTCTCATAACACCTGTCATCGAAAAAGGCTTCAGAAAAAAGACACATGTTTCTGTCATGTAATTGTCATTTAATGACATTGATTTATGATGATTGACAGAAAAAATAACTTTTTTCGGTTCGTTTTAGAGCAATTTTTTTAGTGCGGTCCTATGTTTTTCTTCCCGGGGAGCAATTTTGCTCATCACACTTGACAGCGTAGGACAACTCTAACCACCCGTTTTTTAAGAGGTCTAAAATGGTAATTTTTTGAAAAACTCAAAAGAAAATAACATGCTTCTCCGCTTTTTGAAATGCGTTTTTTTAGGTGATTCACAAAAACAACACTCGGTATGACCCCTCTGAGGGTCTAATAGCACATAGTTTTGAAATCGGAAAGTGCTTTATATCTTTTTTACGTTTATTTTCAATAAAAATTCGAACCGAAAATTTCCCGCCAGTTTCAACCAATAAACTTTGACGAATTCAAATGTTTGAAATTGGCGCCCACCAAACTACGTTGTTATACAGAATGCCTTCATGTAACACCCTTCGTAGCGAATGCAATTACCACAAAGTGCAATACTAGTTTTCCGAATCATTCAATTCTTTCCTAAATTCAATTCAAGTTGTTATATTCAAGTCAAGTTGTTATATTCTATCGTCATGACTTTTGCTTGTCGGTATTGCGACTCTGTGCTTAGCACTAGAGGAAATCGTTCTCGCCATGAAACAAAATTTCATCCAGATGAAATGAAATTACCAACTTATCACTGTTCTTTGTGTGAGTTTACATCTCGAAAAATGTCAGAACTGGAGGAACACATGCAAACTCAACATTCAAGGTTCACAAACTGTTGTCGGGCTTGCCACCTCGGATTCAACAGTTCGCACCTCTATGCCCAACATGCAAGGTCAGTTCATTCAATTCCAGTCTTTGGTGCTGAGTTTCAACCTACTCAACCCTCCGATCAGTCAGCTTTTAATGGCAGTCTTCAATCCTACTCAATAGAACCCACGGATGACGAAATGGTGCCAGCAAGAGACCTCCAGGCGTTCATGAAGTTCAAACAGGAGCGAATTCAGGAACTGATTGATCAAAAACTATCAGCGGGCCCGCAAAAAGTTCAATTCTCAGCAGAACTGCAACTTTTCAAACAATTTCGTGAGCCTGATGAAGACGACGAGCGTATCACCATCTTCGCTAACTCTCTGATGACTCCTGTGTACACTGAAGGGCTCTCAAATGACAATTTTGTAGAAATGGTGGAAAAAATGCTCGCTGTGTTGTTTACCTTTGCCTCTTCTGGAAGTGGTTGGATGTTGGAAAGAGTTATTCGCGTCAATATTAAGTTCGCCAAATACAGACCGGCCACTGGATCTTCATTTATTGCCTTACCAACAAAGTTACAAAATTGTAGAGCCCTTCTCAACATAAGGAACCATACAGACAACAACTGTTTCATTTACAGCTTTATCGCTTATCGCAGCTTCCTATCTTAAGTGCAACAATTTTGAGGGAGAAGAAGGACGAAATGACTCTTTAAAGCTAACATCACCCGAGTTCTATCAAAACATGTCATCGCTTCAGCCTGCTGGTGAGTTTTCAATGCCCATGGGTTTCAATGACATTGATAAGTTAGAAACACTTAACGACGTAGAGGTTAACGTTTTTGGATTTGAAAACCGAGATTTGTTTCCAATGCGGGTGTCTAAAAGGACAACTTCCGAATTGAGCCTCGATTTGCTTCTTCTTTATGAGAATGATAAACACCATTACGTTCTTATCAAAGATTTGTGCAGGCTGTTCTGCTTCATCAAAAACATCAAATTCAAGTCAACTCTTCACTTATGCCGGAACTGTCTTTACTTGTGTCACAAGGATGTTAATAACTTTAAGGATCATGTTGAAGTTTGCGGTAATAATCCACCAGCTGTTATCCGCATGCCAAAACCAGACAATAATTTATACAAATTCACAAACTGGTCAGCTACTTGGTTTGCTCCCTTAGTCATCTATTTTGATTTCGAGTCGTTTCTCAAACCAGTGGCCTCCTGTGCTCCAAGTGAAGAGAGAGCTTCATCGCGACCAATTGAAGTTCACGAACCATGTGGCTTTGCATTGACTGTTATTGAGCACGGCAACCCCGAGCCCAAATTTACTCATTTGGACAGCTCGGAAAACCGCATGCAAAATTTCGTTCAAATGATTCATAAACTTGCTAAGGATATACACGAACAGAAGCGCAAACACCCTTTCTTCCGTGGTGACCGATCATCACTTCATAAAGATGCGAGCACACAGTGTTGGATTTGTGAAAACGAATTCTCAGAAACTGACGAAAAAGATCTGGACCACTGCCATTACAGCGGCGGCTTCCTGGGTTGGGCCCACCCACAGTGTAACAGAGCGCGCCGGAATTCCAATTTTATTCCCGTAATTGGACACAACATCCAAAATTATGACCTCCATCATATTTGTCTTAGTCTGCAAAAGTGCGAGCCGACAACAACAATCAACGTCATACCAGCAACAGACGAAAAATACATTGCAATGATGCTGGGAGTGCAAGTTGATAGAGTTGAGAGGGCTGACAAGAAGATCGTACCTGTTTACGAATATCTACGCTTCGTTGATTCTTACAAACTCTTCAACGGATCTCTCGAAAAGCTGGTGGAGTCCTTGCCAGAGTCAGAGTTTGGAATAATGGAGTCTATGTTCGCCCATATTCCTGCACCTGACAGACAACTTCTGAAGCAGAAGGGTTATTACCCTTATTCCTACATGAGCGACCGGTCAAAGTTTGCGGAGAGGGAGCTGCCGGCTCTCAGCAAATGGACGAATTCTTTGGAAAACGGAAAAATATCAATCAATGAGTCCGAATTAGATAAAGCGAAGAAGATGTGGCAGCTGCTAAACTGTGAGACAATGCAGGACTACCACGATTCCTATTTGAAACTGGACGTTGCCCTTCTGGCCTGCTGTTCGGAATACTGTCGCAAAATCAGTTTCCAGACATACAGATTGGACGTGGCGCAATTTTTCACAGCGCCAAATATGGCAAAAGATGCAGCTTTACGGATAACAAAAGCACGCGTAGAACTTTTGACAGAACCCGAGCACCTGCACATGATTGAACAGTCAGTAGGAGGCGGAATTACTTCCGTATTCGAAACGAGGTACTTCAAAGCCAACAATCAGTTCTTACCGGGCTTCAACCCAGAAGAGGCTTCCACATTCGGGTTGTGCCTCGACGCTAATAATTTGTATGGGGGTGTCGTGCAGAAAGAGCTGCTCCCGATCGGAAGCTTTAGATTTGCCAATGAAGTTTCCATTAGCCAGATCTTGAATATGCCTCAGGATTCTGCCATCGGCTACTTTGCTGAAGTGGATCTGGAGTGTCCTACAGACGTTCACGACAACCAAAGGGATTATCCGCTAGCGCCTGTAAAGGAAATTGTACAAGACGTGTGGCTAAGCGATTTCCAAATCAACCTAAAAGAGCAGTACAATATTCCTGAAGCTAAGGTCCCTAAACTACTGCAAACACTGTTTGACAAGAAGAACTACGTAGTCCATTATAAATTACTCCAATTATATGTGCAACTTGGATTACGTATAACGAAACTTCACCGCGTGCTGCAATTCAATCAGGAACGATGGCTCGAACCGTATATTACCTTGAATAGCAATATGCGGAAAAACGCAACTAATAAATTCCAACAGAATTATTATAAACTCATGAATAATTCTGTATATGGCAAAACAATTGAGTCGAAAAGGCGACAGTCGAGGGTGGAAATTACACGAAATGCGGAGAGAGCAGAAAAACTTGTTTCGAAATTCGAATTTGAGAGATTCAAAATATTTGGGGAGAACATGGCCGCTATGTGCAGCAAGCCGAAAATTATAACATGGAATACGCCGACTATTGTGGGTGCAACTGTGCTCGACTTGTCTAAGTACTATATGTACCGCTTTCATTATCAAGTTATGCGACCAAACTTTCAATGTCGTCTATTGTACTCGGATACAGACAGCCTCTTATATAGAATTGAGTCAAAAGATCTGTATGAGGATTTAGCCAACCAATCTGCGGAAGTAAAAAACGAATTCGATTTTTCATCCTATCCAGAAGACCACCCACTTCACGACAACAACAATAAGTCTGAAGTCCTTAAATTCAAGGACGAATTCAGTGGAGACTATATATCCGAGTTTGTGTGCCTCAAACCCAAGATGTATTCAATCACATCAAAAAGTGAGTCCATATAATGAATAATTTCTAACCCCTTCCCTCAGTAATTTGAATGCAAGTTAAGTGCGTTGGAGGAAACTACATTACAAAACTTAATAGCTTATTGTAAAACATGTTTACCTTGTTTAGGTTGTCGCAAGTTGTCTGCTAAAGGTGTGACCAGGGCAGCCCAAAAACTTCTCACCCACGAATTATATAAAGAAACTCTCCAAACATCGAAACCAGTTAGAGCGGTAAATACAAGAATAACATCCGAAAATCATGTACTGAAAACGGTGACAGCTAATAAAATATCTCTATCCGCATTTGATAATAAGAGATATATCTGCGGAGATGGGTTGCGAACGCTCCCATATGGACACTTTTCTGTGGTGGGCGATAATCAAAGCGAAACGTCTAGTTCGCTCGGATGGTTTGATCCTGACCAAAGTCAGATAAGTTGGGATTACAGTACAGAGAATAGTGACAATTTAAGTGAAATTTTTCGTGATACTGAAGTGGATTGGGACTTTCCAACATATCTACCACCCCCCGAGAAAAGAATGAGAAAACACTGTAGCGATAACTTGAACCTACTTCTGGACAATTCCAGCCACTATTCGCCGCCCGATCCTGGTTTCATTAATGCGGGAGGAAAAAGAGATGAGGACATTTCTGATGACCAAATTGTTGACTTTGATAGAAGCAGCTCAGAGGAGGAACAAAGTTTTTGTTCATTCATTGATTTAGAAGCTACAGAAAGTAGCGGCGAACAGTGAAAGGGACAGTGTACAAACTCAATTTCATAGTGTGTTGAATTCAGAATAGTGTTGAGAAATACTTTGTGCGAGATTTGTTCAGATTTTGTTTGGAGTGTTGCTTTAATTTGAACGGCCCTGATTCAATTTTTATTTTCAGTTCAATTTGTACGAAAGTTTCTTTAGCCTAAGTTCAATAAGCGGACGGTCAAGTTAGGGGAAAAAGAAAGTCAGACGGCGAGACAATTACCGCCACATTATCCGCATAAGAACTTATCCGCATGCAATTATATAACGTATTATCCGCGTGCAATTATATACCATATTATCCGCATGCAATTATATACCATATTATCCCATGCAATTATATACCATATTATCCCCATGCAAATCTATACCCTATTATCCCCATGCAAATCTATACCCTATTATCCCCATGCAAATCTATACCCTATTATCCCCACGGCATGATAACCCCCCCCTTTCCCAGTGCTCCCTATATTTACTACTCACACCTACTTTCGAGTATACCTCAGTACTGCGTTATACGAACTAAAAATGAATCATTGGTCGGTTCAGATAAGATTTTCTCTTCTCAGAGTTGTTCGAGTGTTATTGAGAGCGAGAACAACAGCCTTACTACTTAGTGTTGCACGTGAAGTTCCCGACATTAACCTTGCGACACATGTTATAAAGATGAGTTGTAGAGCTACGAGCAAATTGAAAAATATTTCCAGATTTCCTTAAAAAGCTGAAAAAACGAACAAACGAACAAACGGACAAAACAGCTGATAATAAGACAACGCAAAATATATTAAGCAGAATAAAACATCTTTGATTTTGAAGAGCATACAAAAATGGAATAAGTTACCCATTAACGTAAGAGCGAGGGAGAACAAAACTCTATTCAAAAGAAGAGAGTTTTTGCAACGTCAGCATGAAAATTTTCCAATAGATAGACAGTTAGAACCATTCGTGTCTTTTTTATAGATAGTTGAACGAACAGCTTAATGGGTATCATCAGTTAATAACCAAAAGATTAATGTATAATATTGATTTTTTCAATAAATATTCATGATTATTCTGAAGGCATGTAAACTTTAACCTTTCATATTATTAATTTGCATGTTTGAAAAAAAATAATTCGAATTTTTCTAGACTACCCGTTTTCCCAAGAGTAATTGATGAAACAGCAAAAGAGTAAGTTTATTGAATACAATTGAAAATCGAAAACAACTTTCTTTTTTGTTTGAACAGATAACAGTTTTTTGTTTGTTCAGGCAAATGGACAGTTCCGTCGAATAGAACACAAAATTAGCCACAGTTTTTCTAAAAAACTTGAACAAAAAGATTTTTATTAGGATAGATGACGAGGGTTTACGTTACGAGCGCAAAACAAAGTCGGTCCTTTTGCGGTATAATAATGAACAAAAGAGGTTCATCTTCAAACTCATTATTTTAGAGATACAAATTTAGCAGACTGAAAAAAATTTTGTGTATTCCCTGGTAAAAGAAACTCATTGGAAGAAAAATGCAACAACAAAGAAAAAACTTTAAATTTGATGAACACTTTGCAGCATCAGAAATAACTCACAACCCGGATTTAAGTTAGATGTAAAAAAGTCAACTTATTTTTGGATGTGAGGGTCTGTGGTGGTGCTATCAAAAAGAAGAAAAATCAAGCAGGTTTTGACAAAATTATAACTGATATGCGTTGAATGATTCAAATTGCTTTCATTCTTTTTGTTTTAAAGAAAACTCAACAATCAAAAGCAAAGAAATAAATTTCATTGGAAAGCAATGAAATCAATTTCATTGATATCAGCAGCTTAGCCATTAAAATTGCTTTTTGCTCTTTGATAGTTGAAAGTTGAGACGTGAAAAAATGTAAACCGTTGCAGCATCAGAAACAACTAAAATTCTTGATTCAATTTAAATGTTCAATATGTATACATTTTCAATCTGAGGAAAAGTGTCACTGCTTTCAAGAAGAAGATTCAAAGCAAGTTTTGGACAAGAAGACAACTGATAAGATTTGATTGTTTCATTTTGCTGTCATTCATTTTTTGTTCTATAAAACTCAAACTTCAAAAATGAGGAAATCATGTTCGTCGAGAACCCTTTGATAGTCAGATTTATTCATTGGTATTAGCAGCAATATACGAGTAGTTACCTTGGGGAGCCCTCGAAAGTGCTTTTTGCTATACGTTTTTTGGAGGTAAAAACGTATAAAAATGAAAAAAACTTGTGGTATTTTTGCCTTTTTCCGTTTTATTTCTCGCGGCAAATCTACCGGAGGCAATAGTGATGAAACTGTTTTTTGCATTGAAAAAAAAAGACATCGATGAGCACCTCTAACAATTATAGTTGCAAAAAATGAGACTTATTGTTTGAACAGATTTTTTTGTTCAGGTAATTTGACTTAACAGTTCCATCGAATAGAACACGAAATTAGCCACAGTTTTTCTGAAAAACTTGAAAAAAAAGATTTTCATTAGGATGGATTTGCAGCATCTGAAATTACTCACAACCCGGATTGAACTAAATGTAAAATCACTCTACTTATTTTTGGATCTGAGGGTCTGTGTTGGTGCCATCAAAAAGAACAAAATCATGTAGGTTTTGACAAAATTATAACTGATATGCGTTGATTATTTCAAATTGCTTTCATTCCTTTTGTTCTAAAAACTCATCCATAAAAAGAAAAGAAGTCAATTTCATCGGAAAATAGTTGATAATCAGATGCTGTCATCCGTTTTATCAATCGGCGAGTACTTTGAGGACCCATTGAAGTTGCTTTCTGCTTTGAGAACGTTGAAAGTGAAGATGCCTAAGGTTTTAAACTGTTGCAGCATCAAAAATAATATAAAATCTTGATTCAATTTAAATGTACACTAAATATACTTTTTCAATCTGAGGATCCTTTTCGTTGCTATCATGAAGAAAACTCAAAACAGGGACAACAAGAAGACTGATATGTTTTGTACTATAAAACGAAAACTTCAAAATAGAGGAAATCATTTTAGCCGAGAACACGTTGATAATCAGATTTAGTCATTGTTATTCACAACAATGGACGCGTATGTACCTTGGGAGTCGTTGAAAGTGATTTTTGTTTTACGATTGTTGGCGGTAAAAACGTGTAAGAATGTAAAACTTAGTTCCAATAGTGATGGAACTGTTTTTCTTTTTGCCTTGAAACGAAAAGCCAGCAGTGAGCACCTCTAACGATTATAGATGCGAAAAATGGGTCTGTAACGAGAAGGAAAAAGCTAAAGTCAGCAAACTGTTGAAGCGCTTTTGCCCTTCATTTTTATCTGGCTCCCAACAAAATTTTCAGTTTACCTTAATCAATATGCAACATCCATTATAGAATTCACTGGCCATAATGGACCTAAAATATTTATTTTAACAAAAAAAACCTCTGAAATTGTTTCACTGTTTTTCAGTCATTTTCATCTCTTAATCAAATATTTGATCTATCAGCCAAATTATGAAACATCATTTTCGTAGTTGATTTACAAATATGTGCAGAATTGAGATGATTGGCAGGTGGCAAATGAACAAAGACCGGAAACCAATAAAAACTTAAATCATGTTCAAAATCACTCAGTTCCAAGAGCTTAGATTAGATTTCTGTGCGGAGCAATTCACAATTCCACGTATCGGACATAACAATGGGAGATATACATAAAACTACATTCTCACTTCAGCGTAGCTTGGATAGAAGCTTAGAACACCCCACCAGCGTTCCATACAACAATGATTTCGCTAAAGCGTACATACTAAGCCCTCTAATCCATTCCTTAACTTAAATTGTTAGAATGCCCTAGTTTTTTATAGGATATACAGATTGTGGTGACCGAGACAACAGAACAAAGAACAGCATCCAGCCTACCCAACGCTATATTTATAAATTAAAGCGACAAACATTAAATAGCAGTGCAAAGTTTAGTCGAAAATGATTGCGGACACTGTTTTCAATGACTTTCAAGAAGCCAATGACGTCAAAAAGGCGCAACACGCTGTGATTGTGAGAGCTAACCTACACAAAAAACTGGACGACTTTGAAGAGCACATAAACCTGTGAGCAGCAACTGGAAACGGCCCCTCAATGATGGCCCTATTGTTTGAAGAACCAAAAAGTTGTCACGAAAAAAATGATTTAGCACTAGAACAACTAAGCATGAGCTCTCCGAAAAGAAATCAACATCTCTTCAAAAATCTATAGATAGTTTTACCGAGGAGTCATTTTGATCAAAACAAGTCAACAGACTCAAACAAAAAGCACAAACCTCAACCATAATAGCCAAACGGAAACTGTAATAATATACTTAACAATTAAGAAACACATGGTGCAAATCCCCATTTTTATGCATCAACAAATAAACCGCAGCAAATACTTATACAGAACACAAAAGAATAGCCTGGAAATCAACGAAGAGGAAAGATGCAATGACGACAAGCAACAGTGACAACAGAAAGTAAACAACAAGCAGATAGTACAAATCACTTGTTGAAACGAGCGATACAAGCGTACGACTCTGCCCAACCAGGGTTCCTAGAAGAGAGTTGTCAAAATGCACTAACTCACTGGTGTTTTGGGAGGCAATACCTTGGGTCAGGTACGTTGGTTCCACATTTAGCTGATTCCTTGGTGACATATGGCAATGTAAACTGCTTGAGCGGTATTTCAGGTGGCATCATACCAAGGAATGATATGACGGCTCCCCATTCAAACAAAGCATTGGGGACATATAATAGTGGACATGAAGTTACAGGTGTTACAGGAAGCAATACCATGGGGGCAGGTAGTCTGGCCCCGCATTAATTTTTTCAATAATTTTTTTGCTACAATAGGAGCTAACTTAGCAAAAAAATTTTCTTCACCAAAACTGACACAGAGAGCAAAACAAATAAATTCTATGTTTTTCAGGACAATTGATGAAAAAGAGGTTACTGCCGTTATCGCTAAGACTAAGAAAAAGTACAGCACAGATTGCTATAATTTGAATTACGTCTATATCAAAGCTGTATCGGCAAGTGTTTCGCCGGTTCTGACGATGCTCTTCAACAAATGTTTTTGAGGAGGGAAATTTTCCGAAGCCTTTTAAAATAGCAGCCATAATACCACTCCATAAAGATGGAGACAAGAGCAAACCAGAGAATTACAGACCGATCCCATTGTTACCTATCATTGGCAAAATATTTGAGTTCCTAATTTTTGATAGAATTAAAAACTATATAGAAAAATTCAAGATACTAAAAGCTAATCAATTTGGGTTTAGATCAAACCACAACACTACCGACGCAATTGTTTCATTGTTAGAAGATATCAGAATGAATAAACAAAATAACGCAAATGAAATCAAGGTTACTTTTCTGGACTTGAGAAAGCATTTGATACTGTCGACCATCACATTCTCCTAGAAAAATGTTCAGATTATGGATTGAGGGGTAAAACTTTAAGCATAATAGCTTCCTTTCTGCACGACAGAACACAGGTAGTAAAACTGAAAGGAAAATCGTTAAAATCTAGACAAGTGTCGTTTGGAGTACCGCAGGGTTCCATACTTGGACCACTGCTGTTTATTCTTTATATAAACGACATTTCATGTAACAATGAAAACAGTACAGATTGTCTTTTTGCTGACGATACCGCTATAAAAACCATTGGAACTCCAAAAACAATAGATAGCAAGCGTCAATTGGCTCTAAAGAATGTTACACACTGGCTAGAGCAAAATAAGCTCACACTAAATATCAAAAAAACAAAGACAATGTCTTTCAGGCAAAAGAAAGCCAGTGAAGACGGACTTTCAATTTAAGCTGAAAAAATAGAAAATCTAAACAGTTTCAAGTATTTAGGCATCATTCTAGATCACCGTTTAAGCTTTTCCGAACATAGCAATATTATCCAGAAGAAGCTGAACCAGTTCACTGCTATGTTTTATCGTCTGAGAAAGTTCCTAAAAGTATCGCATATGATAAGAGTCTATAAGACTTATGTACAGCCAATCATACAGTACGGAGCCATAGCTTATGGGTCGACGACAAAAAGCATTCTACAGCCTATTGATAACAAAGTAAACAGATTGCTTAGAATAATCTTTTTTCAGAAAAAATTTGAGTCAACTACAAAAATACGAGAAGAAAACAACATCTACAGCACACAAGAACTCCATATTTACGAACTGCTAAAGTTGCTGATAAAAATGATACGAAAAGAATGCAATGTCAAACAACTGAAAAAAGCAATCGCAGAAAAAGAGCTGATTGAAATTGATGGGATGAGAAAAACAAAAAAACAACTTAAAGTGAGTAACCCTAAACTAAGTAATTGCTCAATCACAGTAAGGTTGAGAAAACTATGCAACTGCTTGCTTGTTTTAGATCCTACTTTTTGAAAAGCCTGAGAAAAATGAAAGAAAAACAGGTAAAGTTTTCGCTACAAGTTTCCTTAAAAACTATGTTATTGGTTCTTTAGACATAAAAACTATATTTTTGGCTGATTGGAACGATCGATATTTGTAAGTTGTATACTGCCGCTTAAATCCAAGAATTGTGTTTTGGTTTTATTTGATACTGTTTTTAGACACATAGTAGTCCTTTTCCCTGCATAAACCCAATAAACTTTTTTGTTTATCTTCCTCGCAAAGGCGCCTGAAAACGATCCATAGGGGTCAGTGGTGTCCTTTCGGAGCGCATGTAACATTTGAAAATAGATAAATTATGTAAATGCCCGTTTGTTTCATGCGTAATCCGTAAACAATTTATTATTATTATTATTATTCATTTGATGGCTTTTGGACAAAACCATTGAAAAACCAGTTACGAGTGTTTCTGTCCGCAATAGCTTGCTGAGAGGCATGCTGGATTCACATTCGTTGGATCCTTGTGAAGATCTATCGGTGAAACACAAACAGGTGTTCCACTCGGCAACCCTCGAGGACAGATATGCTAGCCTCACATTCAAACGATGGCTTGGTGCCTAGTATCAGTGACAATCCAGTTCCAATTCTTCTGTCGGCAAAGCCTCGGGGACAGGTACGGGGACTTTCACATGAAACCTTGAGTGCAGGCATCAAAGAAAATTTAGTTAAATTTATTTCGGTGAGCAATTTCGCGGGGGACAGTTGTACCGGCTTCAAGTTCAAATATTGCCTTGGGGACTGGTATCAAATAAAATTCAACTACATGTGTTTCTGGTGGCATCATATATGAATCAGTAAATACAAATCCGCTCGCAATTGATGCAACGGTGACTGATAGAAACGAAATTAGATTTATTAGGAGCAATCGGAGGAGCAACGGATTCTAACGACCGCTCCTGTTTTAAAACGCTCAAGCCATTAATACATTCCGTTCCAAAAATGGAATCTTTTGATGAAGTTGTAAGCAATTGGCTTGATTGGGCCGCAAAAATCAAACTCATATTTCATCAAATATCAATGAAATTAGAAAAGAAAATTTGATGAGACGGGAAGGGGGGGGGGGGAGAAAGCAGTCCAATATTTCGATTAACTTGAAAACTTCTATGAAGTTGCCTTAATGATTTGTGCTATCAGATTGGCAACAAAATTCTTATCAACAAAATATCCTCCTACAATTCAAAAACTGGCCCTCGCCCGTCATTAGGAACCCAAATTCTTATTTCGACATTTCCCATACGGTCACTTCAGCTGTAAAACCTCTCAAACGCTATGGATTTGTTGCCGATGTGGATTCTTCGATCGAATTGAAAACTGCAGTCGACAAATTAACCATCAGCGATGAATTGAGTTGGCGACAGTTTTTAGTCAACAGGAACATATTCAACCCAAATGTACTACAATTTAACGATTGGTTGAGAGAATTATCTGAATCGTATCAACAAATGAGCGACTACATGATGATGGCCTCGATAGAATGACGTCTTGGAACAGGCCAGTTAACAAGATCGACTACCAATTTAAAGATCGATTAGATCCCCTCTTTGCGTGTAAAACGGTTAAAAGCAAGGTTGTTAATGGAAACAATGTTTCCCTTCAAAAATCTATTTTGTGGTAGATAATTGCCCTTTATAGCAAAAATCCTTCATTATTTGTTTTAAAAAGTTGGCCAAATGGCTACACGTACCTAACTTTCAGAATAACTCAGTACTAAATCAGAATGATTCTCAGAATTAATTATTTTCAGAGCGTTCTCGGTATTCTGACAAAAAATCTTTTGTACACGGGTTCGGACCTCTCAGCTCTTGAAAGATTACAATTTCTTGTTCCACTTGGCCTTTTGACACTTACTGATTGCATATTTCTTCTGAATTTAAGTAAGACTCTGTAAACGTTGGAAAAAAATGCGATGAATTTTGCGGTGAATTTCTGTAAGAATTGCGGTGAAATGCGGTGAATTTTCTCTCTTTCACCGCATTCACCGCTTTCGCAGCATGCCTTACAACATTTTGCTAGATTCGGTGAATTTCGCGGTGAATTTTTGTATGGAATACGGTGAAATGAGGTAAAAATTACCGCATTTCTGAAAAAAATTTACCCAAAAACCTCAACCCGGGTCTTGTCTTGGTTGAAAGTATCTTTGACGTTTAAAAGTTCAAACTGCACGCTAATATCCGTTTTCTCAGTTTGAACTCTTTTTTTTCTCGAGCCGAACCTTCAACGCTGGAACAGATTTCAAATTCTTTTCATTGCCTTCTTTCAACTGAGGGACCAAAGTTTCTAGAGGCAGTGAAATGTTTGCATTTGGTTCAACGTTAGTGATCTGAAGTGTCGAGTGAATATATTGATCTGTCATACTTGAGCCATTTTCTAAAAAATTTTTCTTAGCTCATTTTGGCATCGAAAAAAATTTCAATTATTAAAAACACAGTTTTGTTTTCCAACGAATTGTGATTGTTTATATCCCTTGTCTACTGATAAAGCGTTTTGAGTTTGCTGAGTGAATTCTTTTTTTTTCTTAAACTCTAGTTTGTGATATTTACAACAGAAAAAAACCAAATGAAGTCGTCCTCACTGGTCAGCTTGATGAAACCACAAGTGAAATGAAAGCTTTCTGAATCTGTGGTTTGGACTTCAATGCACATGAGATCAAATTGTTAGACCGTTGTCACTACTCGGGTGAGTTCCTCGGTTGGGCGCAAAACACACTAAAGTGAAGCGCAGGCGTCTAAATTGTATCCCTGCGATAGCCAACAATTTTTCAAATTATGACGTGCATCGTATATGTCAGGGCGCTCAAATTTGCAGCTCTAATAGTAAACAACAAGTTATCCGTCAACCAGATGAAAAGTATGTATATGATGAAAGTAGAAAAGTATAACAATCAGAGTAAATAACTATATATGTCTAACAACCAGAGAATCTGTCCAAGTTATCTGGTTGAGTCAATACCAGGAAAATCTGAGAGAAAAAATGAATGTAGGGGTTACTACGAAGCGCAAAAAATTAATCTCAACTACTTTTTCCAAGCCCCATTAAACCTTATACTATTTGATTTCATATCGGTTTGTGGATCTAGGTCTGAAATTGACAAAAGTTCGACGAGTGTTCGGATTCCAACAAAGATGTTGGTCAGTTCACCATAAAGAATTCATTAGCTAGAACAGAGAGCAGGCTTCACCTTTTAGGAAAGTTTCTTCAAATTAATGCTAAACAGCGTGTACGGGAAAAGTGTGAAATTCCGCAAGACCACACTAACGTAAGGCTAGTAAGATCTGAGGAAGAACTGCTGGAACAGAGCGCGAACTACAATTATAAGTCGCTAAAAATCTTTAGCGCGAACCTAGCTTCAGTTACTCTCCGTCGTTAGGAGTTCATTTGGTCGAAGCCCTTCGTCATTGAAGTCACAATACTTGATCACTTGAAGATGATTGTGTGCAAATTCCACTATGAAAAGATGAAAAAATTTTGGTTGCAAAATTTTGTATTTAAAGCAGACACACTAACGTATAAAACTTTGACAGAAAAGTCCTACGCTGACTTTAAAAACAATCCCACTTTCTCTAGGGAACGCGATTTTTCGCACTACCTAAAAGAATCCAGCCTCTACAACCCGACCATTAAAAAAATCTCCCAATTCAAAGAAAAGTTGGCTGTATCAGAAATGTCAAATTTTGTTGGAATCAAATTCAAGAGGTACTCTATAAACTCAGCACGTATTGTTTTCGCATTATTTTACTTAACCAAAAGCTTTGCAGTTATTTGCATCAAAATTCTGAGACTTTTATTGATAATTACGTCAAGCAAACAAGTCTAGCAAGCAAAGCAAAAAGAAGAAAAATATTTGTTTTCCTCATTTATGTAGCCAGATAAAAGAGCCTGAAGTTCTTATCTAACTCCAAAAAACGTGAACCAAACTACTGCATAGCGTCTGAGAAACATCAGATTTGTACAGTACACACGATCAAAATTGATTTTCGGTCTACAATGAAGTCTTTATTTTCGACGGTGGTATAATAAGCTTTTCTTTGGACACTTCAAACTTGTTGACGACGTTTTAATGCCTTAAATTCCTGATAATTGAGACGTAAATTTGGACAACACTAATAATTCTAAAGAAACTACACTTGGCTACGGTTACAAACTGCCGGAAAAAGAAAGTTTGAGTTCAAGCACGCTGGGTGATAGGTCAGACAACATCTTCAAGGAGACATATTGGGGTTTCTTGCAACGCACGTAGAATGAAAGTTAGTTGGAATTACCTAGTTGTGAAGGGCACAATGAACCATGCATGGCAGTCAAAATGAATTTAATTTATTCGAGGCTAAAGATAGTGACAGGGCCCGCACTTTTATATGAATCTATTTATTACTCCAATTAGCAACGATCGGAAACGTGCTTTAAATTTTGCATTTTGGGTATTTAGTAAAAATCACTTGTAAAATCAATGGCGTAAAAGTTTTGTATGTGTACTGATAATATGCCGGCAATATTAGTCCGTATCTCTTTTGTTCCTTTTTGGACGGAAAAGTTTGGACTTGCGCTTTTAAGCTAATTAAAATCAATATTAGTTTATTCTTTGATAAGCGGAGACAATGATGCGGAAATTGTTAATAAAAACATCAATCAACTTTCACGGCTAGAAAGAGGAAAACAATATTGATACTCAAAGGTTGATACTTTTCCTAGAAATAAATGACACTCAACTGAGATTAATTACACTTTAAGTTAAATTAATTTCTAAAAGGGCTCCTAAAACGGGCTTGCCTGGTAGTAGAGTTGAGACAACCCCACCACCCCGTTACAGAACATTCATTTTTACTACTCCTTATATAAACTCCATTGGAGTTGAAATTTTATATAGCTATTAAACATTCATTTTTTAAAATGGGCTTTTCTTTCTAAGAAAATCGTATGCTCTGTGCTGTTGAAAAGTTATGTTTGAATTTTGGTTTTTTATCTCCCATCTCCGGCCTGTAATGTAAATAGGGCCGTGAAATAACGATGGAAAAATATTCTATCGGGAAATCAAACGGAAAGATCTCAGATTCCAATTTTTATCGTGACCCTGGTTGAGAAGGCCGAACAACTAGGTTCTTGTTGAAAAAATCAAACGGAAAAATCAAACGAAAAAAACAAACTGAAAGACCTCAGAAGTTCACGTTTTGAAGTGACCCTGCTTGAGAAGACCGAACACAAAACGCAGAAACGACAAAAAGTTTGTAATAAAGCATTGGCTAGAAAAAAAACGACTGGACCGATGATTTATTATGTCTTATGTTTAAAAACCAAAAAATTCCCAACTAGGGGACGTGCGAAAATATTCTGATTTCATGTTAGAAATGTTTATTAGAGAACAGCCCAGGTTGAGGTCCTGGTTCAAAACTCTTAATGAAAATACCCATCCAGACCATTTTCGCCTATGAAAAAACCCAGGCAGATGAATAATGCTTATGATCCAGACATTGCCTCGATCAAATTTTCGATGCGTTCCTGTGCTCGTTCGAAAGCGCTCATGAAAACACTCGTTCAGACCAAAATGCCATATGGCTCGTTAAATTTATGAAAAGATTCAGAAAGACCGAAAAAGTTCATGAATCCAGACTTTGGCTCGTTCAAGTAGTGGAAAGACTCAGGTAGACTAAAAACAACTTATGATCCATACTCTGACTCGTTATTTCATTTTTGCCCTTTTGGAGACCTTCTCCCATGTGCTGTAGATTAAATTTCACTTAATGAGTGTACTATAAAAAAAAGAGCGTCAATTTTTTCTTGGGCTGCCAGAAAAAAATTTTCACAATTTTTCTTGTCGTCTTGGACAGTAAAGAGAGCTCGTGAAATAGTTTAAAATAGCTTAGACACTCAAATGAAATAATGTATTGCTTAAGAATGATTATAGACGACGAGGTTTTGTTTTCAGGTCATTACTTCAAAAAGTGGTACATTAGGAATGTGAAAATCGGAAGCACAAAAAATTTGTCTGTTTTTTTGGTAAAATTTTTTCTAATTTCCTTACTATTAGGCTTATGCTGGTCAATTTGATAAAACAAGCATTTGCTAGGCTAAAGTTGGCTCTGATATAGAGAGGTATACGATTAGTGATATATAACGTCAGGTTGTGCAATTTCGTCATTTGTTTCTCAAAAAACATAATGTGACCCTCTGAGTCAAAGAGTTGTTTCATGTCGTCCATTTTATTTTTGTAGGACCTCCTATCCATAAGAAAGGTTATTAACGGAAAAAGTTTTGCTTTCTGTGGGGCACACCTTGGCTCGACCGTAAGTACTTGATGCGTTTATGTAGCTCGTTCAAGAAAATTCCTCGCCTGTGTATGTTTGAACGCACCCCTACCCCCTGTGTGCGTTCAAAAACGATCTGCGTCATAAACGAGCACAAACGAAAACCTCGAACTCAGAGGGCGTATTCTATTTCAGAGAATTTAGACATAGTTGATCAATTGATCAAATTCATCCGAGAATCGAACAGTTTCGGATCCAGGCCACTTCCAGCCTATACAAATTCCAGCAGAAGACAAAAAATTACACAGATTGACTTTACTTTGATTGAGAATTTAATTTGGATTCAAAGGATTCACTACTAACTCTCTTCATCCTAAATCTAATTATAGACACCAGAATGCTATCATCTATAATATTGCAAGATTCTTTAATAAAAAGCGAACAAATTAAGATCTTGCAGAAAAAAAAGTTACTCATAAGAGAACTTAAGAACGTAAGAGAATTGTCTATCTTGGAAGATATGTAACAGGATGCTAGGTTAACTTGCAAGATTGTTTTGGCTTGGCTCTGGTCAATTTTTCTTCTGATTGGTTCAGGAGCTGGTTTTCTAAATTTAAAAGATAGTCGTGGGCAGAACTGATCAGTTCCGTAAAATTAATTGCTCAAAGGCATCTAAGAGTATTTCTAGAAAGATGTTGTAAGAAACAAACGTAACTTGCCAAAAATTTTGTTTGTGGACAAAAATTTCGGCCAAATTATGAATTTTTCACAATTCTAACAGAATATTGTAAATTTAAGTAAGAAAAAAATTTTTTTGATTAATGTATCAATTGGCGACCATTGCATGGTGTATTACTGACACAGAACGTCAGAATATGTATCCTCCATAAAGAAACAAAGTTTATTATATAAAAAAACAGTTTTTAAGTGGAATTCATCTTTTACATATTTAAATTTTACTAAACAAGGTGTCACTTCAAATCACGAAACGTGTCCTAATTCTTGTCATCCTTCTTAACTTTTCCTCAACTTTTTTAAAAGTCATGAATAGTCTTAGCTATGAACCGAATCAATTGAATCGGTTACTTTAGACCTCCTTAGCATCCGTTGGGATTGGTCTCATTAGTGAACTAAGAAATTAAGTAGCAAAGACAATAGCAAAAAGTTCAAAGCGCAAACTTTAGATAATTTTTATTGAACATTTTACAGTAAAGAAATGAAAATATTAAATTGATTAACTTGTTAAAAGTTGGAGAATTAATCAAGTTTCAACAGTAAAGAAAACAAATGGTGTCAAACCTTTAGATATAGACGATAACCCTTAATTCATTTATGCCTCGTCACTAGCTACCGACAAAAGATGTCATGTGATAAGATATCGGATTTTTTGAAGAAAATACGGTAAAAAATCAAGAACTTAAGATTTTATTGACAGCAAAGAGTGTCATTGAATTAAGCTGACTGCTCATGAACTCAAGCAGTTGCTCCACATATGTATCATTATGTTATCAAACAAGTGAAGAGATTCTGAAAACAGAAGTTATTCTGACGCACCTGAAAAAAGCCACTCAAGCACCAAAAAGTTGTCCGAACATCAATTTGTAACTTATCTTTGAAGATAGTCAACAGAGGTACTTCAAACCTAGTCAATTTTACTACTCCACAGTAGTAGTCAACCTTCATTTACCACGCCAGAATTGCAAAACTCAACACTTTAATCAACACATTAATTAGCGTGAAAAACCGAGAAAAATTAAGAAATTTAAAACATATTTCCAAGAAATACAGCGCACCAATGCCATCCAAATCTTTTGGATCGAAACCAAAAGGGCACAAACGTTAACAGAAATTGATTTTTCGGACTTATTTTTTTACAAAGTTTCCATACCTAATTTTACCCAGAAATTGTGCATAGCATCATTTCGGATATCATCATTCAACCATTCTCGAAAAAAAGACAATCTTCCGTCTTTTGAATTTTATTGAATTGTGAACATATTGATACTTGTAAAATTGATCTTTTTGGGCAATAAGATAATTGTGCACTCAAGAAAACGAAATCAATCAATTTTGCTGGATGGATCAGTTCAGAACATTTTTGGTTTGCCGTAGAATTGAGAATATAACAAAATGCTATCATTGCAGCTAAGAAGAAAAGAGCAGAAAGGCTTTCAACAGATAACCGGATGGCTGAGGAACAAAAAGTTTTCAATGGCTTCTGCTCGCCCGGACTACTCTAACTCGGACATTCGTCATAAATTATTCAAGTCTCCCATAATTCGTAAGATGGATTATGGTAGATTAACAGAAGCTTTTCATGGATGCTACTATTCCCCACTTTTTTCTTGCGTTACTAAACCTGTTAAGATAACGAAAATTTAAATGAAATTATACATATCTACGTAGCTTAGAATATTTGAAAATACGTCAACCTTTATTCATGCGTTATTAAACTTGTTTAGATAACGAAAATTTATTAAACCATACATATCTACGCAGCTTACTATCAGTCTTCTGTGGTTTCTTCTGTGAAATTATATGTCTTGAAAGCAAAACTTGAAAAACGCCAATATTAGGAATGATTTGTCATTTTAATGAGGGTTCCAGAACTCTTTTTTGAGCATCCAACTTTTTCTATCGAAGAGCCCAATATGGCCACTCTGCGCTTCGAATTCCAGAAACCATGCCAGAAGTCGGCCAAATTTAAGTTATGTTCAAATTGTTAATCGCGTGAATTCTGGCGTAATGCGCTAAATAAGGCTTGAAAATTGCGATTTCCAGGTTTAATCGTTAAATTTAACGTCAAAGTCTTTGAAAATGTTGCGAATTATAATCGAATGGTAGATCTACGTTCATTATATGTGCCACTACACTAAATGTCACAAGACGCTTGTGTTGTCACTACAAACTAGACTCCCCATATCCAATTTTACCTCAAAAAAGATGTGAGATTAAGGGTGTAATAGGGGAATTTTATAATCAATTCCCACTAAAACTCTTACATAATTTTTGGGGTAAAGGGAGTGTAATATGGGACAGGAAGAGGAGGGGTAAACAAGTGCACGAGTAGGGAGTATTATGGGGGTCGTATAATGATGGTAGAGTGAGGGGGTGGGAGGTAAACTGATAAAATGATGCAAGAATAGTGGGTATCCCCTGGGAAGAACTAATCCTACATTGTTTTAGCCCCCTCATGATGGAAGACTGGCAGTCTTAAACCCACAGTCTCCGTACACTGTGCCGGATCTCTTTAGCCTCCAAGCCATCAATGCTTGCCCAATTCCTGGCGGATCATTGATATAAACCTACTCCCCATTAACCAATTAGCACCCTTTTTTCTTACATCGTTCTCCCCTTTAAAAATAGTCCCTAATCTTACATCTTTTTTTGGAGGGGGTAATTTTTGAGATTTAAAATCTGAATTTTCCGCCATAACCCACCCCTAGTACCGCCATTACCCTCTAATCTTACATCGTTTTAACCTTCCCCCCCAAAAAAATTACTCCCTTATCTTACATCTTTCTGGATGGTAATTTTATGGGGTATAATCTAAAAATTTCCCCCATTAACCCTATCACCCCCTTATCTTACATTGTTTTACCCTCCTAAAACTACTCCCTGGTCTTACATCTTTTTGGGTGATAGTTTTAGGGGTAAATTCCAAAAATGCCCCCCATTAATCACAGTATCACCCTTATCTTACACTTACCCACTAGTCTTACATTTTTTGGGATGGTAATTAAAGGGTCTAAAATCTAAAATTTCCCCCATTTTTCCCCATTGGCCCAATTACCCCATTACTTTACATCTTTTTAGCCCCCCTAAAATTTCCCCAGAATCTTTCATATTTTTGGACGGGAAATGTATGGGGAATGATCTAAAAATCCCCCCATTAATCCCCACTACCCCTGTGATACATATGGATACCTAAATATATATCGAAACCTTTATGTGTACTAAATTATTTACCCTCTATATATATAATTATATCGTGTGTTTTATAAACTAAAAGTTATGACTTCTATTTATTCACCTATACTAATATTCCCGATAGTCTACTAAATTATTTCATATTTTGTTCATATCGATTTATTACTATTAATCATAATCTCAGTTAGTCAATCTGAATTCAAGTTACTCTGCATTTGCTCTTCATAATCCTAAGTTAATCTTAGCAGTGGATCCGCGTCGCGTTTCCAATAAACATAATTCACGCTACACAAGTAATTGTGTATTTGACCAGCACTTGCTACTCAATTCTTAAGACAAAGCATTCGCACCGCGAATCCTAACTTATTCAGTAATAAAAGATATAACATGGCGATATAACAGTCAGCGACAAAGGACAGCGGCAAATCCCCACTTGGAATTCAACCCTTTTGGGAAAAGGCGACACTAGAACCCCCAATTCGCTGGGAGTTTTGGAGAATACAATTGAAACTCGCAATCCTCGCTAGAGAAGGAATTGAAGTGGACCTTCTCTTGGTAGACCCTCCAGAACATGTACTCCTGCCTCCTGAACCAGCATATGAGGATGCAGTGGACAACCCGACGGCGCAATCAGAACGAGACCGGCGTACCCGCAATGAGCAGGCAAAAACAGCGTGGAAAAACCAATGTCAACGTGTCATGACAATCGGCGTACTTTGTGGTGATAAACCATGGAAGTTATGTGATCGAAAAGCATCCTCTCTGATGTATTTGAGCTTAGGCATGGAGGGGCGCCGTGTATTCAACTCAAAAAATTCAACCATTAACCTCGAAACAATCTCAACGAAGGATCTTTGGGACGTTCTCAATACAACCTTTATTCGGATCCATAATATAACCTTCGATAGATACCTCTTCCTCACAAGAAAACAACAAAAGGGAGAACCTATTGAGAAGTTCTATGGACATCTTAAAGAACTTCCGGAAAACTGTGACCTAGGAGATAAAGGGGACACTATCATCCGGGATGTCTTTATCGCGAATATGCAAAATGAAGACATTCAGAAGGAACTTCTTAAGGAAACAGTAGACCCAGAAAAAGCATTGGCAATAGCAATTAATATTGAGATGGGTACACTCAACCAACTAAAAATGAACGCAAGCAAAACTGAATCACAGTCAACGGTTAACCAAGTACAACGGACACGTATCGCAAATGCTACCCCTTTCTCCAATATGAATACTACCGCACGGAAAAAGCCAACAACCTGTCATTTCTGTGGATCTAACTGGACCTCCGACCATCGCAATAAATGTCCCGCTCGGGGAAAACGATGCAATAACTGTGGTATTGAGAACCACTTCGCAAAGGTCTGTCGCAAACCTAAAGATCCCAATTCGTACCCAAAACCTAGACCGCGAGTCAATAACGTAGAAAAAGACGATCAAAATGAAGATGTCAATCAAATTTCGGCCAATTTTGATCCCGATTTGGAGTCAAACTATTCTTCAGATGAAGATAACTGTGTAGCAGTCATATCTTCAACAGATTCCGCAACTTCGGTGGACGCAACCAACCTTCCTGTAACTCTCGGCAATACACCAACAAAGGTTTTGGTGGATTCGGGCAGCGTATGTACAATAATCAATGAATCCTTGGCGAACTCAATCATTTCCCATGATCCAAAATCAAAGTGGATACGCGAAGCGAATCCTAAACAATTAAAAACATTTTCAAATGAACCTATTCACACGGTGGGCATCCTCCAAACTTCCATTCAAAGCAGCAATTGGTACGCGAATCCAATTGAAATTCAAGTAGTGGCGGACGGACATCGCTCTCTATTGGGTAGAGATTTGTTTCCAGCTCTTGGAATTTCAATACATCAATCAAGTAATCAAGTAACCATCAATCAGGTAGATCAAGAATATTGCCCAATCAAAAAACAGATTGCTATTGATTACCCCGACTTAATCTCCAGAATTGGTAAGTCTAAAGTACATACAGTTCGTTCAAAATTCCATAAACATTATACCCCATCACATCAAAAAGGCCGACGTGTCCCTATAAATTTATTAGACAAAGTATCCGCCGAACTAAAGAAACTTTCTGAACAAGGACACATTGAAAAATTACAAGAATGTTCGGATAAAAACTTCATTTCTCCCATTGTAATTACGGTCAAAAAGGACAAATCTGTAAAATTAGCTCTTGATTCGAAAATATTAAGCAAAGCAATCCACAAAAACAAGTATCAAATGCCAAACATAGATAGCCTCATTGATTCAATTTCACAACATATTAATAACTCAAATCTGGGAGATAATGTATATTTTTCAACAATCGATCTAAAATACGCCTATAGTCAATTAAAGCTACATCCCGATACGGCACGCCACTGTAATTTTAACATCATTTGCGGCGAAGCAACGGGTACGTATCGTTTTAAAACGAGATTTTATGGCCTTACAGATATGCCGGCCGAGTTTCAAAAGGCAATGGATTACACATTGGTTGGGCTGACTAACACATACTGTTTTCTGGATGACATAATCGTAGTTAGCAAAGGCACCCAGGAATCGCACCTCAAATACGTATACAAATGTCTCCAAAAACTTGAAGCAGACAATCTTAGAATTGACTTAAGCAAATGCCACTTCGCAAAACATCAAATAAATTGGCTTGGTTTTACATTGTCACAAAGTGGTGTTAAACCTATCGAATCTAAAACAGCGGCCATTGCGGAAATTAAAGCCCCAAAAACATTGAAACAATTACGGTCATTTTTAGGTAGTGTTCATCACCTAAGCAAATTTATACCTAATCTTGCCAAAATATGTCACCCTCTTCGACCCTTATTAAAGAAAAACGAAAAATTTATTTGGAATGAGAATCATCAATCACATTTTGAACATATCAAAACTGTTATTGCAAACGCTACGGAAAATACTCATTTTAATCCAACACTGGAAACGCGCATCAAATGTGATGCATCCCGCCAAGGTTTAGGCGCTGCACTCGAACAATTAGATTGCGAAGGGTGGAAAACAATAGCTTTCGCATCTCGTTTTCTTAATAGCAATGAAGAACGTTATAGTGTAAATGAACTCGAATTACTTGGGGTGGTTTGGGCCATTGAATATTTTAAATATTATCTATTTGGGAAAACCTTCACAGTTTTAACAGATCACAAAGCACTTCTTTCCGTCTTAAAATCACACCGCTCTAATAAATCTTACAACAGTAGATTAACACGATGGATTGACCGTTTGTTACCATTTGATTTTAATATTGAACATATTCCTGGTACCCGAATGGGCTTAGTTGATTATATTTCGCGACAACCAAATCGGAACGCTAAAAGTGTCAATCAATATGATGAGGAATTTGTGGTAGCAACAATTTCCCGTATTCGCGACGCGATTACATCTTTATTTAGTAACGCAAATAAAATTCCTTTCCAAAAGCGGCACATAACTAGTAATTATAAGCAACAAGTACATCCGACGCAAGTCCACTCTTGCAAACCTGCTAAAATTAGCGCGCATAATTCAAATGCCACAATTAATTCACTCATTCCTCGAGCACAAGTAAACAATTACAATTCTGAATTCATTTCTAACTTTAATTGCCGTGCAAATCAACTGCTTCAATCTGATACCAAACCCGCATCGCGAGCCTCTTTAGACGCAGGACAACGCTATCGGGAGTCCGACATCAAAGAGTCCCGCTTTATAACGCATCCGCAGATCACAGACCCTATCCCCAGGACAGAACAGTCCCTTAACGTCAAACTGGCTCGCAAATTACCGCAAAAGAAAAGAGCAAAACGACAACTGGCGGGCCTGTACGAAGTGCTAAAACCTGGATCCTTCGTCACCAAATCGTCACCAACAACGACGATAATTAACGAGCCTGGCAGAACTCCAGTGAAAGTCCGAGATAGTGATCTCGCAAAATTTGGGACTAAAGCAGAACAATCCACCAACTTGTGGGTATACGCCCTGCGACGCCCTGCCCCGTACGAAAAAACCACAGAGTTTAAGATCGCGAAGCATAGTAACGATCTTAAGAAACAAAAGAGGGGCGAAATCAAGATCAGACATCGCCAACGTGATACTACATCAGTAGTATCCTCTGTGAATTCAAATGACTCGCGTGCATTAACAGTCCGCAAGCCGAATGAACCACAATTCAAAAGACGCCTTACTGTTCCCACAGCTGATATCCAAGAAGACGTCTCAACTCAAAACCAGCCTCTTATTTCAATTGTACCGGCCCCACCTACACCTACATCACAAGTACCCCCCGCACAGACACAGGACGACCAAACAAAAGGCCGCAAGCGCAATCGACCCCAATTCTACGGCTTCACAGATGCTGACATCTCTCCTACAAGCTCTCTAGCCTCAACAAGTTCTACTCAACCAAAGAAGCGCAAGAATAAAAAAGAGAAGAAACAAGCAAAGCAGTCCGATTCGGTGGTAACCCTCATACAAACGGCGGAACAATCTCGAATCCCGTCACCTCCCAGACCTGACTTACAATTGGGACAAGTTTCACCACCGGATCCCAGAGTTCGATATTTCGAATATGAGCAAGAACGAGAAATGTCGGTGTGGGATGCTGAAAATGAAATTTAAATTCAAAAACTTCGTAAAACTGTCTTAAACTGCATTCATTTATTTAGTCTTGTTCCCGCTCTGCTGATCCAAATATAATGCTAATTTTACTTTGAATTCATTACAGTTCATCTTCATTTGTTAGCTTTTAATTCCTTCAGTATTCGCCCTGCGAATCCATTTATTTCTGTTTGTGCATTTAAATTATTCAGTACAATGTATTCATTTCACACGCTTAAATTATGACGCGTATTCGCTTCACATTTACACAATTATTTAACAATAGTAGTACTTCTACATTTTCAGTTAAATTATGTTCGTCTCATTCAATTTCATGTTATGTGCAGTTATTAAAAAATTGTAAATACATTAAATTTTTTTTTGTCACAAGGGAAATGTGATACATATGGATACCTAAATATATATCGAAACCTTTATGTGTACTAAATTATTTACCCTCTATATATATAATTATATCATGTGTTTTATAAACTAAAAGTTATGACTTCTATTTATTCACCTATCCTAATATTCCCGATAGTCTACTAAATTATTTCATATTTTGTTCATATCGATTTATTACTATTAATCATAATCTCAGTTAGTCAATCTGAATTCAAGTTACTCTGCATTTGCTCTTCATAATCCTAAGTTAATCTTAGCAGTGGATCCGCGTCGCGTTTCCAATAAACATAGTTCACGCTACACAAGTAATTGTGTATTTGACCAGCACTTGCTACTCAATTCTTAAGACAAAGCATTCGCACCGCGAATCCTAAATGTGATACATATGGATACCTAAATATATATCGAAACCCTTATGTGTACTAAATTATTTACCCTCTATATATATAATTATATCATGTGTTTTATAAACTAAAAGTTATGACTTCTATTTATTCACCTATACTAATATTCCCGATAGTCTACTAAATTATTTCATATTTTGTTCATATCGATTTATTACTATTATTCATAATCTCAGTTAGTCAATCTGAATTCAAGTTACTCTGCATTTGCTCTTCATAATCCTAAGTTAATCTTAGCAGTGGATCCGCGTCGCGTTTCCAATAAACATAATTCACGCTACACAAGTAATTGTGTATTTGACCAGCACTTGCTACTCAATTCTTAAGACAAAGCATTCGCACCGCGAATCCTAACTTATTCAGTAATAAAAGATATAACATGTGATACATATGGATACCTAAATATATATCGAAACCTTTATGTGTACTAAATTATTTACCCTCTATATATAATTATATCATGTGTTTTATAAACTAAAAGTTATGACTTCTATTTATTCACCTATACTAATATTCCCGATAGTCTACTAAATTATTTCATATTTTGTTCATATCGATTTATTACTATTAATCATAATCTCAGTTAGTCAATCTGAATTCAAGTTACTCTGCATTTGCTCTTCATAATCCTAAGTTAATCTTAGCAATGGATCCGCGTCGCGTTTCCAATAAACATAATTCACGCTACACAAGTAATTGTGTATTTGACCAGCACTTGCTACTCAATTCTTAAGACAAAGCATTCGCACCGCGAATCCTAACTTATTCAGTAATAAAAGATATAACATGGCGCAGTCAGCGGCAAAGGACAGCGGCAAATCCCCACTTGGAATTCAACCATTTTGGGAAAAGGCGACACTAGAACCCCCAATTCGCTGGGAGTTTTGGAGAATACAATTGAAACTCGCAATCCTCGCTAGAGAAGGAATTGAAGTGGACCTTCTCTTGGTAGACCCTCCAGAACATGTACTCCTGCCTCCTGAACCAGCATATGAGGATGCAGTGGACAACCCGACGGCGCAATCAGAACGAGACCGACGTACCCGCAATGAGCAGGCAAAAACAGCGTGGAAAAACCAATGTCAACGTGTCATGACAATCGGTGTACTTTGTGGTGATAAACCATGGAAGTTATTTGATCGAAAAGCATCCTCTCTGATGTATTTGAGCTTAGGCATGGAGGGGCGCCGTGTATTCAACTCAAAAAATTCAACCATTAACCTCGAAACAATCTCAACGAAGGATCTTTGGGACGTTCTCAATACAACCTTTATTCGGATCCATAATATAACCTTCGATAGATACCTCTTCCTCACAAGAAAACAACAAAAGGGAGAACCTATTGAGAAGTTCTATGGACATCTCAAAGAACTTTCGGAAAACTGTGACCTAGGAGATAAAGGGGACACTATCATCCGGGATGTCTTTATCGCGAATATGCAAAATAAAGACATTCAGAAGGAACTTCTTAAGGAAACAGTAGACCCAGAAAAAGCATTGGCAATAGCAATTAATATTGAGATGGGTACACTCAACCAACTAAAAATGAACGCAAGCAAAACTGAATCACAGTCAACGGTTAACCAAGTACAACGGACACGTATCGCAAATGCTACCCCTTTCTCCAATATGAATACAACCGCACGGAAAAAGCCTACAACCTGTCATTTCTGTGGATCTAACTGGACCTCCGACCATCGCAATAAATGTCCCGCTCGGGGAAAACGATGCAATAACTGTGGTATTGGGAACCACTTCGCAAAGGTCTGTCGCAAACCTAAAGATCCCAATTCTTACCCAAAACCTAGACCGCGAGTCAATAACGTAGAAAAAGACGATCAAAATGAAGATGTCAATCAAATTTCGGCCAATTTTGATCCCGATTTGGAGTCAAACTATTCTGTGTAGCAGTCATATCTTCAACAGATTCCGCAACTTCGGTGGACGCAACCAACCTTCCTGTAACTCTCGGCAATACACCAACAAAGGTTTTGTTGGATTCGGGCAGCGTATGTACAATAATCAATGAATCCTTGGCGAACTCAATCATTTCCCATGATCCAAAATCAAAGTGGATACGCGAAGCGAATCCTAAACAATTAAAAACATTTTCAAATGAACCTATTCACACGGTGGGCATCCTCCAAACTTCCATTCAAAGCAGCAATTGGTACGCGAATCCAATTGAAATTCAAGTAGTGGCGGACGGACATCGCTCTCTATTGGGTAGAGATTTGTTTCCAGCTCTTGGAATTTCAATACATCAATAAAGTAATCAAGTAACCATCAATCAGGTAGATCAAGAATATTGCCCAATCAAAAAACAGATTGCTATTGATTACCCCGACTTAATCTCCAGAATTGGCAAGTCTAAAGTACATACAGTTCGTTCAAAATTCCACAAACATTATACCCCATCACATCAAAAAGGCCGACGTGTCCCTATAAATTTATTAGACAAAGTATCCGCCGAACTAAAGAAACTTTCTGAATAAGGACACATTGAAAAATTACAAGAATGTTCGGATAAAAACTTCATTTCTCCCATTGTAATTACGGTCAAAAAGGACAAATCTGTAAAATTAGCTCTTGATTCGAAAATATTAAACAAAGCAATCCACAAAAACAAGTATCAAATGCCAAACATAGATAGCCTCATTGATTCAATTTCACAACATATTAATAACTCAAATCTGGGAGATAATGTATATTTTTCAACAATCGATCTAAAATACGCCTATAGTCAATTAAAGCTACATCCCGATACGGCACGCCACTGTAATTTTAACATCATTTGCGGCGAAGCAACGGGTACGTATCGTTTTAAAACGAGATTTTATGGCCTTACAGATATGCCGGCCGAGTTTCAAAAGGCAATGGATTACACATTGGTTGGGCTGACTAACACATACTGTTTTCTGGATGACATAATCGTAGTTAGCAAAGGCACCCAGGAATCGCACCTCAAATACGTATACAAATGTCTCCAAAAACTTGAAGCAGACAATCTTAGAATTAACTTAAGCAAATGCCACTTCGCAAAACATCAAATAAATTGGCTTGGTTTTACATTTTCACAAAGTGGTGTTAAACCTATCGAATCTAAAACAGCGGCCATTGTCGAAATTAAAGCCCCAAAAACATTGAAACAATTACGGTCATTTTTAGGTAGTGTTCATCACCTAAGCAAATTTATACCTAATCTTGCCAAAATATGTCACCCTCTTCGACCCTTATTAAAGAAAAACGAAAAATTTATTTGGAATGAGAATCATCAATCACATTTTGAACATATCAAAACTGTTATTGCAAACGCTACGGAAAATACTCATTTTAATCCAACACTGGAAACGCGCATCAAATGTGATGCATCCCGCCAAGGTTTAGGCGCTGCACACGAACAATTAGATTGCGAAGGGTGGAAAACAATAGCTTTCGCATCTAGTTTTCTTAATAGCAATGAAGAACGTTATAGTGTAAATGAACTCGAATTACTTGGGGTGGTTTGGGCCAGTGAATATTTTAAATATTATCTATTTGGGAAAACCTTCACAGTTTTAACAGATCACAAAGCACTTCTTTCCGTCTTAAAATCACACCGCTCCTATAAATCTTACAACAGTAGATTAACACGATGGATTGACCGTTTGTTACAATTTGATTTTAATATTGAACATACTCCTGGTACCCGAATGGGCTTAGTTGATTATATTTCGCGACAACCAAATCAGAACGCTAAAAGTGTCAATCAATATGATGAGGAATTTATGGTAGCAACAATTTCCCGTATTCGCGACGCGATTACATCTTTATTTAGTAACGCAAATAAAATTCCTTTCCAAAAGCGGCACATAACTAGTAATTATAAGCAACAAGTACATCCGACGCGAGTCCACTCTTGCAAACCTGCTAAAATTAGCGCGCATAATTCAAATGCCTCAATTAATTCACTCATTCCTCGAGCACAAGTAAACAATTACAATTCTGAATTCATTTCTAACTTTAATTGCCGTGCAAATCAACTGCTTCAATCTGATACCACAACCGCATCGCGAATCCTGTCGCAAAATTCTAATTGCAATTTGATAGCTAGCTCCACACAACAAGTACTCCATATCAACATGTCAGCAAAAGAGGCACCACAAAGCAACCCATCAACTTCACCACACACCCCAAGAGTGACATTTCGCACCCAATCCACCCCCATTTCATCTACCAGAGCCGGACCCAGCAACACCCAAGCATCATCATCACCAGAGGACTATGACATTGAGCTTTCACGGGAAGAGGTATTCGAAAACAACCTAAACCAACTCTTCACTAAGTCCTTCCTGGCGGTACTCACAAGCAAAGACGCGGTGCTGAAAGAGATCCGCGATTGTGTAATGCAGGATGACGAGGCCCGCTGTAAAGAAGTGAGCACATACATCCACTCCTCCTGGAAGGATCTACACGTAAAATCTGGGTGTCTGTGTGTTGACCAACGTGTGGCCATTCCGAATTCTATCATGGAGGCGGTGCTCGAATCCATTCATATGACGCACCCGGGTAGTTGGGGGATGATATCTCTCTCTCAATATGCGTGGTGGCCCTACATGCATAGGGAAATTTTAGCAAAAACATCCGATTGCGCCCCGTGTACGGATATTGGTAAGAATCTCAAACCTATTATACCAAAATCTAAATGGCACCCACACAAAGCTTGTCAAGAACCAAACGAAGAAATACAGATTGATTTTGGGGGTCCGATAATTAATGATGAGTAGAACTTGTTGAGGCTAGAGAGCTTGTAGGAGAGATGTCAGCATCTGTGAAGCCGTAGAATTGGGGTCGATTGCGCTTGCGGCCTTTTGTTTGGTCGTCCTGTGTCTGTGCGGGGGGTACTTGTGATGTAGGTGTAGGTGGGGCCGGTACAATTGAAATAAGAGGCTGGTTTTGAGTTGAGACGTCTTCTTGGATATCAGCTGTGGGAACAGTAAGGCGTCTTTTGAATTGTGGTTCATTCGGCTTGCGGACTGTTAATGCACGCGAGTCATTTGAATTCACAGAGGATACTACTGATGTAGTATCACGTTGGCGATGTCTGATCTTGATTTCGCCCCTCTTTTGTTTCTTAAGATCGTTACTATGCTTCGCGATCTTAAACTCTGTGGTTTTTTCGTACGGGGCAGGGCGTCGCAGGGCGTATACCCACAAGTTGGTGGATTGTTCTGCTTTAGTCCCAAATTTTGCGAGATCACTATCTCGGACTTTCACTGGAGTTCTGCCAGGCTCGTTAATTATCGTCGTTGTTGGTGACGATTTGGTGACGAAGGATCCAGGTTTTAGCACTTCGTACAGGCCCGCCAGTTGCCATGTTATATCTTTTATTTCTGAATAAGTTAGGATTCGCGGTGCGAATGCTTTGTCTTAAGAATTGAGTAGCAAGTGCTGGTCAAATACACAATTACTTGTGTAGCGTGAATTATGTTTATTGGAAACGCGACGCGGATCCACTGCTAAGATTAACTTAGGATTATGAAGAGCAAATGCAGAGTAACTTGAATTCAGATTGACTAACTGAGATTATGATTAATAGTAATAAATCGATATGAACAAAATATGAAATAATTTAGTAGACTATCGGGAATATTAGTATAGGTGAATAAATAGAAGTCATAACTTTTAGTTTATAAAACACATGATATAATTATATATATATAGGGTAAATAATTTAGTACACATAAAGGTTTCGATATATATTTAGGTGTCCATATGTATCACATTTGACTAACTGAGATTATGATTAATAGTAATAAATCGATATGAACAAAATATGAAATAATTTAGTAGACTATCGGGAATATTAGTATAGGTGAATAAATAGAAGTCATAACTTTTAGTTTATAAAACACATGATATAATTATATATATAGAGGGTAAATAATTTAGTACACATAAAGGTTTCGATATATATTTAGGTATCCATATGTATCACATTTCCCTTGTGACAAAAAAAAATTTAATGTATTTACAATTTTTTAATAACTGCACATAACATGAAATTGAATGAGACGAACATAATTTAACTCAAAATGTAGAAGTACTACTATTGTTAAATAATTGTGTAAATGTGAAGCGAATACGCGTCATAATTTAAGCGTGTGAAATGAATACATTGTACTGAATAATTTAAATGCACAAACAGAAATAAATGGATTCGCAGGGCGAATACTGAAGGAATTAAAAGCTAACAAATGAAGATGAACTGTAATGAATTCAAAGTAAAATTAGCATTATATTTGGATCAGCAGAGCGGGAACAAGACTAAATAAATGAATGCAGTTTAAGACAGTTTTACGAAGTTTTTGAATTTAAATTTCATTTTCAGCATCCCACACCGACATTTCTCGTTCTTGCTCATATTCGAAATATCGAACTCTGGGATCCGGTGGTGAAACTTGTCCCAATTGTAAGTCAGGTCTGGGATGTGACGGGATTTGAGATTGTTCCGCCGTTTGTATGAGGGTTACCACCGAATCGGACTGCTTTGCTTGTTTCTTCTCTTTTTTATTCTTGCGCTTCTTTGGTTGAGTAGAACTTGTTGAGGCTAGAGAGCTTGTAGGAGAGATGTCAGCATCTGTGAAGCCGTAGAATTGGGGTCGATTGCGCTTGCGGCCTTTTGTTTGGTCGTCCTGTGTCTGTGCGGGGGGTACTTGTGATGTAGGTGTAGGTGGGGCCGGTACAATTGAAATAAGAGGCTGGTTTTGAGTTGAGACGTCTTCTTGGATATCAGCTGTGGGAACAGTAAGGCGTCTTTTGAATTGTGGTTTATTCGGCTTGCGGACTGTTAATGCACGCGAGACATTTGAATTCACAGAGGATACTACTGATGTAGTATCACGTTGGCGATGTCTGATCTTGATTTCGCCCCTCTTTTGTTTCTTAAGATCGTTACTATGCTTCGCGATCTTAAACTCTGTGGTTTTTTCGTACGGGGCAGGGCGTCGCTGGGCGTATACCCACAAGTTGGTGGATCGTTCTGCTTTAGTCCCAAATTTTGCGAGATCACTATCTCGGACTTTCACTGGAGTTCTGCCAGGCTCGTTAATTATCGTCGTTGTTGGTGACGATTTGGTGACGAAGGATCCAGGTTTTAGCACTTCGTACAGGCCCGCCAGTTGTCGTTTTGCTCTTTTCTTTTGCGGTAATTTGCGAGCCAGTTTGACGTTAAGGGACTGTTCTGTCCTGGGGATAGGGTCTGTGATCTGCGGATGCGTTATAAAGCGGGACTCTTTGATGTCGGACTCCCGATAGCGTTGTCCTGCGTCTAAAGAGGCCTGGCACATCTTATTCTCTATCTCAATGTCACTTCTGTTGGCACTGATCCATCCATTTTCGTCGAGCAAATTCTCCGCAGAAACTGTCTCAGCATCAATTCTGGAGATTAAGTCGGGTTAATCAATAGCAATCTGTTTTTTGATTGGGCAATATTCTTGATCTACCTGATTGATGTTTACTTGATTACTTGATTGATGTATTGAAATTCCAAGAGCTGGAAACAAATCTCTACCCAATAGAGAGCGATGTCCGTCCGCCACTACTTGAATTTCAATTGGATTCGCGTACCAATTGCTGCTTTGAATGGAAGTTTGGAGGATGCCCACCGTGTGAATAGGTTCATTTGAAAATGTTTTTAATTGTTTAGGATTCGATTCGCGTATCCACTTTGATTTTGGATCATGGGAAATGATTGAGTTCGCCAAGGATTCATTGATTATTGTACATACGCTGCCCGAATCCACCAAAACCTTTGTTGGTGTATTGCCGAGAGTTACAGGAAGGTTGGTTGCGTCCACCGAAGTTGCGGAATCTGTTGAAGATATGACTGCTACACAGTTATCTTCATCTGAAGAATAGTTTGACTCCAAATCGGGATCAAAATTGGCCGAAATTTGATTGACATCTTCATTTTGATCGTCTTTTTCTACGTTATTGACTCGCGGTCTAGGTTTTGGGTACGAATTGGGATCTTTAGGTTTGCGACAGACCTTTGCGAAGTGGTTTTCAATACCACAGTTATGTAGTTGGGGGATGATATCTCTCTCTCAATATGCATGGTGGCCCTACATGCATAGGGAAATTTTAGCAAAAACATCCGATTGCGCCCCGTGTACGGATATTGGTAAGAATCTCAAACCTATTATACCAAAATCTAAATGGCACCCACACAAAGCTTGTCAAGAACCAAACGAAGAAATACAGATTGATTTTGGGGGTCCGATAATTAATGATAAAGACAAAGATACTTACTTCTTAACATGTATTGACCGTTATTCAAAATATCCAACTGTTAGAATATTCGAAAATGCTAATGGGGTAAACGTAGTAAAATTTCTTCGTGATTATGCATATACTCATGGAATCCCGCGAACGATACGCTTAGACCAAGCAACTTGTCTTGTAGGTAAACAAGTAACAAATTATTGTAACGAAAATAATATCGACGTTCTCGACGCTCCGGTCGGTGATCATAGAGCTATTGGATTGGTGGAGCGAATGATCCAAACAATTAAAAG